>NC_057798.1:560450396-560756187 GCF_018294505.1 Triticum aestivum
CCACACGAATAAGATAGATGGTCGAGAGAGACTCAGACTCCAGGAAGAAAAGGGTGGGAGGGCGGGACAAACAGATGCAACTGGAACGACGAATAATTGAATAGAGAAACGCCGGTTGAAATGATTGAGGAGAGAGTGCAAAAACTTTGCATGAGTAGGATGGATACTCGATTACGGACTCCGGCTCCAAGAAGAAAAGGGAGGGCGGGTGGGAAAATAAAACAACTGAGGATTGAACTCAATGATGAAGAGGCTCGAGTCAACTTGACGAGAAAAGCACTGGATGAAAAGAGATGAGAACCAACAACCGAAAAACCAACTGCGTGATCCTAAAGAAAGATTTGAAGGGGAAGAGAAGTAATTCAAAACACCTACGTCAAGATTCCTTACCAGAGCGACGAAGGGGCTGAGGAGTAAAAAGAATTCCTACTCTCCGTGTCGGAGTAATGGGCCACGGGTAGGCCAACCCGAGCCCCAGAACCTTTCAAGACATCGGGACAGGCTGCGCCCCTCAAGCCGAGTCCCAGGGACGACTCCAAGATACCCTGAGTCCCAGGGCCGACTCCAAGATATGCCGAGTCCCAGGGACGACCCCAAGATCTGCCGAGTCCCAGAGCCGACTCCAAGATCTGCCGAGTCCCAGAACCGACTCCAAGACAAACTGACTCTCAGCTGGCGACTTCCAGACAAGCCGGCTGAGGGTAGTCGGCTCGTGAGTCCAACCACCCCCTGCCCATGAAGGACCAGCATGGCTACAGTGCGCCATATCGCTGGAGATCTCCATCGTGGCGCGGCACTGTTGCCATGCCGGCCCTGACCTCATCCTTGGTGGACGGCGCACTGTGCCCACAACGCCAGCCTGTACGACCCATGGACAGCGGGACCGGCTGTCAGCGGGTAGACAGAAGACGATGAGCGCGCCCTGAAGACGGACCCGTGGGAGTCGGCCCCCTAGAGTCGGTCGGCCCCTCCCTCGGGCCCCGCATGCCATTAATCAGACAAGATGGGGAATGGCGACAGTAAACGCACGTCAGGCGGCAGCACTGTTGCCATGACCTCATGACCAAGCCAGCGTCATCAAAAGCACCGCTACAGTACCAGGCCTGTCCGCGGGGCCCGCCAGTCGGCGGGCCCTAGTAGTCGGCGGAGAAGACGACGGCCTGAGAGACAGACGGCTGGGACCCGCGCCCAGCCGGATTACCGTTGTACCCCTGGGGGTAGGCCTGTATAAACCCCGAGGAGAGCCCATGCAAGGGGTTTGGACCTAGATAGCACTAGACCCCAGAATATTGGAAGGAGAGAGCTGGCCCTGCCCTCTTCTACCTCCAGAAACAGCTCCAGGAGCACCATTGTACTCACTTTGCCATAGTGACCATGCGGAGACCCCGCAGAGCAGCAGTAGGGGTGTTATCTCCACGGAGAGCCCTGAAGCTGGGTAAGATCCGCCGGCGTGCATGTCTTTGCCTCATCCCGCTTCCGGGCACCGGCGACGTTCTACTCGCTCCCACCATGATAAGCCATCCTTTGGCATATGTCATACCCAACCCCCGACATTTGGCGCCCACCGTGGGGCGAGGTGCACCGTCGTCCGGAGACCTGCTCTGGACGGGAACCCTTTTTCTCCCTGGTGAACACAGCTAGCCCGGCATGCCAGATGGAGTTTGCACCGACGCGCTGCATGGTGCTGAGATCGCCTGCGCGGCAGGCTGCCTCGCCGAGCTTATTGGCGAGGTTCGCCTCTCCGATGAGCCTGCGTCCGACGCAGGCACGAGCGGCGAGCCTGCCGTGGACCTGGAGTCCATAGGATCCACCGACCCGATGCTGGTCGACTCCGACACCGCGTCGCTCGACGCGTTCCCCACCAACGTGGTGGTATACGACGAGCCGCTCCCTTATGCAAGAAGCGACGGAAGCACCGTCACGGAGGTCCTCGTCCTCGATCACGGCGAGCGTTCCGGTGAGGGAGCGCACGACCCGCTCGACGCGGCTCTGCGAGACCTCACCGCACCGATTCCGGGAGACGCTGACGCCGAGACGCTGGAGGCGCTCCGCCTTCAGCTCGTCGAGGGCGCAAAGAAGCTGGCAAGCATGAGACGCTTGTCAAAAGCCTACCAACGCGAGATGGATCGCGCCGTGGGCGGCTCGCTGGCTCCGACTGGGCCTAGCCACCTAGGCGCAGTCCGACAGCGCGGCGTGGCAATCGCCAATCTGTTCGGGGCCGATCGCCCTGTGTATGCCACGCCGGCGGAAAACATCCGCGCCGCCCAGGCGGCGGCGGATGAGCTCGACAACTTCGAGGGCGAAGAGCGCCGCCTGATGACAGAGCGAGTTCAGCAGCTCCTCGATGCGGCTGTCGCGCAGAACGAGGCCGGCTGCCGCACGGAGGCGCCGCGGCGACAAAATGACGACCCGCTACCCCGCCGAGATCAAGGCGCGACGTCTCGGACGCCGATTGGTGGGGTCCGCGGAAAGAAAGACAAGGAGCCGGCTGTTAGCCACAGTCGGACTCGCATCACCATCTAGCGCGACCAAGACGGCCACCCTAAAGCGGTGGAACGGCGGGACGACTATCTGCCTCCCCCTCCTCACAGAGAAAGGCGAGTCTCCCTGCCGCCCGTAGAGCATCCGACTCTCGGCGACCGCCTCGGCCGCCGAGAGGGAGTCGGAGAGAACGATGCCCGCCACCGGATTGACCGACTCCACCGATCCCTAGCGCTGGAAGAAGAAGACGAGCTGGGTCCCCCCTGTTTCGGACCCCGCATCCGAGATGAGCCTTTTCCCAAAGGGTTCATGCTCCCCTGAGACACGCCCAAATACACCGGCACCGTGAAGCCGGAGGACTGGCTGATTGATTACTCCACATCCATCAATATAGCGAACGGCAACAAGCATGTTGCCGTAAGATATGTCCCGCTCATGCTCCAGGGCACGGCCCGGACATGGTTGAACAGTCTGAAGCCTCGCAGCATCAACAGCTGGGTCGACTTCACCGAAGCCTTCATCCTCAACTTCACGAGCACGTACAAGCGACCTCCAAAGCCTCGCCAACTCTCCTTGTGCGTGCAAGGCCCCGACGAGTCCACTCGCGACTACCTCACGCGCTGGGCCGAGCTCCGGAACTCCTGTGAGGGCGTGCATGAGGTGCAGGCTATCGAGTACTTTATTGCCGGGTGCAGAGAAGGCACCCTCCTCAAGCACAAGCTCCTCTGCGACGAGCCGGAGACCCTCGATGAGCTGCTGGTCACAGCAGACAAGTACGCCACGGCCGACTGCTCCATGAAGGCAGAGATTCAAGTCAGCGCGACTGGCAAAGTCGCCCCTCAGGCCCCAAGAACTCCGGCCGGGGACACCAATCGGCGGCAGCAGCAGAAGGACCACAAGCGCAAGGCCCCACAGCCGGCTTCCAACAGCCGGCAAGTGGCGAAAGTCGACGATTGAGGGAGTCCTGGACTAGGGGGTGTCCGGATAGCCGGACTATCATCATCGGCCGGACTCCAAGACTATGAAGATATAAGATTGAAGACTTCGTCCCGTGTCCGGATGGGACTTTCCTTGGCGTGGAAGGCAAGCTTGGCGATACAGATATGTAGATCTCCTACCATTGTAACCGACTCTGTGTAACCTTAGCCCTCTCCGGTGTCTATATAAACCGGATGGCTTTAGTCCGTAGGACGAACAACAATCATACCATAGGCTAGCTTCTAGGGTTTAGCCTCCTTGATCTCGTGGTAGATCTACTCTTGTAATACCCACATCATCAATATCAATCAAGCAGGACGTAGGGTTTTACCTCCATCAAGAGGGCCCGAACCTAGGTAAAACATCGTGTCCCTTGTCTCCTGTTACCTTCCGCCTAGACGCACAGTTCGGGACCCCCTACCTGAGATCCGCCGGTTTTGACACCGACATTGGTGCTTTCATTGAGAGTTCCTCTGTGTCGTCACCGATAGGCTCGATGGCTTCTTCGATCATCAACAACGATGCAGTCCAGGGTGAGACCTTCCTCCCCGGATAGATCTTCGTATTCGGCGGCTTTGCACTGCGGGCCAATTCGCTTGGCCATCTGGAGCAGATTGAAAGCTATGCCCCTGGCCGTCAGGTCAGATTCGGAAGTTTGAACTTCACCGCTGACATCCGCGGGGACTTGATCTTCGATGGATTTGAGCCACAGCCAAGCGCGCCGCACTGTCACGACGGGCATGACTTAGCTCTGCAGCCGGACAGTAACCTGGAGGCCGCACACGTGTCCGCTCCGATCTTCAATTCGGAGCCAGCTGTGCAGATCAAGGACGGGTGGCTAGACATCGCCTCGGGGGCTACAACCTCTATGGCGATAGAGCCGAACACTGACCTAGTCCCTCATGAAGCTTGTGACTCCGAGGTGCCGGACTCCTTGCTGAACTCCGAACCTCCCACGCCCCCTCCAATCGAATCCGATTGGGCGCCGGTCAAGGAGTTCACCGCTGCGGACATCTTTCAACACTCACCTTTCGGCGACATCTTGAGTTCGCTAAGGTATCTCTCATTATCAGGAGAGCCCTGGCCGGACTGCAGTCAGGACGGTTGGGATGCGGACGACAAAGAAATTCGAAGCCCACCCACCACCCACTTAGTAGCCACTGTCGATGATCTAACCGACATGCTAGACTTCGACTCCGAAGACATCGACGGTATGGACGATGATGCCGGAGACGACCAAGAACCAGCGCCTACTGGGCACTGGAAAGCCACCTCATCATATGACATATACATGGTGGATATCCCAAAGGATGGGAATGGCGAAGGAACAGCGGAGGATGACCCCTCCAAGAAACAGCCCAAGCACCGGCGTCAGCGGCGCCGCTCTAAATCCCGCCAAAGCAAGAATGGAGATTCCGGCACCGGAGATAATAACACCCCAGACAGTGCCAAAGACAACCCCCTCCAGCAAGATTCAGCGCAGGAGGACGGAGACGCCAGCCCTCATGAGAAGGCAGCAGACGAAGAAGTAGAGGATTACATGCCTCCCTCCGGAGACGAGGCAAGCCTCGACGACGACGAATTCGTCGTGCTTGAGGATCCCGTCGAACAAGAGCGTTTTAAACGCAGGCTTATGGCCACGGCAAACAACCTCAAGAAAAAGCAGCAGCAGCTTAGAGCTGATCAAGATCTGCTAGCCGACAGATGGACTGAAGTCCTTGCGGCCGAAGAGCATGAGCTCGACCGCCCCTCCAAAAGGTACCCTAAACGCAAGCTGCTCCCCCAATTAGAGGAGGAGGCATACGAACCTGCATCACCAGCAGACAATACGACTGATCGACCACCCCATGGCCGCGACAGAGAGGCCTCTAGGCCCTCCACCAGAACCGTACCCCGACATCGCTTGAAAAGCACAAGGCCACAGGGGAATGCTCTGGACATGCGAGATATATTGGAGGATAAGGCAAGACAATCAAGATCGATCTATGGATCGCGTGGGCGCCCCATGATACGCGACGACAACCGTCGCGCCGGACACAGTAAGTCCGGCCGGGCCGAACAAAATATACAAAGCTCTTTTGAACTCCGTCGTGATATCGCCCAATACAGAGGCGCCGCACACCCACTATGCTTCACAGATGAAGTAATGGATCATCAAATCCCCGAAGGGTTTAAACCCGTGAACATTGAATCTTATGATGGCACAACAGACTCCGCGGTCTGGATCGAGGACTATCTCCTTCATATCCACATGGCCCGCGGTGATGATCTCCACGCCATCAAATATCTCCCACTCAAGCTTAAAAGACCAGCCCGACATTGGCTTAATAGCTTGCCAGCAGAGTCAACTGGGAGTTGGGAAGACCTAGAAGCCGCATTCCTTGATAACTTCCAAGGCACGTACGTGCGACCACCAGACGCTGACGACCTAAGCCACATAATTCAGCAGCCAGACAAATCGGCCAGACAATTCTGGACACGGTTCCTAACCAAGAAAAATCAAATCGTCGATTGCCCGGATGCGGAGGCCCTCACGGCTTTCAAACATAACATCCGCGACGAGTGGCTTGCCCGGCACCTGGGACAGGAAAAGCCGAAATCCATGGCAGCCCTCACATCACTCATGACCCGCTTCTGCGCGGGCGAGGACAGCTGGCTTGCACGCAGCAACAACCTCAGTAAAAATTCTGGCAGTCCGGATATCAAGGACCGCAATGGCAGGCCGCGTCGCAACAAAAACAAACGCCGCATTAACGACGACAATAGCGAGGATACGACAGTCAATGCCGGATTCAGAGGCTCTAAACCCGGTCAACGGAAAAATCCATTCAAAAGAACTACTCCGGGTCCGTCCAATTTGGACCGAATACTCGACTGCTCATGCCAGATACACGGCACCCCCGAAAAGCCATCTAACCACACCAACAGGGACTGTTGAGTATTCAAGCAGGCAGGCAAGTTAATTGCCAAAAACAACGACAAGGGGCTGCATAGCGATGACGAGGAAGAGATCCGACGGCCGAACAATAGAGGACAGAAGGGTTTCCCCCCACAAGTGCGGACGGTGAACATGATATACGCAGCCCACATACCCAAAAGGGATCGGAAGCGTGCACTCAGGGATGTATACGCGATGGAGCCAGTTGCCCCGAAGTTCAATCCTTGGTCCTCCTGCCCAATCACTTTTGACCCAAGGGACCACCCCACCAGCATCCGCCACGACGGGTTTGACGCATTGGTTTTAGACCCAATCGTGGATGGATTTCACCTCACCAGAGTCCTGATGGACGGCGGCAGCAGCCTGAACCTGCTTTATCAGGATACAGTGCGCAAAATGGGCATAGACCCCTCAAGGATTAAACCTACAAAGACGACCTTTAAAGGCGTCATACCAGGTGTAGAGGCCAATTGTACAGGCTCAGTTACACTGGAAGTGGTCTTCGGATCCGCGGATAACTTCCGAAGCGAAGAGTTAATCTTTGACATAGTTCCATTCCGCAGCGGCTATCATGCTCTGCTCGGACGCACCGCGTTTGCAAAATTCAACGCGGTACCGCACTACGCATACCTTAAGCTCAAGATGCCAGGCCCTCGAGGAGTCATCACGGTCAACGGAAACACTGAACTCTCTCTCCGAACGGAGGAACATACAGAGGCTCTCGCGGCAGAAGTACAGTGCAGCCTCTTAAGGCAATTCTCGAGTCCGGCCGTCAAGCGACCGGACACGGCTAAACGCGCCCGGAGTAACCTGCAACAAGACCACTTGGCACGTTCCGAGAACGCGTATCAATGCGGCCCCAACCCCAGCCCCTACAAAATTTCAAGACGGGTCCTTCGCGTACATCATTATGCTCTGAAGATACCATGGCCATAGGGGGAGGGGCACGACCATGATTGGCCCAGAATGCGGCTTAACCACACCAGGGGCTCTCAAGTGTGTCATTCTTTTTTCTTTTCTTTTTTTCTTTACCCACAGGACCTCGTTCATCAGAGGCCCTGTCCGGCAGTAGACTTGCCGAACTCATGATACAACAGCCGGGGAAGGAGAAAGGCTACGGCGAATATCCAGGTGGTATCCATTATGAGCATTAAATCTATTTTATACACCATTCCGCAGCCTACCCCTGGAGGGGGACATGTTTAATATTCTCATCCCTTGCTTATTGCACCATTTGTATCGTTCTGCATTCACAGTAGTATTTCCTGAATAAACAATGCACCTTTTTGCTTACAATTGCATTCCTTTCTTAATACATATGTTCATTTATGACATGTTGCATCCGTACACTTTGGTACGGCTAAATACACCAGGGGCTTATGTTTCCCACATCATGGTGCGATAAGTCCAAACACTTTCACAAGTGCGGCACCCCGAACTTATAGCATTATATGCATCGGCTCTGAATCATGTCTTGGGTCAATAGTTGGGTTTGCCCAGCTCCCATGTTTTGGTACCTTACGTTCCGTTGTATCGGCTAAGGTAGCACTGGGAGAACCACTGCGATTGCGCCCCAGTTGAGCTGGGCAAGCGCCTCAGTGGAGAAAGCTAAAACTGACCGTCATGATGAGGCGAGAGCCGGTCGCTGTTCCAGAGGTTTTTCGAGTCCCTAAAGACTTATGCCGCTTATAGCGAGGAACCGGCTTTGTCCGGCTCAGGCATGGATAGCGCCCCAAATTCGGCCTTCCGAACACTAGGGGCTTCGCCGAAATTTAAAATTATAGAATTCTATGGCTAAGTGAGAGTGTTCAAGCATTATAAGTCCGGTTGCCTTGTTCGTTGTGTTGAGCGCCTCCCTAGATGGACCCAAAAATGGGAACAAGAGCGCCCAAATTTATCCCGAACACCCCAGCACTCGTGGCATGGGGGCCGAAGCCGACGACTTGCCATCTCTCAGATTTGATAAACGGCCGCACAGAAGGTAATATTTTAAATTAACAAGCGTTGCTTAGCACATATGAACAAAGTTTTCAGCGCACAGGATAACAAAATGCGAGTCTACTCAAATATTACATCTTTGGAGCACTCACCTGCAATAGTGCGGGCACCCTTCAGAAAAGTCTTATAATACATCTCGGGAGTACGATACTCCTTGCCCAGCGGTGGCGCGTCCATCACAAGCTTCTCAGCATCCATCTTGCCCCAGTGCACCTTTGCGCGGGCAAGGGCCCGACGGGCACCTTCAATACAGGCGGAGTGCTTGATGACTTCAAACCATGGACACACATCCACCAGCCGCCGCACCAAGCCGAAGTAGCTCCCAAGCACGGCCTCCTTAGGCCACAACCAAACTATGAGGCCCCTCATGGCCTGTTCGGCCACCTTGTGGAGCTCCACCAGCTGCTTCAGCTGGTCGTTAAGGGGCACCGGATGTCCGGCCTCAGCATACTAAGACCAGAAGACCTTCTCCGTTGAGCTCCCCTCCTCGGCCCGGTAGAAAGAGGCAGCATCGGACACGCTGCGAGGAAGATCTGCGAATGCTCCTGGAGAGCTCCGAATTCAGGTAAGTGATAGGTAATTCACACTCACATGCTTACTTTGCATGAAAAATGCCTTACCCGCTGCTATTTTCTTCAACGCCTCGAATTCTTGGAGGGCCTTGTAGGCTTCGGCCTTAGCATCTTTGGCACTCTCAAGAGCCGATGCAAGCTCGGACTCTCGAGTCTTCGAGTCACGCTCCAGGCTCTCATGTTTTTCCACGAGATCCTGGAGCTCTTGGTGTACCTTCGCCACCCGCGCCTCCTGCTTCTCTCGCTCGGTGCGCTCCGCGGCCGCATTATGTTCGGCCGCGGACACTGCCTCCTTCAGGGTCGCCACCTCGGTCGTGGCACCTGCAATACCCATGTTATCCTTGTCAATTTCTTGCAACCAAATCCTTTTCTGTAAGGTACAATCTTAACACGGTGTTATTCACCTTCCTTGTCCTCGAGCTGCTTCTTGGCACGGCCGAGCTCGTTCTCGGACCGCTCGAGGCTTTGCTTCAAAGCATTGACCTCCGCAGTTAGTCCGGCAGAGGTCAGCAGCACAGCCTGCAATCCCATATTGACATATTTTTTATATATGACTCCTGCGTATATCTTTTTAGATCCTTAGTTCGGCTTTTCTTTCCGAATACCGAACCGAGCATCAGGGGCTACTGTCTATGCGGTACTATTCTACATATATCAAAATTCTTACCTCAAAGCCTGTTAGAAGGCTGCTGCAGGCTTCGGTCAGCCCGCTCTTGGCGAACTGAACCTTCTGAATCACCGCACTCATGAAGGTGCGGTGTTCCTCTTCAATGGAGGCGCCGTTGAGCGCCTCCAGCAAGCTATCTGGCGCCTCCGGTTGGACGGACGGACGCCGCTTTCTATCCAACTTGTTAAAGAGACACTAAAATGGCCGAGTACATGCCTTCCCAAAGTAGCCAAGCGTTTGATCCAGCGACAGTCCGCAGAGCGGTTGTTCGACTGGCCAGGCAGCGACTAAGGGTAGGCGGCAAAGGGAAAAGCCAAAAGGGCAATGAGCAAGGAAATATAGAACTCGGATAAATATTTACATAGGCCCTTGGCCGAATCTTCAAGTAGAAGTTCAAGATACACCCCGCGGGTGGAATTGTTCGAATTTAACAAAGTTTTTCAAAAGATTACTAAGACAGATAAAGCAGAGGCAAAGACGGCAGCCTAGGAGGCGGCATCCGGGTTCGGAGGATCGGAGGAGACGGCGGTGTCAGGCGCCGGGGCGGCCGGCTGGGCGGTCTCGGTTTGATCGCCTCCGGCGGCAGTCGCCTTCTCCGGACGCGGCTCATTGGTGGAGGCGCGGTCGAGCTGAGGCTGGTCGCCCGCTCCGTCTTCTGGCACCTCCGTCTCGCCTTTGTCCTCCGCCTCGTCTTCCTCCTCGGTGCTGGAGCCAATCACTTCTGCCGAGTCTTCGTCATAGTCCGGATTCATCCCGAACCACTACGGCGGCACCTCCTCGCCGCCTGCAGCCCGCTCAGGGACGAAGACGCTGGTGTTTGTGTAGTCGGCAATAGCTGCTGCACGCTCGACGAGGGCGCCCTCCACAGCCACCAGCTCTGCCTGGGCCTCTGACCGGAACACGGCTAGCCGGTCCAGGTCCAGCCCCGGATACCACGCCTTGACAAATTCCAAGGCCCGGCGCACTCTGGCCCGGGCCGAGGAACCCTTCCAGGCTTCAAGATGGCCGGCTGCGACCTCCAGCCAGTCGGCAGTCCGACTGGCAGTGCACAGAACTAGTGCCTTTGGCCACAGAGCGGCAACCGACTGGGCGCCGACACGTTGAAGCCGGCGCATCAACCGATGGGCCGGCCGAAGACGGGCCTCGATACTCAGAAGCTGCTCGTCGATGGTCAGGGGCGCGTTAGCAGCGATCTCCACGCCATCTGCCCTCCGTGCCTCACGATCAGCCTCGATGTCCTATGTGACTGCCTGCGAATGGCCAGGGAAGAATCTGCCAAGACAGAAAATAAACAAGTCTGAGTCAAAAAATCGGCCCGACCCACAGTCGGAGGTTCGAAGGAAGCCAAGAAACTCACCATCGATGATGTTCTTGATCTCATGGAAGCCGGAAGTCAGCTGTGCCTCCTTGTCGGTCCAGGAGGAGCGCTCGCTCTCGAACTTGGCCAGGAGCGCAGTCTCTTTCTTATCTGCCTCCTCCTGCGCCTTCTTGAGTAGCTCCTTTTGCTCCGCCAGCTGCGCAACCAGCAGATCACGCTCCGTGGCAAGCTTGCTGCACACCTCCCCCTTGGTACGCAAGGCGGTGTTGGCCTCGCCCAGCTGCTGCTGGAGAGTGGCGTTGGCCCATGAAGAAGAAAAAATAAAAAAGACGATAAGTCATCAACAAAGAAAGTCGCTGAGAAGATCCGGTTCGACTGCTCAGCAGTCGTCCCGAATCTCGGGGACTACAGCCCGCGGGTGCGCCAGCGTGCCCCCGTGAAAATAAGAAGGACTCACTCCAGTTCTCCGACTAGTCGGCGGTCCGCTTGCCCAACTCCTCAATGTTGCGGTTGAAGGCAGTAGCGCGGAGGTTATGATACTCCTGTAATAAGCATTTCAGGCAAAGTTAAATATTTGGAACTCGACAGAGGGAGTTCCGTGCCGCCTGCTCAGCAACCGGCCCGAAACTCGGGGACTACACCCAGTGGGTGCGCTGGCGCGCCCCCACAAAGAGAAAAAGAAAAACAAGAATCAAAAAGGGAGACATACTCGGACGGCCGTTCGCGCTGCCAGATGCGCCCTGGTGCAGTTTTGGAGGGCGTCGCCCTCTGCTCGCAGCTTTGCCTGGACGTCCAGAAGCGCTTGGTTCAGCGGACCTGTGCCGCCTTCGCGCAACCACCCAAGGGGCGCGGGGCTCGTCGCCTCGGTGTCTGGGATTGCCGAGCTGGCGGCGCCGGTCTCTAGGGGTCATGGCGCCGAGGTCGCCCTCTCAAAACGGCGGCGCACTGCCGAGGCAACTTGGAGAAGCAGCCTCGCCTCAGACTCGTCCGCAGTCGGCGGCACCGGTGGGCCCGCCGGCTGTTCTCCACGCGCGCTCCCAGACGGTGGAGGAGGCGGTGGTGGCGGCACGAGCGTGTCCGACATGGAGGCCTCGCCGCTTTCCTTCTCCACGATGGGGTTCTCGGTGCCGGCTTCTCCATTCTGCCCCGTGAACTCAGGGGGCGGCGGCGCGGAGGACTGAGGGGTGACGAACAACGCCGACTGGTGGCGCGCGGCCTCCTCAGCTTGCCACCTTGCTGCAGCCGTGGCTTCAGCCTCTTCCAGTTTTTTCTGGGCGAAGGTCGCCGCCTTCTCAGCCTCCACTTTCTCCAGGCGGTCGGCCTCCTCCTCATAGCGTTTCTCCCGCGCATTTCGCTCCATCGCCTCCTGAAGGTTGGCGGTAGGGTCAACCCACCGAGTGTTGGCGGACGTCTCCGCCGACCCATCACGGAGGGGGCGGCGACCCTCTCAAGGGTAAGAGGAGCCCTGAAGCAAGAAGGGGGTGTAAAAGACTCGGACAAAATTCACCAAAGGAAAATAAGGCAAAGACAGAAGCACTTACACAGAGATTAATGGCGGCCTCTTCACTTCCTTGCGGAAGCGGTTGGCCTTCGCAGCCGCCTCCTCCCGTCTGGTCGCGGCGGCCGCCCCCTTGAACTTCTTCGGCTTGCCGCTGAGTGAACTCGGCCTGGCGTGGCGCCTCTTCGCGCCGCCTTGGCCGACGGAGGAACTCGCACCCACCGGGCCAACCCTTGGCTGGCGGCGCGGGGCGACTTCCCCTTCGAAGTCGTCTTCAGGCCAGTTGGCGAAGGTGGCCGCGGGCCTGAAGCCGCTTCCCGCTCCCCCGCCTCCGCCTTCGGCGTCGGCCTCCATCGCCGCCGCCCCCAAGTCGGGGTCATCGACATCGCTCTCCGCCCGGTCGGGGATGAACTCGCGGGGCGGTCTTTCGACGCCGGCTGTAGGCTGAATGAGGGGATTCTGACTCATAGAAACCAAAAAGATCAGAAGTCGAATTCGGCTACAAAGAAAACAGAGCGACAAGAGATGCGACTTACCGCCGGAGGAGGGTTGGCGCGCGAGTACGGCTCCTTGCCGAACTGCCAGTCCGCCGCGAGCTTGCAGTTTGCGATGTGGTTCACCATGTTCGCTACTTCCGCACGGGGCATGTCCCTGGTGCACATCGGACTCGGGGCCCGGTGGTCGCTCATCTGACTAATCAGATGAGGCCGGCCTTGGAGCGGGAGGACTCAGCGCGCCATGAAGGCGGCCAGCAAGTCAGCTTCAACCAGGCCCTCCGACCGCGTCAGAACTCGGAGTCGCGCTACGGCGGCGGCTCCGGCGGGAGTCAGCGTCTTGACTCAGTGGGACCAGTTGGGGAGCGTCCCAGCCGGTGCGCCGGCTTCGTATGGCGGCAGATTGACCTAGTCGCCGTCTGGGGCGACGTTCTTCACGTAGAAATAAGACCGCTGCCACATCCTCACCAACTTGATCAGCGGGATGGAGGGAAACGGATTGTCGGCTGTCATTCGCCGCATCACGATGAAGGCGCCGCACTGGGCCGACACGCCGGCGACGTGCGCGCCGAGCTTGGATTGGAAGAATTCTCCCCACAGCTCGATGGTGGGGAGAACGCAGAGGAAGCCTTCGCAGAGGGTGGCGAAGGCAGCCAGCAGCACCACCGTGTTTGGTGTGAGGTGGTGCAGATGGAGCCCGTGGAGCTCCAAGAAGGAGCGGAAGAAGCCTCTCGCCGGCAACCCCAGGCCACGCATGAGGTGCGAGCGGAAAAGGACCCGCTCGCCCTCCCCCGGCGTCGGCAATATTTCCCCCGCCGGCGCGGCGCGGGCTCGCATGAGGTTCGCACCGGGGAGGCGGCGCGTCCTGCGAAGGAACTCAATGAGGTCGTCGTCCATGTCGGAGCCGTTCCACACGCCGGAGCGCACGGCGGGAGCCACGGCGGCAGAGGAAGAGCTCATCGTGGCGGGCCCGACGTGGTGCAGCACGACGGCGGCAAGAAGGAGACAGGAAGCAGAGGAGGCAGGAGGAGGCGGGGGAGCAGGGAAGATGGGCGCGCGTGCTTCGCCGCTCCTCTCCCCCACCTACTTATAGCCTCGTAGGCTGAGTAGCCGATGGGGCGGGCGTGGGATTAACTGCGCACGGGACCCCACACCCTCCCCCACGATTTACCCCACGAAGTTACTGCACGCAGTAACTACATGGGAAACCCAACCGTCCGCGCGGCCGCAACGGATCCGTTCGGATACCGAGGCACACTAGTGGCGGGCCCCACCTGACGGTATGTCCCGTCGCGCGCGTGGGTAGACAGACTGACCTCGTCGCATGGCACCGAGCGACGGGGCAGTGACGGGCAAACACGGGGAAGCGTATCAGGCACGCCGCCTGGTTTCCCGCCGCGACGTTCGAACTCCTTAGGGAGCAAGACGGACCTCTGAGTTCGATTCTGGACAGTCAGCCAGAAGGAAGACGGCAAGCGAAGCCCAGATTCCACCACTAGAGGAATGAAATTGTTGAGGCCCCACGACGCAGTATCCGCGGAGCCTCACCAGCTTCGGGGACTACTGTTGGAGTAATGGGCCACGGGTAGGCCAACCCGAGCCCCAGAACCTTTCAAGACATCGGGATAGGCTGTGCCCCTCAAGCCGAGTCCCAGGGACGACTCCAAGATACGCCGAGTCCCAGCGCCAACTCCAAGATATGCCGAGTCCCAGGGACGACCCCAAGATCTACCGAGTCCCAGAGCCGACTACAAGATCTGCCGAGTCTTAGAACCGACTCCAAGACAAACCGACTCTCAGCTGGCGACTTCCACAGAAGCCGGCTGAGGGTAGTTGGCTCGCGACTCCAACCACCCCCTGCCCATGAAGGACCAACATGGCTATAGTGCGCCATATCGCTGGAGATCTTCATCGTGGCGCGGCACTGTTACCATGCCGGCCCTGACCTCAGCCTTGGTGGGCGGCGCACTATGCCCACGGCGCCTGCCTGTACGACCCATGGACGGCGGGACCGCCTGTCAACGGGCAGACAGAAGAAGGCGAGCGCGCCCTGAAGACGGACCCGTGGGAGTCGGCCCCCTGGAGTCGGCCGGCCCCTCCCTCGGGCCCCGCACGCCATTAATCAGACAAGATGGGGAATGGCGACAGTAAAAGCACGTCAGGCGGCATCACTGTTGCCATGACCTCATGACCAAGCCAGCATCATCAGAAGCACCGCTACAGTACCAGGCCTGTCCGCGGCGCCTGCCAGTCAGCGGGCCCCAGTAGTCGGCGGAGAAGACGACGGCCTGAGAGACAGACGGCTGGGACCCGCGCCCAGCCGGATTACCGTTGTACCCCTGGGGGTAGGCCTATATAAACCCCCAGGAGAGCCCATGCAAGGGGTTCGGACCCAGATAACACTAGACCCCAGAACATAGGAAGGAGAGAGCTGGCCCTGCCCTCTTCTACCTCCAGAAACAGCTCCAGGAGCACCATTGTACTCACTTTGCCATAGTGACCATGCAGAGACCCCGCAGAGCAGCAGTAGGGGTGTTATCGCCACGGAGAGCCCTGAAGCTGGGTAAGATCCGCCGGCATGCATGTCTTCGCCTCATCCTGCTTCCGGGCACCAGCGACGTTCTACTCTCTCCCACCATGATAAGCCATCGTTTGGCATATGTCGTACCCAACCCCCGACACTCCGATATAACTAGACTACGAAAACAGTTTTCTTCTAGACTCGACATCAGCCAAACTACACGATCAATCAAGGGGGCTCCTAGGGTCGGTCGAGGCTCTGATACCAACTTGTCACACCCAAGATGCGACCCTATCCTAAAGGAACTCGAAGGTCCCACCAAGGATAGAAGCGCATCTTGAAGACGTTTTTGCAAGGTGGATATCATTACATCAACATTACATAATAGATAGGGATACATACAAAAGGCATACAATGCCACACGAATACAACATGATCTTACATAAGAGCACCATCCGACTACGGATGAAGCACAAACAGAAACTCAAACGACATCCACCCTGCTAGCACAGGCTGCCGACCTGGCACATATCCCCTGATCGAAGAAGAAGCAGAAGAAGAACCCCAAAACAAGCAAACATCGCTCTCGCGTCATGAACATCGCATAACCTGTACCTGCAACTGTTGTTGTAGTAATCTGTGAGCCACGAGGACTCAGCAATCCCATTACCATGGGTATCAAGACTAGCAAAGCTTAATGGGAATGGAAAGGATAAGTGGTGAGGTTGCAGCAGCGACTAAGCATATATGGTGGCTAACATACACAAATAAGAGCGAGAAGAGAGCAAGCGGAACGGTCGTGAAGCTAGCAATGATCAAGAAGTGATCATGAACTCCTACTTACGTCAAACATAACCCAAAACCGTGTTCACTTGCCGAACTCCGCCGAAAAGAGACCATCACGGCTACACACGCCGTTGATGCGTTTTAATTTGGATCTGGTGTTGGGGATATAAGTATTTGTGTAAGCCGCCTAGGAGGGGCCGGGTTACGCAAAGAGGACTCAAACCCAAGACCAAGCATGAAGATGGCGGTTCAATAGGGGGCTTAATCCCACAGGCGACTTAAGGCCCGTTGTAGTAAACCGCCATAATGGCATGACTTGTATCATAAAGTAGATTTAACTAGTCACCGAGGCGGATACTATTATAAGCCGGCCGGGACTCTGTAGGCCACAGGGCGTCAACCCGTGTATATAAGGGGACGACCTGCTGGCGGCTTAGGGCAAGAAAGCAACTCATCGAGAACCGGGAATAGCGTATCTCGCTCCCTGGTCATCGAAACGTCAATACCAACCCAACTAGACGTAGGCCTTACCTTCACCGTAAGGGGCCGAACTAGTATAAACCCTCTCGTGTCCGTTGTCCCGATTAACCCCTTCAAGCTTCCTAGTTGCGATGGCTCCACAACTAAGTCCTTTCACGAGGACATCTGACGTGACAATTCCATGACAGTTCGCGCCCACCGTGGGGCCAGCGTACGATGGATTTGAGTTCTTGAAGGGCAACTTCGAAGGGCTCAAGGGATACGTAGTGGGCCGGATGACCAAGAGTCGTCGCGGCAAGATCTACATCGACGACGAAGGCTGGGGCCCCGACGCCGGCTCAATTGAGTACGGGTACCGGGTCCCCTTCGGAGGGATCCACGTCTTCATCGGTCGGATTGGCGAGCCGGGGCCTGAGCCGGACAACTGCACCGACCTCGTTGAGACGGCTCAGTGTGCGAAACCCGCCCGAGCTCAACCCGGCATGAAGCGTGTCTTTGTGGGCTGCGTCCACGGAGAAGGGCTTTCTGAAAGTCCTGAAGATGGTGGTGAGACGGCTGTCCACTCTGACAGTGATTCATCCACCGGTTCTACAGATTCGCTGTATCAGGTATAAGATGGCGTGCTCGGGGGCTGTTCCGATGGCTTCAGTATTCCGGACCCCTGTGAGTCGCCGAATTGGGTAGGAGTCTTCATGGATGGGACTCAACCCAGCCAAAACTCTACGGCCGCTGCTGCAGTCACGTCCGAGATAGGAGCGGCCGGGGCAGGAGGCCCTGTGCGCCCGCCGGCTCAAGTGCTGACAGATCTCATGGATAAACTTACAGCCCTGTTAACCGCCACGGTTATCCCTGCGAATAAAGATGAGCATGACGCGGAGGTGGCATGGGTGCGTGAGGAGATAGCTCAGGCCAAGGAGGCCTTGGCAGCTGAGGATACTAGATTATCTACAGAGCGGGTGGCTCTCGATGCCCGGGCACAGCGATTGCAGTCAGAAGCTTACCAGCTCACGATGAGCTTAAACGCGTCTAATGAGGTTATGAGGAGAAGGCACCAGAAAACTCAGTCTCGTTTTCCTCCGAATTATGACCCTCGGGTTCTGTTTGCTACACCCGGAGCCGGCCCAAGTAACCTGCCCGATGCAATTCAGTTTATGACAGCCGGAACGGGGGGACCGGCTCAGCCTCGAGAGATGGCACCTCCTCATGGAAACATGGCGCCGCCACGTTATGTGCCGATACTGCGGGTCACTTTTCCAACCCCATGGAGAACTTAATCACAACATCAGCGTGTCTGGTGGCTCTCTCAGTGGACGGTGATGATCCAATAGCGGTGGAGACCCGGAGAATCAGGGAACTTGTCCAGACGGCCCTGGCTCAGCAAGAGACCTATTCTTATAGCCGGGATAGGATTCATTCAACTCCTCCGCCTTGGTTAGTACCGCCTCGTTAGAACCGGAGTCCGAGTTACAGCAAGCACATGGAATCTGCAGCTTTGTCAAGCAACGCCAACGCCGTGACCAACATGGTGGCTATAACCCGGTGCATGACCGAGTACGTCAGGAGAACGAGCGGGCGGCTCAGCTGGCGGCTCAATAGGCGGCACATCAGAATATTCTAGAGTATCCAACGACTTCTATTGAGATGGGAGTAGCCACCAGAACTAGTGGTGTTCCTTGTTTGATACCGGCTTTACGCAACATGCGCCTGCCCAAGGACTTCAAGGGGCCTCGAAAGGTGCCGAATTACACGACCGACTTACATCCTGGAGCATGGAGTGAGAGTTATGAGATGGCCATGGAGCTGTTGGAAGTTAGTGCGCGGCAATGGCTAAATATTTCACCATGATGTTAGATAGAACGGCCCAGTCTTGGTTAAAAAGTTTACCGCCCAATTCCATTGGTTCGTGGGAGGAGTGAAAAGCCCGTTTTATCCAGAACTTCAAGGACACCTGTAAGCAATCTATGTCAATCGTGGGCTTGACGAATTGTAAGTAGGGGGAGGGCGAATCCACCACCCATTGGGTACGCCGGGTCAAGGAGATAATTCATTCATCTGATAAGATGGATGCCGGCTCTGTAGTACTCATGTTGGAGAAAAATTGCAGCTTTGAGCCGTTGAGGCAGAAACTGGGGCGCCTTAAGCGTGACTGTAGGGATATGGGCACACTAATGGCGGCTTTAGTCAAATATGCCGATTCTGATAGTACCAAGGATCCCGCGTCTGACGATGAGAAGACAGGGAAGGGAAAAAGGAACAACAATGGAAAGGGTCAACAACACAACCGGGTGAATCAAAGCGGCAATAAGCGTAAGGCGGACGGCAACCCGGAGCTTGTAGCCAACGCTAATACACAGGGTAACAATCAGAGACGTATGGGTAAGTGGCCTCTATCCGGCGGGTCAGGCCCATCTCTTGAGCAGCTACTCAATGAGCCCTGCCCGAAACACAGCACCCGGGAGCACCCCACTACACACCTATGGAAAGATTGCGCGATCATGAAGGTGTTTAAAAATTCCAATACCTTTGATGGTAGTTATGGATCTGGCGGCGGTTCAGGGGCTGGCGGCTTTCATGGCCCGGGCGGCGGTTCAAATTCCGGTTTTCAGGGACAGCCGGGTGGAAATAATCAGCAGCAATCTGGTCAGGGAGGACAATAGCAGCAGTAGTCGGGTTATCAGAGCCATCCAAAACAGTTGAGTGGCGGGCAGTACCATGTGTTTACCATTAGCTTATGCAAACGTGACCAGAAGGTTCTTAAGAGGGCCGTAAATTCGGTTGAGCCGGCAATTCCTCGTTATTTGAGATGGTTAGAGCAACCCATCATATAGAGCAGAGAGGATCACCCTCCATGAGTCGATAATCCAGGTCATTTAGCCTTGGTGGTAGCACCCTAGGTTGGTGGATATAAATTCACTAAGGTACTCATCCTCTATTATGATACTTTCCAGCGCATGGGGTTGACTGAGAAGAATCTGAGAACATCCAACACTGTTTTCCATGGGGTGGTTCTAGGCAAGTCGACTTACCCAGTTGGCAAGATTGAATTGGAGGTGGCCTTTGGAGATGAGTATGATTCCAGGGCTGAGAAATTGACGTTTGAAGTGGTCAAAATCAGGAGTCCATATCACGCTTTGTTTGGGCGACCGGCTTATGCTAAGTTCATGGCACGGCCGTGTTACTTTTACTTACAGCTCAAGATGCCGGGTTACAAGGGCACCATCACAGTGCATGGGAGTTGAAAGGTGGCCTTGGAATGTGAAGAAGGCGATGCGGCTTATGCTGAGACTGCCTGTGCCGCGGAGGAGCTTAAATTTTATCAAGACAATGTTGACCCAGCGGATATGACCTCCCTTAAAAAACCAACTACTGAGCATGACTCGGCGTTGAAGTTTAAATTGGCCGCTGAGACAAAGCTTGTTGGCTTTACCCCAGGAGACGTCTCTAAGCAGTTCAGTATCAGTGCCAATTTGGATCCTAAATAGGAAAGCGCGCTCATCAAGTTCATCCTTGAGAACCAGGACATCTTTGCATGGAAACCTTCTGACATGCCAGGTGTACAGAGAGAAATCACTGAGCACACTCTCAATATTGATCCAAAGTATAAGCCGGTCAGGCAGTTTCTCCGACGGTTCAACAAAGAGAGATGAAAAGCTATTGGGGAAGAGGTCGCCCGGCTCTTAGCAGCCGGGTTTATTGTTGATGTTTTTCACCCGGAGTGGTTGGCTAACTTGGTGTTAGTGCTCAACAAGAACGACACTTGGCGGATGTGTGTGGATTACACGGACTTAAACAAGGCTTGTCCGGCTGATCCCTTTGCTCTCCCCGTATTGATCAAATCATTGATGCTACGGCGGGTTGTGAACATTTGAGCTTCTTGGATGCTTACTCTGGTTATCATCAGATCAAGATGGTAGTTAAGGACCAGGAGAAGACAACTTTCATCACTCCGTTTGGGGCCTTCTGTTATGTATCTATGCCGTTTGGACTCAAGAGTGCCCAGGCGACTTATCAGCGATGTGTACAGAACTGTTTGCACGATCAAATTGGGCGTAATGTTCATGCTTATGTGGATGACATCATGGTGAAATCCAGAGAAAAGGAAACCTTGATATCTGACTTGAGAGAGACCTTTGACAATCTCCGAGTTTACAAGATGATGCTTAACCCGATCAAGTGTGTGTTTGGTGTACCTGCGGGCAAGCTCTTGGGTTTTCTGGTATCAAACAGAGGCATTGAAGCTAATCCGGAGAAAATCACGGTGATTACCTCTCTGGCTAAGCCGGCGTGTATCAATGATGTTCAGCGCCTGGCGGGTCGTGTTGCCGCTTTAAGCCGGTTCATAAGCCGGTTAGGGGAGAAGGCCTTACCGCTATATCAGATGATGAAGAAAACAGACACCTTCGTTTGGAGTGATGCTGCAAGACTGCCTTTGAAGATTTGAAGAGACAATTGTCTGAGCCACCGGTTCTTGCGGCTCCCATTGACAGAGAGCCATTGCTATTGTACGTGGCCGCTAATTCACGAGCGGTCAGTGTTGCCATCGTGGTGGAGCGTAAGGAAGCTGGCAAGGAGCATCCGGTTCAACGACCAGTTTATTATATCAGTGAGGTGCTCATTGAGTCTATGCAAAGGTATCCACATTGGCAGAAACTTGTTTATGGTGTGTTCATGGCAAATCGGAAGCTAAAGCAGTACTTCCAAAGTCATCCTATAATGGTGGTAAGTTCAGCCCCTCTGGGAGACATCATTCAAAATAGGGAGGCCACAGAGTGGATCGCCAAGTGGGCTATTGAGCTTGGGCCCTATGGTTTGAAGTATATGCCCTGTACTACTATCAAATCTCAAGCTTTGGTCGATTTTATCAATGATTGGACAGAGTTGCGGGCACCTGAGGAGAAGCCGGATAATACGCATTGGACTATTCACTTTGATGGGTCCAGGCAGTTAGAAGGCTCAGGAGCTGGCGTTGTTTTAACTTCCCCTCGAGGTGACAAGTTTGGCTATGTGCTCCGGCTCATGTTTCCTTGTACTAAAAATGCAGCTGAATACTGAAAGCACAAGTTCTCCCTAGGTGGTTTTGGTAATTAATGACAACATATCTCTTGTTGGACTAACACCTTTATCTAGTATGTTTTAGATAAGTTCAACAATGGAGTGGCGTGGACTAAAGGATGTGGGAACTCCTTCAAGATGCTAAGGACAAAGGATTGGCTCAAGCTTCAAGCTCAAGACTCTTCATTTTACATTTTAGTGATCCAAGATCACATTGAGTCTATAGGAAAAGCCAATACTATCAAGGAGGAATGAGGTGTTGCTTAATGAGCCTCTTGCTTCAAAGTGCTTAGTGATATGCTCCAAATACCCTCAACTACTTTCCCACTTCCACACATATGTCCTAAACCTAAAGTCAAACTCGGCCCCACTGATTCTTTCTATCCGGCGCCACCGATTTTGGATGTCTTAGCCACTGCCACAAACCCTAATCAAATCGGTCTCACCGATAGGGATCTCGGTCTCACCGAGATGGGATTGTAATCTCTCTGTGTATGTCCATTATCAAAATCGGTCTCACCGAGTTTGAGCAATCGGTACTACCGAGATTACAATGCAAACTCTCTGGTTAACTTATTATCAAAATCGGTCCCACCGAGTTTGATAATCGGTCAACCGAGTTTGCCTGACCAACTCTCTGGTTAGCTAATTACCAAAATCGGTCCTACCGAGTTTGTGTAATCGGTCTCACCGAGATTAGGTTATGCCCTAACCCTAACCGAATCGGTCTTACCGAGTTGCATTTCGGTCCCACTGAAAACCCTAACGGTCACATTACTTGCTAAATCGGTCTGACCGAGTTTAACGATTCGGTCCCACCGAGTTTGGTAGATTGTGTGTAACTGTTAGATTTTGTGTGGATGCTATATATACCCCTCCACCTCCTCTTCATTCGTGGAGAGAGCCATCAGACCGAACCTACACTTCCAGTATCCTATTTCTGAGAGAGAACTACCTACTCATGTGTTGAGACCAAGATATTCCATTCCTATCATATGAATCTTGATCTCTTGCCTTCCCCAAGTTGCTTTCCACTAAAACCCTCTTTCCTCCAGATCCAAATCCTATGAGGGTGAGTTGAGTGTTGGGGAGACTATCATTTGAAGCACAAGAGCAAGGAGTTCATCATCAACACACCATTTGTTACTTCTTGGAGAGTGGTGTCTCCTAGATTGGCTAGGTGTCACTTGGGAGCCTCCAACAAGATTGTGGAGTTGAACCAAGGAGTTTGTAAGGGCAAGGAGATCGCCTACTTCGTGAAGATCTACCGCTAGTGAGGCAAGTCCTTCGTGGGCGATGGCCATGGTGGGATAGACAAGGTTGCTTATTCATGGACCCTTCGTGGGTGGAGCCCTCCGTGGACTTGCTCAACCGTTACCCTTTGTGGGTTTAAGTCTCCATCAACGTGCATGTATGATAGCACCACCTATCGGAACCACGCCAAAAACATCCGTGTCTCCAATTGCGTTTGAATCCTCCAAACCCTTCCCTTTACATTCTTGCAAGTTGCATGCTTTACTTTCCGCTGCTCATATATTCTTTGCATGCTTGCTTGATATGTGTTGTGAATGTTAAACTTGTGCCTAAACTCCACTTAAACTTTAAAGAAACTTAAAAACTGCAACTTTGGTACTTAGTGTCTAATCACCCCCCTCTAGACACCTCTTCTCAAGGTCCTACAAGTGGTATCAGAGCATTGGTCTCCATTGCCTTGGTTTAATCACCATTGGAGGAAGATGGATGAGTCTACTTTGGGGAGTCTTAGACATAGAGTGCCTATTCTTGATGGAGAGTACTTTCATGAGTGGAAAAATGAGATGCTTGTAATTTTCAATCAATATCATTTGAACAAGTACATTGCTAGTCCTTGTGCACCTTGTGTTGATCCCATCCTACCCTTGATGAGTCTATTGACATGATTAGGAATGTTAGAACTGTTAATCTTATCAGTAGAGGCTTGCCTAGAAACTTGATTATAAAACTGCCTACTCTTGAGTGTGCCTACACTATATGGAAATTTCTTGAGGAATGATTTCCTGATTATTCTTTGAAAAATCTAGATGAAATTCTCCATAAGTCTATTGCTTTGAGTAAAATGAATACTAGTGATCCTATGTTTGGTGATCGTCTATTTGAGCTTACAAACCTTATGCGTGCCAAAGGAAATGTTGGTATTATTAGTGATATTATTTCCGAAGCTATAAAAATTCATAGCCAAGATCATTGTCAAACTCACTCTAATGAATCACCCTCTCTAGGATTTGATCCACCACATGACGATGTTGAACATGGATACTATGATGAGGATGATGATAGTGACTTCGATCTTGATGATGCAATGAGACATTTTGGTCTTATGGCAAATCTTCGTGGATATATGTCAGGAGGAAAGGAATGGGTTCTTGATAGTGGATGTACCGATCACATGACCGGAGATAAAGACATGTTTCGTGAGCTTGCTCATAATGATAGTCCTGGAAAGTATGTCACTTTCGGTGACAACTCAAAAGGTAAGGTGGTTGGCCTCGGTAAGGTGGCCATCTCACATGATAGCTCCATACAAAATGTCATGCTCGTTGAATCTCTTGGGTACAACTTACTTTCAGTATCTAGACTTGCTGACTTTGGTTTCAATGTCTTATTTACTGAAGTTGATTGCCAAGTGTTTCGTCGAGACAATCATAAAATGGTCTTTACCGGCATCCGTAGAGGTGATCTATACATTGTTGATTTCACTAAAAAGGCTCAACCTAAAACTTGCTTCATTGCTAAATCCTCAAAAGGTTGGTTATGGTATAGACGACTAGGTCACGTTGGCATGAGAAACCTTGCCAAGCTTATTAAAGGAAATCATATCCTTGGAGTTAACGATGTCATATTTGATAAGGATAGACTTTGTAGTGCTTGTCAAGCAGGTAAACAGGTTGGAGGAAGGCATCTCGTGAAGAACATCATGACCACAAAGAGACCACTTGAACTACTTCACATGGATCTCTTTGGTCCCAACTCTTACAAGAGTCTCGGTGGAAATTCTTTTGGTCTAGTTATAATTGATGATTTTTCCAGATTTACGTGGGTGTTCTTTCTCGATGATAAATCGCAGGTCCAAAAGATCTTCAAGAACTTCGCTAGGAAGGCCCAAAATCAATTTGAAGTGAAGATCAAGAAGGTTCGCAGGGACAACGGAACGGAGTTCAAGAACGCAAATGTGGACACCTTTCTTGACAAAGAAGGGATTTCACACGAGTTCTCGGCTACGTACACACCTCAACAAAATGGAGTTGTTGAGAGGAAGAACCGGACGCTCATCGAAATGGCGAGAACGATGCTTGATGAGTACAAGACGCCAAAGCACTTTTGGGCAGAAGCGGTTGAGACAGCTTGTCATGCAACCAATCGCTTGTATTTTCACAAGCTACTCGGCAAGACAGCATACGAGCTCCTCACCGGTAACAAACCCCAAGTTGGATACTTTTGAGTATTCGGCTCAAAGTGCTACATTCTTGATAAGCATCATCGTTCTAAATTTGCTCCTAAGTCTCATGAAGGTTTCCTACTAGGTTATGGCTCAAACTCTCACACTTACCGTGTCTTCAACAATTTCACCCGAAAGGTTGAAGAGACGGTAGATTCGAAGTTTGATGAATCTAACGGCTTGCAAGTAGAGCAATTGCCCATTGATGTAGGAGACAAAGATCTTTCGGAAGCAATCCAAGACTTGTCTATTGGCAAGGTCCATCCAAGGGAGGTGAAGGAGAGTACCTCGTCTGTCCAAGTGGAAGCTTCTACTTCACGACAAGGTGAACCAAGAGTTGATACGGAAGCATCCACAAGTGGGACACACCAAGATGAAGAAAACAAGGAAGTGCATCAAGATGAACGTCAACGACCTCCTTCTCCACCACGACAAGAGAATGACAACGCCAACAATGAAGAAGATCAAGAAGAAGAAGAAGATGAAGAAGAAGTTCAGCCAAGATCCAAGCAAAAGCTTTCACGAGTTCGAGCAAGAATTGCTAAAGACCATCCCGTCGAGCAAATCTACAATGATATTCAAACCGGGAGAATCACTCGCTCTAAAACTCGTTTAGCTAACTTTTGTGAAAACTATTCTTTCATCCCTAGCATTGAACCTATGAAGGTGGAAGAAGCATTGGAAGATCCGGATTGGATAAACGCTATGCATGAAGAGCTACACAACTTTGAGAGAAACCAAGTTTGGACATTGGTTGAGAAGCCCGACAACAACCACAACATCATCAGTACCAAATGGGTGTTTCGCAACAAGCAAGATGAAGATGGACAAGTAGTTTGCAACAAAGCATGTCTCGTCGCCCAAGGCTACACACAAGTCGAAGGTATGGACTATGGTGAGACTTACGCCCCTGTTGCTAGACTTGAGTCCATTCACATCTTACTTGCCTATGCTAATCACCATGATATCACCTTGTACCGAATGGACATTAAAAGTGCTTTTCTAAATGGTGAAATAGAGGAGGAAGTTTATGTTAAACAACCTCCCGGCTTTGTCAATCCTAAGAAACCCAATCATGTTTACAAACTTCACAAAGCTCTTTATGGACTTAAACAAGCTCCTAGAGCATGGTATAAATGCTTGAACAAGTTCCTTATTGAAAAAGGCTTTGAAATTGGGAAAATTGATTCTACTCTTTTTACTAAAAGGGTTAATGGTGAACTATTTGTGCCAAATTTATGTTGATGATATTATATTTGGTTCAACTAACCCTCATTTTAGTGAAAAGTTTGGGAAGCTAATGTCGGAGAAGTTTGAGATGTCAATGATGAGTGAACTCAAATTCTTTCTTGGTATGCAAATCAAGCAAACTAAGGAAGGTACTTTTGCTCTCAAACGAAGTACACTAAAGACTTATTCAAGAAGTTCAATATGCAAGAATGCAAAGGTATGACTACACCCATGCCTACTAGTGGACATATTGACTTAACCAAAGATGGTGAACCGGTTGATCAAAAGGTTTATCGCTCTATGATTGGTTCATTGTTATATCTATGTGCTTCACGTCCCGATATTATGCTAAGTGTGTGCATGTGTGCACGATATCAAGCTGCTCCTAAAGAATGTCATCTTAAGGCCATGAAAAGGATAGTGAGATACTTAATACATACACCAAATTTTGGCATTTGGTATCCTAAGAGGGCCTCTTTCGATCTTGTTGGCTACTCCCACTCGGACTATGCTGGAGACAAGGTTGACAGAAAGTCCACTTCGGGTACTTGTCAATTTCTTTGTAGATCTCTTGTGTCTTGGTCTTCCAAGAAACAAAACTCGGTATCCTTATCCACCGCCGAAGCTGAATATATTGCCGCTGGTTCATGTTGTGCTCAATTACTTTGGATGACCCAAACTCTTAAAGATTATGGAATATATTTGAGACATGTTCCATTGCTTTGTGACAATGAAAGTGCTATCAAGATTGGACATAATCCTGTGCAACATTCTCGAACTAAGCATATTGAAGTTCGTCATCATTTCATTCGAGATCATGTTGCTAAGGGTGACATTGATCTTAAACATGTTCGCACCGAAAAGTAATTAGCGGATATATTCACTAAACCTCTTGATGAGAAAGTGTTTTGCAGGTTAAGAGGAGAATTGAACATCATTGATGCTTCAAACTTGGAGTAGAAACTCCATTGGATACATGCCAGCTATGAGCTTATGACTAATCCTTGATATTTCTCTTATGATGAAAAACTTATGTCTTGGATATATTTGTATCTTGCATGTTATCTAACCCATGTAGGTACTTGGTTGAATCAAATTCCATGAGGTTGAAACCTACTCATATCTTGAGCAATCTCTACATCACCAAGTCTCTACACAAGGTGGTTGAAGACAAGGAAGCACGAAACCATTCAAACATATCCTTTGACAAATTCTATGTTGAGTTTCATGATTGTCATTTTTGGATATACAAGTGCTCTTCCTTGCAAGAACTAACCCATGTAGGTAGATGGACTCAAATGCCAAGTGGTGCTCCAAATTCTTGATGAGCTACATCAACCTTGAGCAACCCACGCAAGTTCAACTACATGGACAACACCACCAACCAAGGTGTGTTTTTCCATCTTAGAGAAGCTTTACTCCGAGTCATGAGTTAAAGCAACTCGACAAGATGTGAATACATCAAGATGCTTAAACAAAAAATGGCAACCCCATTTTGAGCTTAAACAATGAGTATGGCCTATGATCAAGTGATCTCACTTGACTCCTAAGTCAATATACTCTAACATAGGTGACTTTGTCGCCGACCATCTGTAGATAAAGTTCTCCTGTGTTCTTTTCTGAGTTTTTGCATTTGTCTCATGCATATGTGTTTCCCCTTTCAAAAAAAAACTTCATCTAGATTTCTTTCTGTTTTCTCTGCATTTTCTGCATCTAATTCCTTGCATATCTTTTAGTTAATTCCTTGCAAATCTTTGTGAGATCTTACTAGTCTAGTGAGCTGAGGTGACAAGTGTTTTCTCTGTGATGAACTCCGTTTCACCGATTTGTTATTTTCGGTCCAACCGAATCTTTTTGGTACGACCGAAGCATACCACTCGGTGCCACCGATTTCATAAAAGGAAAAACTCTTTGCCATATATTCTGTGTTTCTTCTGATCCAGCTCCACTCAATGAATCTTGTCCTCTACAAGCATCACATTTTCATCATTGCTTTGTTCTGTGTCTCAAGGACCAAACCCATTCGACAGACTCCAGAAGACCCTTCTTGGAAATTGATGTCAAAGGGGGAGAGAGAGAATATCAAAGCTTATCATTTGGAGATAGAGAGAGAGCATAAAAACTTATCACCTTTCTTCTTAAGGGAGAGAGAGACCTTCTAGGGGGAGAGACCCTCAAAAGAAGAGAGAGATCTGCAGGGGGAGAGGATACTTAAGTAGAAAGTATTTCTCAAGGATCCCAGATGCTTGGTGTTCAAGAGGAGAGATGCCACATGTATTCTTGAGGGGAGAGACATGTTCATATGATCTTTTGTTCTCATTTTGCATTAGCATACATTAGCTCTGAACTTTAGCTCTGATCATCATTCATATCTTTCAGCTCTGTTTTCTTTCAGCTCTGATTTTCTGTTCCCTATCTTCTCCCAGTATCCATATTAGATTCAGGGGGAGTAAGACATCTAAGGGAAAGAGATCATTTAAATTCATTGCATATCTTTACTCTTGGGGACATGTCTAATCCAATGTGGTACTCAGTACTCACTCTCTACATGTCATCCCAGTCTTGGTATTCTTGTGGTTTCTTCTGTTTGCTCTGGCTAGTAGATGTATCTATGTTATCTAACCTTGTTTACGCAGGTTCATTCCATCCTAAGCCAACTCAAGACCACAAGGTAAGTATATGCATCACAATCATGTGTATGAGGAATTCTTGCTGATGTACATACTGTTTGCAAGAAGGACTCATGGGCATGAAGGTATTCTCTTTAATACTTTTTGCTCTGATGCATATAGCCAAGATACATGTAACACATTGCCTGCTCTATCATGGTTATGCTATCACACGCTTCTATATTTCATATTCACATGATTGCATACATGTAGGGGGAGCCTATGCTTGTTACATGTCTTTCCAAAGCTTTACTTGCTATTCTTTATATCTTTATCTAAAGCTTTGATGTATGTTGCCATCAATTACCAAAAAGGGGGAGATTGAAAGCACAAGTGCTCCCAAGGTGGTTTTGGTAATTAATGATAACATATCTCTTGTTGGACTAACACCTCTATCTAGTATGTTTCAGATAAGTTCAACAATGGAGTGGCATGGACTAAAGGATGTGGGAACTCCTTCAAGATGCTAAGGACAAAGGATTGGCTCAAGCTTCAAGATCAAGAATCTTCATTTTACATTTTAGTGATCCAAGATCACATTGAGTCTATAGAAAAAGCCAATACTATCAAGGAGGAATGAGGTGTTGCTTAATGAGCCTCTTGCTTCAAAGTGCTTAGT
Source organism: Triticum aestivum (assembly GCF_018294505.1). NCBI lineage: Eukaryota > Viridiplantae > Streptophyta > Magnoliopsida > Poales > Poaceae > Triticum > Triticum aestivum. The sequence goes on from NC_057798.1 coordinate 560,480,173, forward strand.
GATATGCTCCAAATACCCTCAACTACTTTCCCACTTCCACACATATGTCCTAAACCTAAAGTCAAACTCGGCCCCACTGATTCTTTCTATCCGGCGCCACCGAGTTTGGATGTCTTAGCCACTGCCACAAACCCTAAGCAAATCGGTCTCACCGATAGGGATCTCGGTCTCACCGAGATGGGATTGTAATCTCTATGTGTATGTCCATTATCAAAATCGGTCTCACCGAGTTTGAGCAATCGGTACTACCGAGATTACAATGCAAACTCTCTGGTTAACTTATTATCAAAATCGGCCCCACTGAGTTTGATAATTGGTCAAACCGAGTTTGCCTGACCAACTCTCTGGTTAGCTAATTACCAAAATCGGTCCTACCGAGTTTGTGTAATCGGTCTCACCGAGATTACGTTATGCCCTAACCCTAACCGAATCGGTCTTACCGAGTTGCATTTCGGTCCCACCGAAAACTCTAACGGTCACATTATTTGCTAAATCGGTCTGACCGAGTTTAATGATTCGGTCCCACCGAGTTTGGTAGATTGTGTGTAACGGTTAGATTTTGTGTGGAGGTTATATATACCCCTCCACCTCATGTTCATTCGTGGGGAGAGCCATCAGACCGAACCTACACTTCCAGTATCCTATTTCCGAGAGAGAACTACCTACTCATGTGTTGAGACCAAGATATTCCATTCCTATCATATGAATCTTGATCTCTAGCCTTCCCCAAGTTGCTTTCCACTCAAACCCTCTTTCATCCAGATCCAAATCCTATGAGAGAGAGTTGAGTGTTGGGGAGACTATCATTTGAAGCACAAGAGCAAGGAGTTCATCATCAACGCACCATTTGTTACTTCTTGGAGAGTGGTGTCTCCTAGATTGGCTAGGTGTCACTTGGGAGCCTCCGACAAGATTGTGGAGTTGAACCAAGGAGTTTGTAAGGGCAAGGAGATCGCCTACTTCGTGAAGATCTACCGCTAGTGAGGCAAGTCCTTCGTGGGCGACGGCCATGGTGGGATAGACAAGGTTGCTTCTTCGTGGACCCTTCGTGGGTGGAGCCCTCCGCAGACTCGCGCAACCGTTACCCTTCGTGGGTTGAAGTCTCCATCAACGTGGATGTACGATAGCACCACCTATCGGAACCACGCCAAAAACATCCGTGTCTCCAATTGCGTTTGAATCCTCCAAACCCTTCCCTTTACATTCTTGCAAGTTGCATGCTTTACTTTCTGCTGCTCATATATTCTTTGCATGCTTGCTTGATATGTGTTGTGAATGTTAAACTTGTGCCTAAACTCCACTTAAACTTTAAAAAAGGGTTAAAAACTGCAACTTTGGTACTTAGTGTCTAATCACCCCCCCTCTAGACACCCCTTCTCAAGGTCCTACAAATACAAGGCCTTGCTCCATGGTCTCCGGATAGCCAAGGAGATTAATTTGAGCCGGGTAAGGTGTTATCCATGACGACTGTCAATGGTGAGTTGCATCATTGAAGTGTGACAGGGGCGTTTCAATGCTGTGTGTCACCTGGAGAGGGACAAGAGATACTTCGTGAGATTCACGAAGGATATTGTGGTCATCATGCCGGCTCAAAACCTCTTGTGGCCAAGGCTTTCCATCATGGTTTCTACTGGCTCACAGCTCATGCTGATGCGGAGGATCTGGTCAGTAAATGTGACGGTTGTCAGAAGTTCTCACGACATACTCATGTGCCGGCTTAGGAATTGAGGATGATCCCGATTACCTGGCCGTTTGCAGTCTGGGGGCTTGATATGGTTGGACCTTTCAAAAGGTCTAAGGATAAAAAGACACATCTCCTGGTGGCAGTGGATAAGTTTACAAAGTGGGTTGAGGCGGAGCCAGTTAGTAAATGTGATGCGGACACAATGGTTCAGTTCATGAAAAAGGTGATCTTTCGCTTTGGTTTCCCACACAGCATTATAACTGATAATGGTACTAACCTTTCCAAGGGAGCCATGGAAGAGTTCTGTCAGCGAGAACATATCCGGCTTGATGTTTCGGCCGTTGCTCATCCTCAATCCAATGGTCAAGCAGAAAGAGCTAATCAAGAGATACTGAAGGGTATTAAACCCCGGCTCTTAGTCCCCTTAAAACAGACACCGGGTTGCTAAGTGGAGGAGTTACCCTCTGTACTATGGAGCATCAACACTACGCCTAACAGATCTACGGGTTATACACCTTTTTTCATGGTCTATGGAGCAGAGGCAGTTCTACCAAGTGACATCCGACACGACTCACCCCGTGTGGCGGCTTATGTTGAGGCGGACAACGAAAAGGCTCATCAGGAGGCACTGGACTTGTTGGATGAGGAGCGAGACTTGGCAATGGCCCGCTCGGTGATTTACCAGCAAGACCTGCGCCGTTATCACAACCGCCGGGTCAAGAATAGAACCTTTCAGGAAGGTGATTTGGTGCTCCGGCTCATCCAGGATCAATCATACATGCACAAGCTATCTCCGCCTTAGGAAGGACCCTTTGTGGTCAGCAATAATTTGAACAACAGGTTATACTACCTCATTGATATTCGAGAACACAAGGACTCACGTAAGTCGGAGGAGGAGACCCGTCGGCCGTGGAATATAGCTCATCTTCGGCCTTACTATACTTGAGCCACCGGCTCTTAGGATGTATATACTTTTGACGATGTACATATTAGATAAAGCAATAAAGCAGGACCTCTGTCCTTTTTTCCATAAAGAATGTTTTTATGTCTTCTTTATCAGGTGGTGGATACTACCAACAGGGAGCGGATTATATCTGAATTCGGCGTTCCCTTTGGTCCGGCTTATGATCATATCTGAATCTAGCCATGATCACTTGTGGGCTTCCTGTTCAAACATAGGTCGTATTCGAACCAAAGAGAACATAGCTGTCGATACCTGCTTGATCGGCATACTGCCAAACCCACTTGGGGGCTTCTTGATCATATTTGAATCACAGCTTAACTCCTTTGGGTCTGACGTGGATCGTATACGAATCAGTGTCATTAAACAAATCTCATGGTCACTTGGGGGCTTCCTATTCAAACATAGGTCATATTCGAACCAAAGAGAACATATCTGTCGATACCCATTTGATCGGCATCGCCAAGCCACTGGGGGCTATATGATCGTATCCGAATCTTAGCTTAACCCCTTTGGAACGGTTTATTGATCGTATTCGAATCAGAAGACTGTAAATTATTTTGACTATCCTGAGGCCTTGGGAAAACATTATGAGATGTTTTTTGTCTTTCTGGTTTAATATTGGTCACACCAGGTTGTTAAGTACCAGGTGAGCATCAAGTCAGCAGGAAAGATTATCAAAGGATCGCAGGTATGCTATTATGCTTATGCTTAGCAAAGTATAGTCATAAACCGACCGGTGCAAGGTGCCTTTGGTTCATGTTCCGGGTTACAAATACTTTATGTAACCCCCGGTGTGATAAACCGCCAAGGGAGCTTTTGTTTGTTTCATGTGCAGGATAAGACAAGCAAATTTAACATCAGGGAGACAAACGATCAACATAAGCTGGAAATATATAACAATGGCGGCTTATGAAAGTATTAAGCGCCATAAACATGCGCGAAGACATGACAAAATTTGAGAGGTTTTTTCTATCCTATTACAAGACTCCCTGAGTCTGAATAAGTGAAGCACTGTTTTTTGCAAAACACCTGGCGATTCACTCCTTCGGCGGGCTTGAAGTCTCCGGGTTATCCTTCTCCGCTTCTCCGTCGGCTATTTTGTCCTGGAAAGTGGATGAGGCCCAGTCAATGCCGCTCAAAGCTTCAAATTCAGCTTTATCATCTATTAAACCGGTTGGGTCCACTTCAGGGGCAAAGATATGCTTACGAGTAGGAGGGATCAGGCTGACGTAATCATATGGAATGTTTGGGATTCTTCGGTTCTCACTGTCATAGCCCGAAGAGTACTTAGTGAGATCAGTATCGTTCCCAATGAGGGTCGCCACATGACGTATGACCTTGACACAGGCGATAAAGTCATGATCATCAAATACAGTGCCATCCCCCTTCCGACTGGGGTATCCAAGAGCAAGGTCGGCCGGGTCTAGCTCTGGAAGCCATGCTTTTGCCCGGCTCAATGCGGCTATGGCTCCGGCTCTTGCAGATGATAGCCTTAAATCTTGAATTTGCTGAGGTAGCACAGCGAGATGCTTCAGCACGTCCTATAAGAGGTAAGGAGGGGTGTTTGATAAGGCTACAACGGCTAAGGCACGTTGTGACCCGGAGTACAGCTGTTCCACTAAGGTGTAAACTGCTTTAAGCTTGATCAGCATGTTTTGCTTAAGGTTGGTACTCCTGGGGCCTGTGTGTGCACAAGCATAATAGTCAGTCGGAAGTAATTATTACAATAGTCATTGTAAGGTTACAATGTTTGAGGTTTTGCACATTAACTTACCGAAGATGGCTGAGACCATTTGAGATATCTGCTGTTTTAAGACAGATAGCTCGGTTGTTGCCTGTGCAAGAGATGCTTCTGCTGTCTCGGCCCGAGTCACCAGCGAAGCCTTCTCATCAGCCCAAACTTTCTTTTCTGACTCAAAATTTTTCTTCAACTTCTCATTTTCAGAGACACTGAATTCAAATTTGGAGTTGGCCTTCTGAGTTTCAACTTCTTGAGTTTCCAGACGACTCTTTAGGACAACAAGCTCCGATTCAAACTGACTTATAGTGGCCTGCATTGACACCAGGTTATGGTAAGGATTATAGTAAGGTAACATTCAAGTCCCAAGCACTTTACAAGTAAAGATACTTAGCACTTGGGGGCTAATGTATGCTGAAGAATTTTAAACTTATCATACCGGATCACACATATTAAGTCTCAAGCACTTTACAAGTAAAGATACTTGACACTTGGGGGCTAATGTGTATTGCAAATTTAAAATTATCATGTTATAACCGGGTTAAATATATTCTCTTTGAACCGGCTAAACTAACAAATAAAGCAGATTTCTAAGTCTACAGCATATTTATTCATAAGCAATAGACTTGGGGGCTGGTACAGTATGTAAGATTCAGGTAAAAAGTATAAGTTATACCTCAGATTTGTGCTGTATTTGTTTTACCATATCAATTTCCAGGTCACGACTATTATGCACTTGATTCAGATAGCCCGAGACTATATCACCAATGCTTAAGTGAGTATAATCAGTAATGTCGTGCTTGGCTTTTCGGCGTTCGGCAAGTTATTCCTTGGCAGTACATTTGGCAACGACGGTAGGCCGCCCTGGTTCAACAAACTGAGACCTCACAATCTCAACTTCCGGTTCATTTGTCTTGACCGGGCTAGGAGTCTCTGGGTCATTTGTGTTGACAGTATCTTCGGCGGGTGGATCAGAAGTTGGCACTGGAATTTCAGAAGCCGGATCAGGCGGCAGCTGATGGGTAGAGCTGTCTGGAGCAGACGCATTAATCACCAGTTCAGTTACAATCGGGTCTTGGGACGGCTTATTCTTCTTCGCCCTCTTGCTGGGTTTCACTTGCATGCTGTTAACAAAGACAGAAGGATGAATACGCATGCATGGGTAAAGTAAAGTTCAAGGTACATAAGGTTACATTACCCGGGAGCAGTTTTGAAAGCCGGCATGTTTGACTGCATGGATTCACCGGAAGAAGGAGAGGTATCCTGATAGTTGGAGTCAGACAAATTGAGAGGATGACGAAATAGGCCCGCTAAAGGTAAAACAGAACATAAATCAGAGATAACCTCAGTCCGACGCTTCCTGGTTACGTCAGGTAAGCCGGAGGAGAGTTCCACATCCTTGTTGTTCCGGGTCTGCCTCCGGTTCTCAAGCTGTTGTTGCTTCAAAAGAAATTGAGGATCTTGATAAGCAAGAGCATGTGAAAATCTTACTTTCCTGGTTACCCTTCGGATCATTTGCTTTGGCAAAGGCTCTGAGTCGGAGGAGATTATATTTACCTCTTCATTGGCTGCTTGACTGTTCCCCGTATCCTCCTGAAGGGATAGAATGTCAGACAGGTAATAACAAGGGAATTAAGAGAATTTAAAGATTACCTCTTCATCATCCGAAGAACTATCATCCAATTTGAGTAAGTCGGAGGCGCTGGGTTTCTTCTTCTTTGAGGTTCCCGTCTTGGCGGCTTTCCTTTCGGCTTTCTTGGTTGCCCTGGCTTGCTTTGCAGCCTCATGGTCATATTTGACCTTCCAGAATTTATCATCGGCCTGTGGGAAAGGATAAGGAATTATGAGTACCAAAGAAGGTATAACATAGCAAAGAGTATTTATTAAGATTGATAACTTACTGCAGGGGCCGGGTTCTTCTTGCAAAAGGGAAGTAAGCCGAAGGTGTTACTTGTCACAGTGCCCTCCTTCAGCAATGACTGGGTCGTAGCCTCCACCACATCATTTGGTAAGTCGTCAGGACCATGGCGTAACGGGTCATCCTTTTTGCCTGTATAGGTACACATTAAGCCGGAACGGCGGCTTAATGGAAGTAATCGTCAAGTGACCCAGACTCGGACCAGATCGATGCTGTTTAAACCGTTTCCCAAGAGAGCTTTGATCTTCTTGATGGTGGGATTGAGAGGCAGACGTTCAACGACCATCAGTTTGTCTGGTAGTGGGTGGTTGGACTCAAGGCGCAGGGCACGAAAGCCGGGCAGAGGCTTCTCATCAGCCGGAGAAGTGTCAACCACGTTTGGTTCCAAGATTTTGGGCGACTCGGCAGTTCAGCATAAGGAAAAAGGCAGTCTCTCCTTCGCTGGATTGAGATGCCGCCAAGCTCAATACTGGGCTCGTTGGCACATTCATTTTGCCGGTTCATGTAGAAAAGTTCCCTGAACAATAGCAGACTTGGTTCCTCTCCCAGGTACACCTTGCAAAAGACTTGGAAATTGCAAATATTTGACACGGAATTGGGTCCGATGTCTTGAGGTCTAAGGTCAAAGAAATTCAAAACTTCCCTGAAGAATTTTGAGCCGGGAGGGGCAAATCCCTGGCTCATGTTATCTGTAAAAACTATCACCTCCCCTTCTTTGGGATGAGGCTTCTCTTCAGACGGGTCAGGGACACGATAAGACATGACCTCCCTTTTTGGCAAGTGGCCAGATTTCACGAACTCAGCCAGATTACTCTTGGTAACTATGGATGGGACCCAATTGCAGGTTACAGGGGCCTTGGCCGCCTTAGGAGCCATGACAACAGTTGGCCTATGACAAAATAAGAAGATCCGGTTCAATTTTAACCAGGGAGAAAAATCCTAATTATTCAAGGTGGCGGCTTAAGGAGGGGCCTAATGATATAAGGATGACTATGCAACAATATTTAAGCCGCTACAAGTATCAAGAGCAGTTCAAAATTCTTCAGGTCATGAGGAGCAACTAAGGTTCTGTGTCATTTATTTAAGCCGGACACCTCGACAGTTGTGGTTAAGGGCATTTACCAGAAGAAGTTTTCCGGGTGATAAAAACAAGTTTCACAGATGACAGCTATTATTTTGGATCAAATTATTGCTCTGAAAAGAATTTTTTCTAGACCTAAAAACAGGGCAGAAAAGTTCATACACTCGAAGAGGGTTTCCAAACAAGGGAAATGAGATCTATTTCTATGCAAGATCAACACAAACAATTACCACAGCAGTTCTACGTAGTTTTTACGATCTAAACAGGGCATTGGAGGTAAAAACTAGCAAGGGTTTGCATCGGGTGGTGATGAACGCCGACGAACTCAGCAAAGTTCCAATGCAGATCTAAGAAAGGGAAGGAGTGGAACTCACGGATGTGGACGAGCTGCGGAGGTTCGCCGTCGATTTCTGGTCAGAGTCAGGTTGATGCAGCGGCCTGAGTCGGTGAAGACGAGGGGTTCGACGGTGGCGGCGGCGGAGCTCGAGAGGAAGCAAGAGGAAGAAGACGACTGAAAGAGGGAAGAGTGGAAGACCTAAGTCACGCCTATTTATACGGAGAGGGTAACTGAGACGACGCGGGAAACGAGGAGATAAGAGTTATTATCCAGCGGCCCCGACGCCTCGATTTTCGGAAGAGTCAATAAAGCAGAGATCCGTTGAAGGATACGATGGAATAGAAAAGGAATTTAAGAGAGGATGACGTCACGCCGGGTTAACACGGATCCAAAAGGTGATGTTATGGCGGGTTAAACAAAACCTTCTGCACAGTCAAAAGACTGAAAATTTATTCTTTAAAGGTATTTGAAGATTGACATGAACAGGTTCAAATCAACCTGGGGCCTAATGTTGGGGATATAACTATTTGTGTAAGCCGCCCAGGAGGGGCCAGGTTACGCAAAGAGGACTCAAACCCAAGACCAAGCATAAAGACGGCGGTTCAATAGGGGGCTTAAGCCCATAGGCGACTTAAGGCCTATTCTAGTAAACCGCCGTAATGGCATGACTTATATCATAAGGTAGATTTAACTAGTCACCGAGCCGGACACTGTTATAAGCCGGCCGGGACTCTGTAGGCCACAGGGCATCAACCCGTGTATATAAGGGGACGACCTGCTGGTGGCTTAGGGCAAGAAAACAACTCATCGAGAACCGGGCATAGCGTATCTCGCTCCCTGGTCATTGAAACATCAATACCAACCCAACTAGACGTAGGCCTTACCTTCACCGTAAGGGGCTGAACTAGTATAAACCCTCTCATGTCCTTTGTCCCGATTAACCCCTTCAAGCTTCCTAGTTGCGGTGGCTCCACAACTAAGTCCTTTCACGAGGACATCTGACATGACAATTCCACGACATCTGGTGTCAAGTTATCTACAACCGGACATTAACAAATTCCCATCTGCCCATAACCGCAGGCACGGCTTTTGGAAGTTTATACCCTACAGGGGTGTCCCAACTTAGCCCATAATAAGCTCTCGCGATCAACGAAGGATATACCTTCTCCCAGGAAGACCCGATCAGACTCGGAATCCCAGTTTACAAGACATTTCGACAATGGTAAAACAAGACCAGCAAAGCCGCCCGATGTGCCGACAAATCCCGATAGGAGCTGCACATATCTCATTCTCAGGGCAACACTGGATGAGACTAGCTACGAGTAAAACCAGACTTTGAGTTTCCCCGAGGTGGCCCGGCAGGCAGCTCGGTTCGGACCAACACTACAAGGAGCACTGGCCCGGGGGGGCTAAAAATAAAGATGACCCTCGGGCTCCGGAAACCCAAGGGAAAAAGGGCTAGGTGAGGCAAATGGTAAAACCAAGGTTGGGCCTTGCTGGAGGAGTTTTATTCAAAGCGAACTGTCAAGGGGGTCCCATAAATCACCCAACCGCGTAAGGAATGCAAAATCCATGAACATAACACCGGTATGACGGAAACTAGGGCGGCAAGAGTGGAACAAAAAGGCAGGCATACGGCCGAGTCTTCCACCCTTTACCAAGTATATAGATGCATTAATTAAATAAGAGATATTATGATATCCCAACATAATCCTGTCCATCATGGGGCAATCTTCAACTTCACCAGCAACTAACAATGCTATAAGAGGGGCTGAGCAAAAGCGGTAACATAGCCAAACAATGGTTTGCTGGGAAGGGTGAAAAGGTTAGAGGCTGACATGGCAATTTGGGAGGCTTGAAGAGCAATTGATAGGTAGCACAGCAAAGCGATAGAAAGAAGCAACTAGCATAGCAATGATAGTAGTGAGATTCAGGGTAGCGGTCATCTTGCCTGAAATTCCGCAAGGAAGAAGAACGAGTCCATGAAGAAGATGAAGCCACGAAGACGAACCAAGCGTAGACGAACGAATCCTCACGATCGCAACGAAACGGGAACTATCGAGAAGAAGCACACAACATGGTAAACACACCACACATACACAAGACATGATGCACAACCAAGCATGATGCATGACAAGGCTACATGAAGCTACTCATGGCAAGAGATGATGCATACAAGAGCAACACATCAAAGCAAGTTTAAATGAGGCCGGAAACAACATATAACAATTCCGGTAAGTCCTCATATGCAAGTTTAGAAATTGGTCCAGATCTGAATAAACCTTATGTTCAAGTTGTTAAACAGCAAGTTAAGATGCACCAAGATGATCTACACGAGATTCTAGTCAAGTTACATATAAAGTTCATTAGATTTGGAGCTACGGCCTAGAAGATATGAGCAAAACAAGTTAAACATGGCATTGATGCAAAATGCATTCAAACATCAAGCAAACACCTCAAAACAAGGATGCAACAAGGTAAAATGTAACTACATGCAATTCTAAGAAACTTTCACATATAGCACACTCAAAACGGAGCAACAGTTCAACACACACACATGAAACAAGTTATAGCAACAATCTGTCCAAAATAGCAACTAGGCATATTGCAAGTATCAAAACAACATGCTACAACACCCCAACATGAGAAAAAAAGGCATGGACATGATGTACAAAGAAGCTTAACAAAATGATAACACTGAGCTATCTCCAGAAATCACTAGAACATGCTCAAAAACACATGGCAAGATTGCAAATAACAACTGTTTACAGGCTTAGCAGAAATAACATCAGGTTGCAATGTTTAGAGCTATCAAACAACATGCTACAGGAACTTATCATAGAAACTTAAGGCATGGCATGATACTACTAAATGCATAGAACAAAAGTCCTTTACTGGCCATGAGCCAAAAAGGATCAGAAGATATGATGGCACCCATGTAAACATGGCAAAAGATATGACAGATTCAAACATGGCAGGAAGAACGATAAGTAGGCATGTTGGTGAGCTTGTACCACTCACCACAGAGAAATACATGGCATGACAAGGCAACCAACAGTAAGGTGACATGTTTATGAAGATAAGCATGGCAAGAACAAGTTTATAGGGTGCATGGATCACTAGAAAAGCACATGGCAAAACTGAACTTAATGTTAACAAGCTGACAACAATATTATTTAGCAACTTTGGAGCATGATACGAACAATTTACAGCAAGCTATAAATGCAACCAGGGGCAGGAATGGATAGAGTATAACATGTATATCAAAACATACTTAGTGAACATCTCCAGATTATGCATAGAATGACTTGTAGCAGCAGGTTTACATATCATCATGAAATAACAGATTCAGCCTGGCAAAACAGCAACAGCAAGTACCCTACTTAACAAGCTTGATGCACTCACTACACAACTCACAAAAATACATGGATGGAACCCCTGTAAATATTGCATGACATAGTTCAAAACACATGTACATCTCATGCTCATAGGATGCACATATCAAATGCAACAAAAATAACAAATCATCAAGTTTGGTTAACAGACAGCAGTTAACATCATATAGCACTCTTGCAACGATGATAATGGCATCAAGATGATCACAAACAAGCATGGCACAATGGATTTAAATGAAGAGCATCTCATGATGAACATTTCTGTATATTATGCACCAAAACGGAGCAGTATGCTAGGAGATATGGCAAGACAAAGATGAGCACATGATGCAAAATTACTGGGACTTAGTAGTTCTGAAAAAAAAACGGACAAGCGACGGAAAACTAACCGGGGCGGGATTTAGGCGGGGCTCACCATGGGCTTCGGCCCAGAGAGAAGGGAGAGGTGGATCGGGCCGGCACGGAGCAGCCGGCGGGGTCGGGCCGCGGGGCCCATGTGGCCGGTGGCGCCTGTCGTCGTCTTTCTCGAACGGGGACGAGGCCGGCGGCGCCGGCAGCCAACAGCGATGGAGGGCGGCGGGTCTCGGCGATGGGGTGCGGAGGTGGCCAGATCCGGCGAGGGGAGGCTGGATCCGGGCATCGGGAGCCCATTCCCGGCACCGGAACGGGGCGGGGAGCTCCGTCGGCGGAGCTGGAGGCGCGGAGGAGATTGGCTGCGGGCGGCGGCGCGGGCTTCGTCCGGTCCGGGACAGACATGTTCGGTGGGCGAGAGGGGAAAAGATCTAGGGTTTGGGGGTATTCATCCGCGAATTTCGGAGGGAGGCACATTTATAGGTAGAGGGAGCTAGGAGAGTCCAAATGGGGTGCGGTTTTCGCCCACACGATCGTGATCGAACGACCGAGAGCATGGAGGGGGTTTGGATGGGCTCATGGGCTGTTTTGGAGGGGTGTTGGGCTGAAAACAAAAGAGGCTTTTATAGTTCCCCGGTTAATCGTTGGAGTATCAAACGGACTCCAAATGGCACGAAACTTGACAGGCGGTCTACCGGTGCTATACCAAGGCCGCTTGGCAAACCTCGGGCCATTCCGAGAAAGTTTAACACCTGCTCACAACAGGAGACAAAAGGGGGACGCCGGAGGACATAGGAGTGTCGGATTGCAAAACAGACAACGGGGAAAATGCTCGGATGCATGAGACGAACACGTATGCAAAATGAGATGCACATGATGACATGGAAAAATGCAACACGCAAGCAAATGACATGGCAATGACGGCGAATAACTGGATGACACCTGGCGCATCGAATCTGGGGCGTTACAGCTAGCCTTCTAACAGGCTTTGAGGTAATCAATAAAATTGTGGAAAAATATCACAGTATAGACAGTAGCTCGTGATGCTTTGTTAGGTGTTCGGAAAGAAAAGCCGAACAGAGGATCAAACAATAATTGCAGGAGTCTAACAAAAGATGTCTTATGTGAATAAACAGGCGTCGCTGCTAGCCGCTGCCGCTCGTGCTGCGGAGGTCTCCGGACTAAAGCAGAGCCTGGAGCGGACCGAGGAAGAACTGGGCCTTGTGAAGAGGCAGCTGGAGGAGAGCCAAGGTATATAGTGCTCTGCCTGTATACTTATTTAGTGATAATTGGTTCGCGCTGACAAAAGCGTTATGAACTATTGTAGGGGCCACGACCGAGGTGGCGACTCTGAAGAGGGCATTACCCGAGGCCGAAGATAAAGCGGCCAAGGAACGCGCCGTATGCAAGAAGCATGAGGCTCGGGTCGGCGAGGTGCAGCAAGAGCTCCAGGATGCTGTTAAGAAGTGCGAATCCTTGGAGCGTGACTCGAAGACTAAAGAGTCTGAGCTTGCCAAGGCCCTCTAGAGCGTACAAGACGCCAGAGCCGAAGCCCAGAGAGCCCTCCAGGAAGTCCAGGAGGCCCAAAAAATTGCAGCGGGTAAGGCTTTTCTTATGCAAAGCAAGCATGTGCAGGAAACATTCTTTTTACTTACCCGAATTCGGAGTTCTCCAAGAGTGTTTGCGGATCTGCCACACAACATATCAGATGTTGCGGAGTTCTAACGAGCTGAAGAAGGGAGATCGACGGAGAAGTTGTTCTAGTCCCAGTACCTTGGGCTAGAGCATCCGAGGGCCTTGAGTGACCAGCTGAAGCAGTTAGTCGAACTGCACAAGGCGGCCGAACTGGCCATGAAGGACCTTATAGTCCGGCTGTGGCCGGCCGAGCCCCTGCCTAGCAGTTACTTTGGACTCGTTAAGCGGCCTGTGAGTGCCTGCCCACGACTTGACATCATAAAGCGGTCGGTGTGTATTGAGGGTGCGCAGATGGCATTTGGCTATGCGAAGGTGCATTGGGCGAAGATGAATGCCAAGGCGCTGATGACCGAGGGACCGCCAGAGGGCAAGGAGCACCGTCGTCCCGAAATGTATTATGATGGCGTCCTAGAGGGAGCCCGCATTGTGGCGGAGCGATGTGCGAAGGATGTAATCTTTAAATGAACACATTCGTTTTATCCTATCTTGTAATATAAAACAAGTTCTCTACGCAATATGCATTACATGTTTGTTTAAAATTGTCTCTCATGTGCGGCTGTTTATGAAATATTGAGAGTTGTCCAGTCGTGGGCTTCTGCCCCCATGCAACTAGTATAGGGGTGTTCGGGATGAATCTAAACACTCTTTACCCAAGTCTTTTGGTCCTTTAAGGAGGTGTTTAGCGCGATGAACCAGGCAATCGGACTATACGGCTTTATCACTCTCACTTAGCCATAGGAGCTCTATAACTTTAAATTTTGGCGAAGCCCCTAGTATTCAGAAGGCCGAACTTGGGGCGCTATACACGCCTAAATCGGACGATAACCGATTCCTCGCTTGAAGCTGAAAAAATATTTAAGGATTTTGAGACCTCTTGAACAGCGACCAGCTCTCGCTACATCATGACAGTCAGTTTTCGGCTTTCTCTACTGAGGTGCTCGTCCGGAAGAACCGGGACACAATCACAGTAGTTCTCCCTGTGCCGCCTTAGCCAATATAGCGAAACGTAAGGTGGCAAAATATGGGAGCCGGGCAAACCCAACATTTGACCAAAGACATGATCCGGAGCCAATGCATATAATGCTATAAGTTCGGGGTGCTGAGCTATACTATAAAGTGTTCGGATTTTCTTGCCGTGTTATGGGTGCACTGAAGCCCATGGCAAACTAAACGTACCAGAAAGTACGGGTGCAATTTTTTAATAAATACATAGTCAAGGAAAATGAATGAAATAATAAGCTGACGCTGTAAATTGTTTTCCATTGTTATTTAAATGATACGTCAAGGTGTACGTATACAAGTGGTGTGATAAGCAAGTAGGGCTATTTGACATGCCTTTACCAAGAGCGAGCTGCATGTGGGTATGTAAAACATGTGTAAAGATCATTAGGAGAGACCACCTGGGGATTCCCTTGTATGTCCAAGCTCCTTGATTCCTTGGTATGTCCGTCCCACTATGGGTCCGATGATCAGGTTACCCAAAGAGCCTCGCGAAGAGAAAAACCTAAAAGAGAGAAAAAGTTGAAGGTGTGCGGATCCTGGGGCGGTTGAGCCGCACTGTGGACCGCCGTTTACTTGTGCCTCCGTCTATGCCCATGGTATCTTAAGTGCGTAGTTATGTACGCCCGACACCAATTGTGCCGCTTGGCTGGGACTAGAATTGAGGCCGAATTGCTAGGTGAGCTTTGGGCGAGCCGGATGATTCTGTTGCAGAGCAGTTCAGAATCGTTTAAGATTGTCTGGGGGCCTAATTTCCGAATTGAGGTTCTACCTAGAAAGGTCGCTCTGTGCTTCTGCTGCCAGTGCTGTGGTGTGCTCCTCACTGCGGAGGGAGCGCTCCATATTCCCGTTGACTGTTATGACACCGCGGGGTCCGGGCATCTTGAGCTTGAGATAGGCATAGTGTGGCACCGCATTGAATCGAGCAAATGTTATTCACCCAAGCAGTGCGTGATAACCACTGCGAAATGGGACAATATCGAAGATTAACTCCTCATTTCGGAAGTTATCCGGGGATCCGAAGACCACTTCCAGTGTGATTGAGCCTGTGCAATGGGCCTCTACACCTGGTATGACACCTTTGAAGGTGGTTTTGGTGGGTTTGATCCTTGAGGGATCGATACCCATTTTGCACACTGTATCCTGATAAAGCAGGTTCAGGCTGCTGCCACCGTCCATGAGGACTCTTGTGAGGTGGAATCCGTCAATGATGGGGTCAAGGACCAGTGCGGCTGAACCGCCATGATGAATATTGGTCGGATGGTCTCTGCGATCGAAGGTGATCGGACAAGAAGACCATGGATTGAATTTTGGGGCGACTGGCTCCATCCTGTAGACGTCCCTTAGTGTGCTTCTCTTGGCCAAGGTGTCGGGCTAGCCACTCGTCGCGGATGTTATGTTTAAAGGCCGATAGGGCTTTGGCATCCGGACAGTCGACAATTTGGTTCTTTTTAGTTACGAACCGAGTCCAGAATTTCCTAGCTGACTCTCCGGGCTGTTGGGTTATATGACTTAGGTCTGCAGCGTCCAGTGGTCGTACATAAGTGCCCTGAAAGTTGTCGAGAAATGCATCTTCCAGGTTCTCCCAACTGCCAATGGAGTTTTCTAGCAGACTGTTTAACCAGTGTCGAGCTGGTCCCTTGAGTTTTAGTGGAAGGTACTTGATAGCATGAAGATCATCACCGCGAGCCATGTGAATATGGAGAAGGAAGTCTTCAATCCAGACCGCGGGATCGGTTGTTCCATCATATGGTTCAATGTTCATGAGTTTAAACCCTTCTGGGAATTCATGTTCCATTACTTCATCCATGAAGCATAGAGGGTGTGCGGCGCCTCTATGCCGGGCCACTTCGCGATGCAGTTCAGATGTAGCTGGCCTGCTGTATTCGGCCCTAGTGGATTTGTATGCAGTGTATCCGGCGTGACGGTCATCATCGCGTGTTGAGGCGCGCCCCCGTGATCCGTAGATCGATCTTGGCTGTCCTGCTTTGTTTTCCAGTTCGTCTCGCAAGTCATGCGTGTAGCCCCGGGCCTTGGTGTTTTTAGTTGTTCGACGACGTGGTGCGGGCTGGTGTTTGGGCTGATACGTCACTTTGTCTCGTCCACGGTGTCGGTTCAATATCTAGCGTATCTTGTAGTAGGGGTCCTAAGCTAGGTGTCTTGGAGCGATGGTAACATGGACACGGGGTTTTACCCAGCTTCGGGCTCTCTTGATGAGATAATACCCTACATGCTACTTTTGATTGTATTCATATGGGTGTAGTACAGAGTACATGTATCTACCACGAGATTGTAGTAATGAATATCAGATTGTCTATTGACTAGCCTGGCCTCGGTTTATATGAGACACCGGAGGCCTAGGGTTTAGGAGAGTCCTTGTCTTGGGCGCCAAGTCTTGTGGAGTCTTCCTTATATGCGGCAGGGGTTGTCCGAACTGGCCCATGAGTATGCGGCCATGGGGGTCCTCGGCCCAATCTAACTGATTGGGAGACGACGTGGTGAGTACCCCCCCAGTCCAGGACACCGTTAGTAGCCCCCTGAACCGGTCTTCAAGTTGGGGACGCTCCTTGATTCTTCCGAACTGTTCTTAATCTTCGGTTGTCGGTCTTGAAAACTGGTTCAACAAATCTTCCCATCTTTGATGTGAGGATCACCAAAGTGAATCCGAAGGGTTTACACGTTGGGTATCCAGGAGCCCCTTTAAGTTTCCAGCTTTATCAATGTCTTGTTATTTTTATGCCCACCTCGGGTTTGAAGTTGTCCCCATGCGGCGGTGTCCTCTTGCATCCGAGCTCCAACACCGGACTGCATTTGAGGTATCATTTGCAGCCGAGCACCTAAGCCGGACTGTATCCTAACTCCAACGCCGGAGAGTATCCGAGCTCCAACGCCGAACTATATCCGAGGTGTCTTAGATCACCTTAGCTCAAAACAGTCGAAGGAGTTTTGCTGAGCTTAATGCCAGAAATGCCCTCTACGAAGCCAGCCACTAGCGTCCAAGCTTTATGCCGGACTGCTTCCGGGGTGTCGATTATAGTCGAGCATCAACGCCGGACTGTATCCGAGGTGGTTCACCACCTCGACCATGGGCTGATTTTTATGAATTTAATTCTGAGTTGTGCAATGTAATCTCTGCCGAGATGTATAGCCAGTAGCCCTCAAGGTGCGTGTTGGCCTAATATCCGGGATCCACCTGAAGGAAAAATCAAACCTTTGACCCTTGTAGCCCCTGAGACTCAGGTTGATTCATAAAAATCAGCCTGAGGATCAATTCCCTGCTCAGCAACATACTTAGGAATAGAAACGCGGTGTGCAAAGTCCTCGAGACTCAGGTTGGGCGCGGCCGACCAACCTGAGGATAATAATCTCCTCGAAAACTATATTGCACTTTAAATTTTCTGCATTGGATTGTCAATGCAGTAGCCCCTGAGACACTGGTCGGGTGGCAACGCCAGATCAGGGAATCGATGTACCCCTTTAATACTTGTAAATAATAAGCACGAAGCTCAGTAGCCCCCGAGCCTTAATGTGGGCACGGGTGGCCGAATTAAGGATAGATATCCATAGTAAAACCACAAATTATGTGTAATGATTCTATGTATCCAAGTACTTTACATCATCAATGCTCGGATCCGCATTGTACAAAACTTTGTTGACTGGCCATTGGCTTCAACCTCCTCGGCCAGTAGCCGAGGAGTGTTTGTCCCACTTTATAAAGCCTTGACAAGGGCAAAGATTTACGACAAACAAGGCAATCCGGCCATATGGTCTTATAAACAAAGGTACGCCGAGAGATATGTTATATTACTTTATAATGTAAGAAACATCTTCCAAAGGAAATAATCCCACTATCGGTTTCTTTCTTTGGGTTGTCATGCCAACCATGATGATGAAACCACGCCTCCGATTAATGTAGGAGAAAATATTGAGGATTTAGTTCGGGGAAAGTTCCCAAACTCTATGGTATTAATGAACCACAATTTTCACTTCCGTCATTGCCAACCAATGTGATACTTTAAGATTGCTAGCTTTCGGCTTAACCCAGTCTGAGGTACTAACTCGGATGACCCGATAGTAACAATCACAGAGGTGCTCCCTTTACCGCCTAGCCGAACAATCTAGAACATAGGAGTAAGCACAGGAGCTAGGCGACCCGGCTTGGCCAAAATCTTAAGTCAAATTGATGCATATTTATGGCTTTATAACGATGATTATGGAAGGCAGCCCTTATATATGACCCTTATTATAAAACAACTCATATGAATTTAAGAGCCCCCAAGTGACTTGGGTAAAAGAATTTTATGTATAATGATTGTATGTACCGAAATACTTGTATCATATCTGTGTTTACCCGAACTTTATACGCGTCTTAACCGACCGTCGGCTTCTCCCTCTTCGGTCAAAGATCGAAAAGTGTTATGTACTCCACCTGTCGAGAATATCGATGGTTTTTCCGATAACCAGGCAATCAGGCCATAAGGCTGTAACAGACAAAGCGCACTCAGGGAACTTATGCTATATTACCGACAAAGTGTAAGAAGCATCTTCGAAGAAAATAGTACCCCCACCGGTACCTTTCTTCGGTTGCTCATTATTACTGTGAGACTTGTGCAATAGATTTTTTGTACTCATGAGTTCCGTTGTGTGCCGACCATTATTGAAAACAGTAAGAGCGCTAGCTTTCGGCTTCACCCAGTCTGATGTCCGGCTCAGATGACCCGATCGTGACAATCGCAGAGGTGCTCCCTTTACTCCCTAGCCGAACAATCGGGAACGTAGGGGTAAACACAGGAGCAAGGCAACCCAGCTTGCAGATCGTTAAGTCAACATGGTGCATATTGTGACGTAACACATGAACAATGAACGAAGTCGTACAAGTATAATCATTTGCAAGAGGAAAAGCTTCATAAAGAAAGCCCCCAAGTAAGCGGGGTATGTGAATTTGTGTGTCACAAACAAAGTTTTGACAAGGAAGTTTTTCATGAACAATTTTTTTGCCAAAATAGTATAATGCTTGGTCGAACCGAACACAGATTTAAAATTTAAAACTTGGAGCATGAAAGCGACTTAGGTGGTTAATGTTTTCGGCATTGATGACACTTACGATCTTGATGTGGAACAAGGTTCCAGCCCCCAAGCTGGCCCCGAGGTGGCCGAGCGGAGAGCTGGGCACTTCGAAGTGGCGACACAACACGACCGCTGTGATGAGTTGAAGCTCCCAGTTTAGCCGAGGTGACGAAGCAGGTCGGCGGGGTTATGCCGGAGTCTCCAGCCGAGTAGGTTGATGAAGCGGCGACGTGGGGTTGCCAACACAGGGCAGTGCGCCAAGGCGATGACACAGTTAGGTTGCGGACATCAGCACGCCGGGGTGACAGTGCGGCCCGGCCTAAGTAAATTGCCTGGACAGATAGGATAGTGCAAGCCAGAGATAATAATATATTTTTTTATATAAAAAAATCATCTACTTAATGAATTTAAGTAAAGTAAATAATTAAAAAAATATGTCCTGAATGCCAAGGTCGTCCTGACAGAGTTGCCGCAAAGATGCTGGCACAAGGACGCGCGCTGAGGCGACACCACAACTTGATTGATGCAGGCAGGACGACGCCATCGGCCCATAGAGTTGACCATGTGACACAGTCGAAGTTGATTACATGCGCACAAAAAATAGTGCAAGACAAAGGTACTAACAAGTAATAATAGTAATAATAATATACCCTTTTAAAAAAAGTTCTTCTGCTTAATTAACTCAAGCGAAATAGATAATTAAATAAACATGGCCTGAGCGCCGAGGTCAGCACGGCGGAGTGGCCGCACGGAGATGTCGGTAGAGGGACGCGCGCCAAGGTGACCCCAAAACTTGGTCGACGCAGGCGGGATGATGACATCGGCTCGCCATGACACCGTCTACATGCATGAAGTAGCACAAGGCAAATAAAATAAAAAATCTTTACAAAATTATTTATGCGAAATAAATTATTAGAAGAGATTTGGCCTGGCGTGAGGCCGATGTCAACACAGGGCATGTGCACGACTAGGTGACAAAATCCGAATTCACAGGGTCGCCCGAGTTACGGACATGATGCGCGGGGGATAGCCCTAAAACAACAACCCTGATGTTAACCAGACTGCAAAACTAGCAGTACCAAAAATTGCTGACGAGCAGAAAATACTCTTTGAAATATTATTAATATGCACTTCGCGAATAACTAGAACAATTGCACCTGATGATCTTTCCGATGATGTCAAAACTGATGATACGCAGGATGATCATGGACGAGGGACGTCCTGCCAGGAGTGCTTCAAGACTGCGTAAGGCCGAGCAATATACAGAATGACCAATCTGTATGTCGCCGCTTAACAGAATTCTTTCAGTCAACCTCGGATCCCGCTAGGTGGGTTGATCTTCACGGGGAGTTGCAGCAATAATTAATGATGGCTCACATTAATTTTCCTGCACACATAATGCAGTGCAGGACAGAAATCAAAAATTCCTTTATATAATTTATTTATGCAAAATAAATAATTTAAGAAATATAGCCTGGGCGCCGAGGTCCACTTGTCAGAGTGGTGACGGGACAGTGCCGATGTAGCTTGGTCCGAATTAAAAGGTCGACAATGTTGCCATGGTGCGCTCTGGACTTGCAGAGCGATAGTGTTGACAGGACACAATGATGCTACAAGGAGTTCGGCATGGAGAGCCGACGAGATGCCTGCCAGGTCGGGGCGATGGAGCACCATGCCATCGCGTTGATTCATGGACGAACAGTCTGCCATATCAGCCCGGTTGCATACAAAGCACCTGAGGAGCCAAAAAGCTGACACAGAGCTTTATGTAGATTAGTATCAAAGTGTGCGGGTACTAATTGTTTGCTAAATAGTACATCTAGGCAGTCGTCAACAGTGTTGATACTTATATAATTTAATTTAATGTAAAGAGACAGTGCTATGTCTTGAGCTTGCGTTGGTTTTCCTTGAAGAGGAAAGGGTGATGCAGCACAGTAGCGTAAGTATTTCCCTCAGTTTTTGAGAACCAAGGTATCAATCCAGTAGGAGGCTCCTCACAAGTCCCACAAACCTACACAAACAAACAAAGAACTCACAACCAATGCGATAAAGGGGTTGTCAATCCCTTCACGGCCACTTGCGAAAGTGAGATCTGATAGAGATAATATGATAAAATAAATATATTTTTGGTATTTTATAATATAGATGCAAAAAGTAAAGATGCAAATAAAAGTAGATTGAAAGTTTGTATGATAAAAGATAGACCCGGGGGCCATAGGTTTCACTAGTGCTTCTCTCAAAATAGCATAAGTATTACGGTGGGTGAACAAATTACTGTCGAGCAATTGATAAAAAAGCGAATAATTATGAGATTATCTAGACATTATCATGTATATAGGCATCACGTCCGCAACAAGTAGACCGACTCCTGCCTGCATCTACTACTATTACTCCACACATCGACCTCTATCCAGCATGCATCTAGAGTATTAAGTTCATAAGAACAGAGTAACACATTAAGAAAGATGACATGATGTAGAGGGATAAACTCAAGCAATATGATATAAACCCCATCTTTTTATCCTCGATGGCAACAATACAATACGTGCCTTGCAACCCTTTCTGTCACTGGGTAAGGACACCGCAATATTGAACCCAAAGCTAAGCACTTCTCCCATGGCAAGAAAGATAAATCTAGTAGGCCAAACCAAACTGATAATTCGAAGAGACTTGCAAAGATAACTCAATCATACATAAAAGAATTCAGAGAAGATTCAGATATTTCTCATAGATAAACTTGATCATAAACCCACAATTCATTGGATCTCGACAAGCAGACCGCAAAAAGAGTTTACATCGAATAGATCTCCACAAGAGAGGGGGAGAACATTGCATTGAGATTCAAAAAGAGAGAAGAAGCCAACTAGCTAATAACTATGGACCCGAAGGTCTGTGGTAAACTACTCACAACTCATCAGAAGGGCTATGGTGTTGATGTAGAAGCCCTCCATGGTGGATTCCCCCTCCGGCAGAACACCGACGACGGCTCCAAGATGGGATCTCACGGATACAGAAGGTTACGGTGGCGGAAATATTTCTTCGGTGGCTCCCTGGATGTTTTTGGGGTATGTAGGCTTATATAGGAGGAAGAAGTACGTCGGTGGCCGCTCGAGGGGCCTAGGAGACAGGGGGCGCGCCCAGGAGGGGTGGGCGCGCCCTCCTATCTCCTGGCCGCCTCAATTGCTTCTTGACTTGCACTCCTAGTTCTACGGATCACGTTCGTTCCAAAAATCACGCTCCCAAAGGTTTCATTCCGTTTGGATTCTGTTTGATATTCCTTTTCTTCGAAATACCGAAATAGGCAAAAAACAGCAATACGGGCTGGGCCTCCGGTTAGTAGGTTAGTCCCAAAAATGATATAAATGTGTAAAATAAAGCCCATAAACATCCAAAACAGGTAATATAATAGCATGGAACAATCAAAAATTATAGATACGTTGGAGACGTATCAAGCATCCCCAAGCTTAATTCCTGCTCGTCCTCGAGTAGGTAAATGATAAAAACAGAATTTTTGATGTGGAATGCTACCTAGCATAATTCTCAATGTAATTTATCTTTATTGTGGCATGAATGTTCAGATCCAAATGATTCAAAATAAAAGTTCATATTGACAAAATAAATAGTAATACTTCAAGCATACTAATAAAAGTAATCATGTCTTCTCAAAATAACATGGCTAAAGAAAGTTCATCCCTACAAAATCATATAGTTAGGCTATGCTTCATTTTCATCACACAAAGATGTTCCCAACTTCTATACCCCCGATGACAAGCCAAGCAATTGTTTCGTACTTAAATAATCTCAAAAATTTTCAACCTTCACGCAATACATGAGCGTGAGCCATGGATATAGCACTATGGGTGGAATAGAATAATGATTGGGGATTGTGTGGAGAAGATAAAAAAGGAGAAAGTCTCACATTGACGA
This sequence comes from Triticum aestivum, assembly GCF_018294505.1. Lineage (NCBI taxonomy): Eukaryota > Viridiplantae > Streptophyta > Magnoliopsida > Poales > Poaceae > Triticum > Triticum aestivum. Next base: position 560,503,329 of record NC_057798.1, read on the forward strand.
GGATAATCAACGAGCTATGGATATGCCCATCAATTGATGTCAACATGAGGAGTAGGGATTGCCATGCAACGGATGCACTAGAGCTACAAATAAATGAAAGCTCAACAAAAGAAAACTAGTGGGTGTGCATCCAACTTGCTTGCTCACGAAGACCTAGGGCATTTGAGGAAGCCCATAGTAGGAATATACAAGCCAAGTTCTATAATGAAAAATTCCCACTAGTATATGAAAGTGACAACATATGAGACTCTCTATATGAAAAACATGGTGCTACTTTGAAGCACAATATATGAGACTCACTATATGAAGAACATGGTGCTACTTTGAAGCACAAGTGTGGAAAAAGAGATAGTAACATTGCCCCTTTTTATTTATTTTCTTTTTCTTTTTTTCTTTTTCTTTTTCTCCTTTTTGGGCAATTCTCTAATAATGATGATCATCACACTTTTATTGATTACAACACATGAATTACACCTCGAAACTAGAACAAGATATGACTCTATATGAACGTCTCCGGCGGTGTACCGGGATGGTGCAATGAATCAAGAGTGACATGTATGAAAACATATGCATGGTGGCTTTGGCACAAATACGATGTCAACTACATGATCCTGCGATGGCAATATGACAAAAGTAATGTATGTCATGATGATGATGAATGGAACGGTGGAAAGTTGCATGGAAATATATCTCGGAATGGCTATGGAAATGCCATAAATAGGTAGGTATGGTGGCTGTTTTGAGGAAGATATAAGGAGGTTTATGTGTGATAGAGCGTATCATATCACGGGGTTTGGATGCACCGGCAAAGTTTGCACCAACTCTCAAGGTTAGAAAGGGCAATGCACGGTACCGAAGAGGCTAGCAATGATGGAAAGATCAAAGTGCGTATAATCCATGGACTCAACATTAGTCATAAGAAATCATATACTTATTGCAAAAATTTATAAGTCATCAAAAACCAAGCATTACGCGCATGCTCCTAGAGGGATAGACTGGTAGGAAAAGACCATCGCACATCCCCGACCGCCACTCATAAGGATGCACAAGCCAGGTACACTTCATGTTTCAAATTTGTAACACAACTTTAACCATACGTGCATGCTACAGGACTTGCTAACTTCAACACAAGCATTATTTAAATTCATAATCACCCAACTAGCATGACTTTAATATCACTACCTCCATATCTCAAAACAATTATCAAGTATCAAATTGATCATAGCATCCAATTCACTTTCTATGATAGTTTTTATTATACCCAACTTGGATGCTCATCATTCTAGGACCAATTTATAACCATAGAAAATACCATGCTGTTCTAAAAGACTCTCAAAATAATATAAGTGAAGCATGAGAGATCAACAATTTCTTCAAAATTAAACCACCGCCATTCTCTAAAAGATATACGTGAAGCACTAGAGCAAAAACTATCTAGCTCAAAAGATATAAGTGAAGCACATAGAGTATTCTAATTAATTTCAACCAAGTAGGCTTCTCCCAAAAGGTGTGTTACAGCAAGGATGATTGTGTTAAACTAAAAATCAAAGACTAATATCATACACGACGCTCCAAGCAAAACACATATCATGTGGCGAATAAAAATATAGCTCCAAGTAAAGTTACCAACGAACGAAGACGAAAGAGGGGATGCCTTCCCTGGGCATCCCAAAGATTAGGCTTTTGGCTATTCTTGAATATCTTGGGGTTCTTTGGGCATCCCCAAGCTTAGGATTTTGCCACTCCTTATTCCATAGTCCATCGAATCTTTACCCAAAACTTGAAAACTTCACAACGCAAAACTCAACAGGAAATCCCATAAGCTCCGTTAGTGAAAGAAAACAAAACCACCACATAAGGTACTGTAATGAACTCATTATTTATTTATATTGGTGTTAAACCTACTGTATTCCAAGTTCTCTATGGTTCATACCACTTAATACTAGCCATAGATGCATCAAAATAAGCAAACAACACACGAAAAACAGAATCTGTCAAAAACAGAACAGTCTGTAGAAATCTGTAACTAACGCAAACTTCTGGAAGCTTAAAAATCTTACCAAAATAGGATGTCCTAAACAATTTGTTTATTGAACAGCAGCAAAAAAATTCAATGCAAAAGGTTGTTTCTGTGATTTATTGAATTTTTGCTCGTGAGCGCAAAGTTTCTGTTTTTCAGCAGAATCAAATCAACTCATATCATAGGTTATCCTATAGGTTCTACTTGGAACAAACACTAAATAAAACATGAAAACAGGAACAAAAACAAAAAGCACAAAGAAAATTGGGTTGCCTCCCAACTAGCGCTATCGTTTAACGCCCCTAGCTAGGCATAAAAGCGTAGATAGATCTAAGTAGTGCCATCTTTGGCACTTGATTCATAGCTAGCTCGCGTGATAGATTCATAAGGTAATTTGACTTTCTTTCTTGGAAAGTGCTCCATGCCTTTCTTCAATGGAAATTGGAATCTAATATTCCCTTCCTTCATATCAATAATCACACCAATCGTTCTAAGGAAAGGTCTACCAGGAATAATAGGGCAAGAAAGATTGCAATCTATATCAAGAACGATAAAATCTATGGGCACCAAATTTCTATTTGCAACAATGATAACATCATTGATCCTTCCCATTGGCTTTTTAATGGTGGAATCCGCAAGGTGCAAATTTAAAGAGAAATCATCAAGATCATGGAAACCTAGAATATCACATAAAGTTTTCGGAATCATGGAAACACTAGCACCCAAATCACACAAAGAAAAACACTCATGATCTTTAATTTTAATCTTTATAGTAGGTTCCCACTCATCATTAAGATTTCTAGGTATAGAAACTTCCAAATTAAGATTTTCATCAAAAGATTGCATCAAGGCATCAACAATATGTTTGGTAAAAGCTTTATTTTGACTATAAGCATGAGGAGAATTAACAACGTATTGCAACAAGGAAATACAAATTTCTAAAGAACAATTATCATAATCAAATTCCTTGAAATCCGAGATAGTGGGTTCAATACTATTTAAAGTCATGACCTCTCCAATCCCACTTTTACCAAATTTAGCATCAAGATCTAAAAACTCCGAATTATTGGGACGCCTTCTAAATAAAGTTGACTCATCTCCAGTCCCATTATTATCAAGATTCATATTGCAAAACAAAGGTCTAATAGGGGACACATCAATAACTTGAAGATCTTCATCATTATTTTCATGGAAACTAGAAGAACACACTTTTACAAAGCAATCTTTCTTAGCACGCAATCTAGCGGTTCTTTCTTTGCACTCGTCAATGGAAATTCTCATAGCATTGAGAGACTCATTGATATCATGCTTAGGAGAAGAAGATCTAAGTTTAATAGAATCAACATCAAGCGAAATTCTATCAATGTTCCTAGCCAAATCATCAACTTTGAGCAATTTTTCTTCAAGCAAGGCATTAAAATTCTTTTGAGAGACCATAAATTCTTTCACACTATTTTCAAAATCAGAGGGCATCTTATTAAAATTACCATAAGAATTATTGTAGGAATTGCCATAATTATTAGAGGAATTGCTAGGGAACGGTCTAGGATTAAAGTTTCCTCTATAAGCATTTCCAAAATTATTCCTACCAACAAAATTTACATCCATAGATTCATTATTATTCTCAATCCTGGTAGATAAAGGCATATCATTGGGATCAATAGAGGAATTCTTAGTATCAAACAATCTCATAAGCTCATCCATCTTTCCACTCAAAACATTACTTTCTTCTATAACATGCACTTTTTTACTAGTAGATCGTTCGGTGTGCCATTGAGAATAATTAGCCATAATATTATCAAGAAGTTTTGTAGAATCTCCTAAAGTGATTTCCATAAACGTGCCTCCGGCGGCCGAATCTAAAAGATTTCTAGAAGCAAAGATTAATCCGGCATAAAAATTTTGTATGATCATCCATAAATTCAAACCATGAGTAGGGCAATTGCCAATCATTAATTTCATTATTTCCCAAGATTGGGCAACATGCTCATGATCAAGTTGTTTAAAATTAATAATATCGTTCCTAAGGGAGATGATCTTAGCGTGAGGAAAATACTTAGAGATAAAAGCATCTTTGCACTTGTTCCAAGAATCAATACTATTTTTAGGCAAAGACGAAAACCAAACTTTAGCACGATCTCTAAGTGAAAAAGGAAATAACTTCAATTTAACAATATCATTATCCATATATTTTTTCTTTTGCATCTCACACAAATCAACAAAGTTGTTTAGATGGGTAGCGGCATCTTCACTAGGAATGCCGAAGAATTGATCTTTCATAACAAGATTCAGCAAAGCAGCATTGATTTCACAAGACTCAACATCATTAAGAGGCGCAATCAGAGTACTAAGGAAATCATTATTATTGGTATTGGAGAAATCACACAATTTGGTATTATCTTGTGCCATGGCAACAAGTAATCCAACACACAGGCAAACAGAAAAAGGCAAGCGAAAGAGAGAGGAAGAAAAAGGCAAGCGGAAACAGAGAGGAGATTGGGAAAGAGAGGGCGAATAAACCGGCAAGGGTGAAGTGGGGGAGAGGAAAACGAGAGGCAAATGGCAAATAATGTAAATGCGAGGGAGATGAGTTTGTGATGGGTACTTGGTATGTCTTGACTTGAGCGAAGACCTCCCCGGCAACGGTGCCAGAAATCCTTCTTGCTACGTTTTGAGCTTGCGTTGGTTTTCCTTTAAGAGGAAAGGGTGATGCAGCACAATAGCGTAAGTATTTCCCTTAGTTTTTGAGAACCAAGGTATCAATCCAGTAGGAGGCTCCTCACAAGTCCCACGAACCTACACAAACAAACAAAGAACTCGCAACCAACGCGATAAAGGGGTTGTCAATCCCTTCACGGCCACTTGCGAAACTGATATCTGATAGACATAATATGATAAGATAAATATATTTTGGTATTTTATAATATAGATGCAAAAAGTAAAGATGCAAATAAAAGTAGATTGAAAGCTTATATGATAAAAGATAGACCCGGGGGCCATAGGTTTCACTAGTGGCTTCTCTCAAGATAGCATAAGTATTACGGTGGGTGAACAAATTACTGTCGAGCAATTGATAGAAAAGCGAATAATTATGAGATTATCTAGGCATGATCATGTATATAGGCATCACGTCCGTGACAAGTAGACCGACTCCTGCCTGCATCTACTACTATTACTCCACACATCGACCGCTATACAACATGCATCTAGAGTATTAAGTTCATAAGAACAGAGTAACCCATTAAGAAAGATGACATGATGTAGAGGGATAAACTCAAGCAATATGATATAAACCGCATCTTTTTATCCTCGATGGCAACAATACAATACGTGCCTTGCAACCCTTTCTGTCACTGGGTAAGGACACCGTAATATTGAACCCAAAGCTAAGCACTTCTCCCATGGCAAGAAAGATCAATCTAGTAGGACAAACCAAAATGATAATTCGAAGAGACTTGCAAAGATAACTCAATCATACATAAAAGAATTCAGAGAAGATTCAGATATTTCTCATAGATAAACTTGATCATAAACCCACAATTCATCGGATCTCGACAAACAGACCGCAAAAAGAGTTTACATCGAATAGATCTCCACAAGAGAGGGGGAGAACATTGTATTGAGATCCAAAAAGAGAGAAGAAGCCAACTAGATAATAACTATGGACCCAAAGGTCTGTGGTAAACTACTCAGAACTCATCAGAAGGGCTATGGTGTTGATGTAGAAGCCCTCCGTGGTGGATTCCCCCTCCGGTAGAACGCCGACGACGGCTCCAAGATGGGATCTCGCGGATACAGAAGGTTACGGTGGCGGAAATATTTCTTCGATGGCTCCTTGGATGTTTTTGGGGTATGTAGGCTTATATAGGAGGAAGAAGTACGTCGGTGGCCGCTCGAGGGGCCCACGAGACAGGGGGCGCGCCCTCCTATCTCCTGGCTGCCTCGATTGCTTCTTGACTTGCACTCCAAGTTCTCCGGATCACGTTCGTTCCAAAAATCACGCTCCCAAAGGTTTCATTCCGTTTGGACTCCGTTTGATATTCCTTTTCTTCAAAATACTAAAATAGGCAAAAAAAAACAGCAATATGGGCTGGGCCTCTGGTTAGTAGGTTAGTCCCAAAAATGATATAAATGTGTAAAATAAAGCCGATAAACATCCAAAACAGGTAATATAATAGCATGGAACAATCAAAAATTATAGATACGTTGGAGACGTATCAGACAGGAGGATCTCCCTAGTGATGACGCCGAGTAGGAATCTCCTGGGCTCCACGTGCACTACGCCCGTGCAAGTTCTCGAGTACTTTACATCCTCTAGCCTTATGCTGCCGCCGTATGGAGCTCGACTTTTTTGGTGTATTGGCTATCTGCAGTAGATCCTCCAGCCCTATGCTGACACATGCCTTTATGAGTTGGGTGTGCTGCCGGTGGCCGCCGCACCGCCCGGATCAGGCATACTGGTCGGCGGTGTACCACTACTATTAAAAATCTCTTCATCTGCAAAGGAAGTTGTACGACGCGGCAAAGATGATTTTGTAAAGTAGATGATCTATGTTTGAACAAATCTAGCTGAAAAAATATCACCTGATCATCCCATCGATCCATGGCGATCACCCAGCAGGCTCTCAATGAAAGCACCAATGTCGGTTCAATATCCAGCGTATCTCGTAGTAGGGGTCCTAAGGTAGGCGTCTTGGAGCGATGGTAACATGGACACGGGGTTTTACCCAACTTCGGGTTCTCTTGATGAGATAATACCCTACATGCTGCTTTTGATTGTATTCATATGGTGTAGTACAGAGTGCATGTATCTACCACGAGATCATAGTAATGAATATCAGATTGTCCATTGACTAGCCTGGCCTCGGTTTATATAAGACACCGGAGGCCTAGGGTTTAGGAGAGTCCTTGTCTTGGGCGCCAAGTCTTGTGGAGTCTTCCTTGTATGCGGTAGGGGTTGTCCGAACTGGCCCATTAGTATGTGGCCATGGGGGTCGTCGGCCCAATCTAACTAATTGGGTGACAAAGTGGTGAGTACCCCCAAGTCCAGGACACCGTCACACGGGGTGGCCGGTCAGCCGCATCCTGTGCTAGTGCCTTGTCCTCGAATTGAGGTAACAACCTGCGCCTCGGGTAGCTTTTGTTTGGGCATTCGAGTCCGTATTCCTCGGCTGACAGGACTTCAGTCCATCTGTCAGTGAGCAGATCTTGATCAGCTCAAAGCTGCTGCTATTTTTTCTTCAGGCTTTTCGCAGTGGCTATAAGCCGGCGCTTGAAGCGCTCCTGCTCGACGGGATCCTCAGGCATGATAAATTCTTCATCACCGAGGCTCACCTCGTCTTCGGAGAGGGGCATGTAATTGTCATCCTCCGAATCTTCATCCATTGCTTGTTCGTCGGGGCTAGCTTGCCCGTTCTCCCATCTGGCCTGCTCGAGGCCTGGCTCGGTGGGATTGTTTTTGTCTTCGGCATCATCCGGAGTGCTATTGTCTCTGGTGCCGGTATCGCTGTTTTTGCTATGGCGGGGTTTAGAGCGGCGCCGCTGACGTCGGTGCTTTGGTTGCTTCTCAGGAGGATTATCCTCCATTGTATCCTTTTGATCCTTGCCATTGTTTTCTTTGGGCGTATCAACCATATATATGTCGTATGATGAGGTTGCCGTCCAGCGCCCTGTGGGCGGTGGTTCTTGTTCTTCTTCGGCATCGTCGTCCATAAAGTCGATATCTTTGGAGTCAAAATCAAGCATGTCGGTTAAGTCGTCGACAGTGGCTATTAAGTGGGTGGTGGGTGGGCAATGAATTCCTTCGTCATCCGCTTCCCACTTGAGCCAGGCATAGTTTGGCGGAGAGTCCTTTGACATGGAGAGTGACTTTAATGAATTTAGCATGTCGCCCAAGGGCGAATGCTGAAAGATATCTGTGGAGCTAAACTCCATGATCGGCGCCCAATTAAGTATGATGGGCGCGGATGTACACGGTTCGGAACCCATGGTGGGAGACGAGTCTGAGGGTCTGATGACACAGATCTCCTCAGAAGTGAGATCGGTGTTCGGTTCTATCGCTGCTGAGTGTGCGGCCTCCATGGTGGGGTCCATACACCCGTCCTCGGATGGCCTGATCTGTTCCAGATTTAGAGCCGGGGCAGCCGCAGGTGTGATCTCCTGATCGCCGTCTGATGGCAGATCTAAGTCATGCTCATCGCGGCTACAGGGCGCACCTATCGTGGGCTTGAATTCGTCAAAGATCAAGTCTCCGCGGATGTCGGTTGTGTAGTTCAGGCTTCCAAACCTGACTTGATGGCCAGGGGCGTAGCTATCGATCTGCTCCAGATGGCCAAGCGAGTTGGCCCGCAGTGTGAAGCCGTCGAATACGAAGATCTGTCCGGGGAGGAAAACCTCACCCTCGATCACATCGCTGTAGACGATTGAAGGAGCCATCAAGCCTTATGGTGACGACACAATGGAACTCTCAATGAAAGCACCAATGTCGGTGTCAAAACCGGCGGATCTCGGGTAGGGGGTCCCGAACTGTGCGTCTAAGGCTAATGGTAACAGGAGGCGGGGGACACGATGTTTACCCAGGTTCGGGCACTCTCGATGGAGGTAATACCCTACTTCCTGCTTGATTGATCTTGATGATATGAGTATTACAAGAGTTGATCTACCACGAGATCGATGAGGCTAACCCTAGAAGCTAGCCTATGATTATGATTGTTGTCCTTGTTCTACAGACTAAACCCCTCCGGTTTATATAGACACCGGAGGGGGCTAGGGTTACACAGAGTCGGTTACAGAGAAGGAAATCTACATATCCGAATCGCCAAGCTTGCCTTCCACGCAAAGGAGAGTCGCATCTGGACACAGGACGAAGTCTTCTATCTTGTATCTTCATAGTCCAACAACCAGGCCAAAGTATATAGTCCGGCTATCTGAGGACCCCTTAATCCAGGACTCCCTCACCCGCCCCGAGATGACAATGTTCTGAATAATGCTCAGGCACTTGTGGATCAGGCTATAGCTCGTCATGAGGTGGAGATGGTGGCTCAATCAGGGGCTCATTTGTCGAATTTCGGGTTCCGCAAACCCTTGAGAGGTTCGAACTCTGGGGTGCGTGCGGAGATCTCAACCTACCCAGCCTGCCTACTCACAATCTTCCTAAGCCTAGCGCGCCGAGCTCAAAGGGACAGAGAGACATAGCAGTTTATCCTGGTTCGGGCCACCTTGCGGTGTAATACCCTACTCAAGCATTTTGGTGGATTGCCTTGAAGGCTGTGGATGAACTAGTATAATGGATGAACTAGCCTCAGGAGGTGAGGTGTTCTTGAGCTCAAGAGAGCTGGTGAGGTGGTCGGATGAGAAGGGATCTGATCTATCCGTCCCTATCTATGGTGGTGGCTAAGTCCTATTTATAGTGGCCTTGGTCCTCTTCCCAAATGTTGGCGGGAAGGGATCCCACAACAGCCAGATTTGAAGGGGGAGAAGGAGTACATCCTATCCTTACTAAAGCAGTCTTCGCCTGCGAAAAGCTTATGGTCGTGAAGCTGCGGTGGGCTCGGCGATGACCTCCGTCCTGCCGTCCTGGCGGTCTTGGTCTCATTGCAACAGAATGGAAACCTTTGGCTGATTCCTCGGGACTCCGCACCTGCTGCTTGCCTCCTTTGCACCAAAGAGGAAACTGGTACTTTGCGCCCGCTGGCGCCCGCCTGGCCTTGGTCATCATGGCTCACGTCAGCTGGGCCTCGTGAGGTGCACCTTGCATAGAACTCTTCGCCCCTCGGGAGCCATCCCGAGGAGGCTAATTCCCTCAGGGGTCTTGGCATCGTCTGCCTCACGAGGCTCGGCCCCTCGCGAGGGTCTTGAGTTGTCGATGTTGAAGATGGGCCATACTAGGCCATTGATGGAGCCACGCAGAGGGACACAGGTAGGCAAGTCTAGGTACCCCCGTATCCAGAACACTGATAGTAGCCCCCGGGACCAAGGCGTGCTCGGACTAGGCTTCTAGGCGAAGCCAAAGGTAAAGTGCGGAGCGCCGCGGGCCCGAACCACCTATGGCCTTGAACGACACGTGGCGATTGATGGGACATGGGCGTCTCCACTTCCCCATGTTGCCTCGGCAACCTTTCGACTTGATGAGTCGATGCTGCATGTAGAAGATCATCATTGCATGAGGTCGCGGAGGCCGGCGGTTGGCCTCCCTCTGGCTATAAATGAGGGGAAGGGCAGATCCCCCCTCGCTCATCTCTTCCTCTGTCTTCTCGCTGCTCGTTTCTCCTCCTTCTCCATCTTGCTTTCTCTCCCATGGCGCCGATCAGGAGGTTTTCTGCAGCTGAAAAAGGAAAGGCCCCTCAGGAGGGGCCTGACCCTCTCCCGCCGAAGAAGCGGTTCCACCTTCCCTTCGACATCAGCGTGAGGTGGGAGGCGACCATGCCTTGGCAATCGAGGCCTCCGCCTGGCTTTCCTCTTCCTCTGTACGCCCGTGCATGGGATGATGACGCGCCCCGTCAAGCGATCCCAGGCGGCGAAGGACGAGCCACCACCGTCCTGCCTCCCGAGCCGCGGGCCCACACCGAGGGTAGCCTGCGCGAGTTTGTGATGTGGGCAGTGATGCCGTCCGACTCATGGATCTGGCTCCCGAGGTTCTTCGCCAACAAGCTACCATCGAGGGGGTGACTTGAGCTGTGGCTAAATCATGCCGGGTGCTGCAGCCTGGCCACCAGAGCTGAGGTCGAGGTGGTGCCCCATGGTGATGTCTTCATGACCCGCGGATGGGGCAAGGTCGCCCGAGCCTACCGAGCAGAGGGGGCCCTCGCGATCCACTTAGAATATGACGGCGCCTCCACCCTGTTCTTCAAGGTCCTCGACGGGGAGGGCCGGCGGCTAGAGCGCTTCCCCAGAGGAAGCAGCCCGCGGGATGCGGCCGAGGAAGCCAGATCTGCTTCTGGTCCTGTCAGCACCTCCTTCGACAGCAGTGACGACTCTTGGGAATCCAACGGTTCTCCGGAGCCCAGCGAATCTTCGCAGTCCAGCGACGATAGCTACATGCCGCCAAGCTCCCGCCGTGGTCAGAGCGCGGCAGTGGCTGCCGCTCGGCGTCGTCGGTGATGCGCGCTGGCCTAGTCGAAGCTTTTCTCCTTTTGCTTCCCTATGCAGAATTAGAACTAGCCCCACAGGGCATGTAAGGATCGAAATGTTTGAATTCCAACACCACTTTTTTGTTTTATGATGAAATCGCATATCCCAATCTGGCATGATTCCCCCCTTTCGTCCCCTTAAGTAGCATAGCGCTCTACACCAGTGGGACCTAGTCCCCAGGCAGGCTTCAGCTGTCGCTAGTATGCCAGGTTGCGATGCCGTGGTCAAGGCTAGGAGGTGAGCGGCCCGAGGTCCGGTGAGAGCTCATGAGGCGCGATGCTCACAAGGTCCCCCTTGGCGTGCAAGTAGCTGCCCAAGAAGCATAATGGGCAGTGAAACTTCCGGAGTGGGACTGCGAGACTTGGGTGAGCGGGTTGCGAGGCTTGTATCATGGCGCGTGCGACTTATATTTTAGCAGACTCGTTGTGATTCCCCTGGGTGGTTCTCGTTCATGCATCCGCGGTAGCGTCACTAGGTGGGGCCCGTGATGATCACCCTCTTCCCCGCTTGCCTAGGTGCTCTACGTCTGGGTCCCGGCCCTCGAGCAGGCTCAGCCGCCGCTAGTATGCCAGGTCGTGATGCCGTGGTCAAGGCCAGGGGTGAGGACTGGAGAGCCAGTAGGAGCTCTGGAGGTGCGGTCCTCAAGAGCCCCCCTTTAACGTGCAAGCGACTTGCGGGGTAAGGTGGTGACTGCTGGGGTCTGCCCATAGATTGGCTTCAGGTGAACCTGCAGGTTAGCTGGCAGGAGAGATTGCAATTCCTTAAGGAGCAGACTGTCTATCCTTGGACCATTCGGGGGAAGACGAAGGCACCGAGGACCTGGTGGGGCGACGTGCGCGGCGTAGGCCGCGAGCCAGAGCTCAGTCCTCGGGTTTGTCAGCGTTGCAGGGATGGACCCAAGCACAAGCGCCGTGCCAACGTGAGCAGCCCTCGTTGCAGGATGGGCAAAGGACAAGCCAGCTAATGTAGGGAGACCGCGAGGCAGTTAAGATTCGAAGCAAGCATGCGATGATCATAGATAAGCTCATGAGAGATGGTTAGGCAATTCCAACGAATGCAAAAGGATACATTCTGCAGGGACAGGCCCACGCGACTTGGGGATAATGCAGCCCAAGGGGTGCCCCCAAACTGAACGAACTAAAAAGATGTCACCTGGCACCATTGCTGAAGAGATGTCGAGGTAGTAGAAGATGCGCGCTGCTGAGGTCATCCCTCACGAGCCGCCTTGGCCCTGAGCCTCGGGAGGCTCCGGGGGGCTGGGGGCTACTGAAGATGCATCTCCATCTCCGCTAGGATCGCCTGGTGCCTAGCCTCTCGAGCCGCCAGGACATCCCGCATGTAGTGCTGGAACGCCACAGCCGCGCTCGGCAGGCCGAAGGGCATGCGAACGTAGCTATGAGGTGGACCCTCGCATCGGCCGACATGGGACGACAAGAAGAGCTGCCGAGATGCGGCCCTGTTGAGCCCTGGGATGCCGATGTAGACGCGGAACTCCTTACCCTCTCTAGGGCAATGAGCCGCGCCCGGTGGTGGGCAACGATTGCCCTGCAGAACCTTGCCTCCTAAATCTCCTCGACTGCCTTGCTGATGAACTCCTGAACGCCTGGCGCCTTACGCCCTACACCTTCTCTTGGGAAGCGTGCGCTGAAGCATGCCTCCACATGGTGCCCGAGCGCCTCTCTCATGACGTTGGCTAGGTTTGAGGCCCTCCAGAGGAGAACCCCCGAGCCTAGCCTGAGAGGGGCGCCGGGCGTGCCTTCCTATGCGATAGGTGAAGGCGCCCCATCCAGGGGACGTGAGGCTCAGCACATCGCTGTCGGGTGATGCCTTCTCGTGAGACCGCTGACCCAGCTGCAGCTTCTTCGTCTTAGGGGCGACCTCAGGAGGGAGGACACCGCCATCGTCTTTAGGGTTCTTGACTGCTGCAGCCTGGTAGGCGTGCTTGAGGGAGCATACCCTGTCCTTTTCCTTGCAGGTGACTGTGATGATGCCGCCGCTCAGTAGGGGCTTGAGGACGTTGTAGCCTTGGTGCGTTGCCGCCATGAACTTGGCTAGTGCTGGGTACCCGAGGATGGCGTTGTATGGCAGACGAATGTCTGCCACATTGAAGTCGATGAGCTCGGTGTGGTAGTTGACGATGCCGGCGTTCTGGATATGGGGGTATCCAGACTTACCTGCCTATGGCCCACTGCATGGCTCCATCAGCGGCCTGGTACGGCCCAGTTTCATCATCAATGACTCAAGACCCTTGTGAGGGGCCAAGCATCGCGAGGCGGATGACACCAAGACCCCAAGGGTATCGGCATCCTTAGGCTGGCCCCTGAGGGGCGGAGAGTTCTATGCAAGTTGCACCTCATCAGGCTTAGCTGACGTGAGCCATGGCAACTAAGGCCAGGCGGGCACCAGCAGGCACAGAGCGCCAGTTTTCTCTTCGGTGCGAAGGAGGCAAGCCGCAGGCGCATAGTCCCTAGGAATCAGCCAAAGGTTTCCATTCTGGTGCAACAAGACCAAGACCGCCAGGACGGGTGTCGGGACCCCGACTCAATGCCACATCGATCTAGCATGTAACACCTCATATCACTTTGCGGCCTCACGCACGGTATTCCCACGGGTGTCGCCTTACCTTAGCCCGGGACCGTTTGCGCCTTTTGGCACACGTATATGACAGTGTCGCTAGCATCCATACGATAAGGAGCCCGGGCTGACATGGCTAGTCGTAAACCCAAAGTGGCACAGACTTACAGGGACAGGCATCCATGACCCAGCATCGAACGTGTCGGTCATCAGCGAGTGAATCCAGGCTGTAGCACCGGGCTAGCAGGACTCCGGTGAACCGGGCTGTAGCAGGCTAACAGGACTCCGGTATTCATCGCGTGACATTTCCCCGAAGGGACAGACACAGGAACGAAGAAGGACACATGCCGGCCAGCCTAAGTGTTCCGGAGCAGTAGCGAGCTACCATGGCTCGGTGGAAACACTAGGAGACATTTCCCGGTAAGAGAGGCTACTAAAGATAAACAACTAGATGGTCAGATCCCACACATACCAAGCATTTCAATAACATACGCACAATATGCTCGATATGTGCAAATACAACATGGCATCACAACATGACCCTATGACTCAAGTAATTTATCAATAGGCTCCGAGGAGCGAGATATTACAAACAGGGGTCTCACGACCCAACATTCAGAGCATACAAATCAAAGCACAAGCGGAAGCTATCATGTCTGAGTACAGACATCTATAAATGAAAAAGGCTGAGAAGCCTGACTATCTACCAGATCCTGCCGAGGGCACAAGATCGTAGCTGAGGTAACAAGCTAAACGTCAAAGTCCACGCGAAACTACTAGTGAGACCGAAATCTCTCTGCAAAAACATAAAATAGGCAAACGTGAGTACAAATGTACCCAGCAAGACTTACATCAGAACTAACTACATATGCATCATTATCAACAAAGGGATGGTGGGGTTTAACTGCAGCAAGCCAGCTTTGACTCGGTGGCTATCCTGAACTACGACTGCAAGTAACTCTTTTGAGGTGGCGCACACGAGTCCACATATTCACCATATCAATACACCACTATGGATCCGCTCCCGTCTCCCTACGAGAACGCCATCCATAGCACTCACGCTTATCTTACGTATTTTAGAGTATCCACTTTCACTTGTCTATGAACTGATATAAGCAACCCAGAAGTCCTTTTCCGCAGACACGGCTATTCGAATAGATGATGATAACCCTGCAGGGGTGTACTTCTTCACACACGCTCTCACCACTTACCGCCGTTTACACGACATGTACTCGACAACCTTCAAGCGGAAGCCCAACGTGGGTGTCGGCCACGGCCTACCTAAACACTCGAGTCTCTAGTCCAGGTTTATCGCCTATTCGGGTTCCATCCATGAGGAGATCCGGTCGGAGTTTCGCTCACAGCCCCAAACGATATGAACAGGGTTCCGTGACACCAAACGGGCGCCCGGTATACCCGGCCACGTGCCAACCGCATCACAGCCCACCCCTCCGGTCAGCGCTGCCCACAGCCTCCAGCATACTACAAACACCAAAAACTACTTGCAACTCCTGGACAGAGGACAAGGGTGATCAAGAAGCCGAGAGGGTCCATTGGTTTTGGGCCCAATGCGTGGTAGTAGCTGAATCATGGATCACAAACACAGAACTCAGTTCCTGAGGACGGCTGCAATGAGACAACCCACCATGTACTCCTACATGGCCTCTCACTGCTACCTTTACCAAATCGTGTTCACACGCTTAGCTCACACACCGTAGGACATGTTCACACACCTCTGATTCATCCCGGATGAATCAGACCTGACTCGACTCTAAGCAGTAGCAGGCATGACAAACAAGCATGAATGAGTAGGCACAACAGGGCTCAAACAACTCCTACTCATGCTAGTGGGTTTCATCTATTTACTGTGGCAATGACAGGTCATGCAAAGGATAAAGGGGTTCAGCTACCGCAGCAGGTAACAGATGAATCGTTGTTGTCCTAATGCAGTAAAAGAGAGCAGGAGCGAGAGAGTGGGATTGTATCGGAATGAACAAGGGGGTTTTGCTTGCCTAGCACTTCTGAAGATAACATTGAGTCTTCATCAGTGTCAACGATCACAACGTCGGAACATCCTCTACCGGGAGGGAACAGATACCGGCAACAAAGAAGAAATACAATCAATGCAATGCACAATATGATGCATGCTCATGACATGGCAATATGAATGTGTTTTGAGCTAATGCAACTAGCAACAGATTAAATGAAGTTGGTTTGAATATAAGATTCAAATTCAAACTCCATATGTGATTATTCAGATGCCATTTATATGATTTGTGCTAAACAGCACCTATAAGTTGTTCTAACATGCATGAAAATAGTACAGATGGATAGATTGGATTTTTCTGGTCATTTTTCATATATAATTTATCTCATTTGGAGTTACGGTTGAATTTCTATGATTTTTAGAAGTTTTTACAATTTTCTGGAATTTCCTGAATAATATAAATCCAGAAATGAATTATGGCGTCAGCACCACGTCACTGTGACGTCAGCAGAGTCAACTGGGCTGGCTCGGGTCAAACCTGACGTGGGGGGGTCCACACGTCAGTGACACAGGTTAGACAGGGGGTTAGTTTAGTTTAATTAAAGATTAGGGGCACTAGGGTCCACATGTCAGTGTCAGGGGGTTAGATTAGGTGGTGATTAGCATTAAGCTAATCACCTGATGGCGGGGTCCACCTGTCATGGACCCAGGGGAGGTCAAACCCCTGGTCAGTAGGGTCAATGCCGCCGGCGTCTCGACGCCGGCGAGGACCGGGACGGTGGCGGCCGTCGGAAACACGCTACAGGGCACGGGCGAGGCCGTGCTTGGGCTCGTTGGAGAGCCCTTGCTCCCGCGCGTCGAACGGTGCGGTTGCTGGGTCGTGGGGAGGCTGGAGCTGACGACGGCGAGCTCCAAGGCGGCGGCCGGAGTTCGGCCAACGGCGGGTTAGGCGATGCAGGGCGCTAGGGGAGGCGTTGGTGCGTGCTACGTGCTCCTGGTGAGGTGTGGAGCACGATGGTGTGCCCGGCTTCGAGCCACAGTGGCTCTGGCCACGACGGCGACGAGGCACGGCGGCGGCGAGCTTCGGCCGT
Organism: Triticum aestivum; assembly: GCF_018294505.1. Lineage (NCBI taxonomy): Eukaryota > Viridiplantae > Streptophyta > Magnoliopsida > Poales > Poaceae > Triticum > Triticum aestivum. The sequence goes on from NC_057798.1 coordinate 560,520,130, forward strand.
GGTGGAAGATGGAGCTAGGGGACGGGAACAGGGGAAGCAAGCAAAGAGGAGGCAGCAGGAGCGCACAGGGAGAACGATGAGGTGGTCAGCGAGCTCGGGGGCGTCTTTGGTGCTGCGAATCGAACGGCGGCGATCGCCGGCCGTGGCGATGAAGATGGTGCTGATGGCGGCGTTGCAGCGCGTCCGTGGCGTCGTGTCTTGTCGAGGAGGTCGGGAACGTCGAGATGGAGCTCGCAGGCACAACGAGGGGTCGAGGGGGAGACGGTGGCTGCGGTGTTACGGTGGCGCGGCTGCGGCTGCGCTCGGGCTCGAGAGGGAGAGGGAGCGGAAGAGGGGAAGAGTTCGGGAGAGAGTGAGAGAGCGGTCGGGGCTGCATGGCGTCGTCCGGGGCGTCGCTAGGGAGGCCGGGGAGGAAGCAGGAGGTGGCCAGGGGAAGCAGGAGGTGGCCGAGCAGGGTGGAGGTGGCGCGCGCGGCGGCGTCGCGGTGTCCGTCCTCCTGGCAGGGAGGAAGACGACAGGGGAGGGGGGGGGCGGCGGCGGGCTGGGCCGTTGGGGGAGCTGGGCCAGGTAAGTGGGCGCCAGGTAGGTAGCCCAGGTGGCCTTCTCTCCCTTTCTTTTATTTCCTCTTTTCTATTTCTATTTTCTGTAGTTTGTTTTGATTTAGTTTTAGACACTAAATCATTTTTTTATAAATCCTGAGAATAATTGTGGACATTAACTGAATTATTACAGAGGCCCTCAACTATTTCCAGAATTGTTGGAGCATTTAAAAATATTAACAATATTTAAATGCCCCAATTCAAATACAATATGGTTTAATCAAAAATCCAAAAATGTCTTGGAAAAATATCCATCATCTCTGGATATGGTTTTCACCCTTTTCCAGTAATCATGAACATTTTTGCAAACCAATTTGGGTTCTTTGAAAATATTTTGAAGTTGAACCTATTTGCAATGCTTTGGTGCTAGGGCTTGGTCATCCCCATTTCAAATTTCATAAAATTTAAACATGTTGCATGGATGCTAAAGCAAAAACAAACAAGGGCTGATCTGGGGCTGTGACAGCTCACCCCCACTAAACAAAAATCTCGTCCCGAGATTCAAGCGTAGGGTAAGGTGAAGGGGGAACGCAAACTAGTACAATCTTCACGATCCAGGTTGCACTTCAACTGAACGTTGATTTGTTCACCATCATTTTCTCGAAGTCTTGCTCTGAGAACTCCAACTAACATGACAACGAGAGGAAAGGAAAGACCCTAAAAGAATCGTTCTTCTCGGAGGTCGAACAACTCAGGAGTAATTCTCGGGATGAGACATAGCAACATCTCTTGAGCTGAGAGACGAAGCACCGATCTAAAGAAATGGAGTGAGACAGATGACGAGGGTTCACTAGGTAGACAACAACTTCACGCTTAAGGTGGTAATCGGTTGTCAACGTAGCGAGGAGTTGAATTGCCATGATACCATAACGATGCACCTTAGGGAAGGTGACTCGTAGATATATCCCCTTAAGTGGCAAAAAGAATTACCTTTGATTCAAAGATCATTGAAACTCTTTATACCAGCCTAAGGCAATCACAAGCGATCATTTGGAGGGGGTCGGTAGAATGGCATACTCGGACTTGGATGATGTGGATTACCTTGTTGAAGACAACGTAATGGATGAATTTGCTTATCACCGGAAATGGAAGAGACCCATGGTAGAATGGCACAATGGCGGTGCAAGCTGGGAATAGAATGCAAATGCTGGGAATGATTCTGGTAACTGGGGAAGAACCCAACAATAGAGAGTGAATTCACTGTTTGAATAGGTCATAGCATTGCCGAGGAAACTGAGAGGAATCCCAGTTAGTGCCGATGATAACACGTAGCACTTGTGCATGCTCTCAAGAACTTGAGCATTTCCACATTCATCAAGGTTTTACCAATATCCGTGTCAAGGATCCTGGCAACACAACTTGCTACCACGATGAATGATGATGGATGATGCAGATGCAAAGGAAGATAACACTTCTCAGATTTCATCTTAGCGAGGCCAAGGAAATAAAATCTGGATGATCGACCGAGAGACATTTAGCACTGCGCTTCTAATGTTCTTCTTGATGTGCTAGTGTAACCCATTCATAGATATGGTTTGATATCTAGAACATCAAGTAAAGGTCGGACTTCGGGAGCACAAGAATCCATAAGGAACAACTAGGGAGGTAAATCCTACGAAATCCTTATGGGGAGGTGGCCAACTTCCTCAATCAAGATATTATAATAACAGGTCTTCTGGCTGGGTGTGTTGGCCACGACATCCACTTTACCGGTTTCCAAGGGATCGATATTATAGTTCTTGAAAAATGTTCCAAACCATCATATCTGCCTGAGATTCAGATCTGGTTGGTGTCAGGATATTCCAGACTCATCGAGTCTAGGAAGAAAAACAAAAGTTTGCAACACAAATCGACGAGATGACGTTGCGAGATTCTCGGGGAATGAACTACGATAGTAAGCTTCAAAACATGAGCTGGTTCTGCTACACACATGTGAACACGCTGTCCCAGACAAGCATGACCACATAGTAGTCTTATAATAAAACACTACCGAGTTCAGGAGGGGGAACCATCAACGAGGGTATCGAAGTCCTTACATAAGTCCGGATTAGCTCTTATGAAGAAACTCCTTCTCCTTGAACAAATCAATCAGTGGCTTGGTGTGCTAGGGATACATATAGATTGAAGGTTGCAAGTCTTCAAACCACAGCATTCTTTGCATGTGTGCATGACTGATTTGGAATGATTCCAAAGAAAGCAACATTGACTTTCTCGAATCCACGGCGGCAACTTGCATCAGATGCACATGAATTAAAGGAAGTCACTACCTTCATCCAAACATATGCTTCATGAGCTAGCATGAACAATTGCTTTCAAAAGTTTCCAACACTAGCTTAATGTTCAACAAAATCATGGAGGAGATAAGGATATTGTCAATGGGCTCAACAACAATTCATCTAGGTTTCCTTTTAAAAGGAATTCCATAGTTAAGTGAACACGGTGATAGCATTGGTCAGACCAAAGATGTAATGGTGTATGCTCGAGGGATCAACCACGAATAAGACAACATTACGAGCATCGTTGGTACTGATTTGATTTGACGATAGCCCACACTCAAATCAAAGGATTGATAAGACAATAGGTCCAGCAACTGATCACAAGGACCAATCGATGAAGATATCATCTTTCTTCAACACACACTACACAAGAATATCCCTTTGGAACGAACTAAGTCAGGCAAGCTTTTATCTTCCAACTCTCCAAGTTGTTGTCTAGCTTAACCAACTAGCTCAGGGATATCCTAACACCGATTCTTGGAGAGAAGGTGGTTCACAAGAAACCAACTTGATCACGAGCTCAACATAACAGTCAGGGAACAACCTGATAATACTTCCGAGAAGATATTCGGAAAATCACGAACCACCGGTATGTTACTAAGCTCGAGAACAATCTCGCTTTTGAGGGCAAGACGATATGATCAAATGAGTGAGGACTTGACAAGATCCTAACTCATCAATCGAAGGGTGCACCGAAATAAGGACTAGGTAGCACGATCAGTCTTAGAAGGATGATTCAAAAACCAACACGCTAAGAATGAAATTATTATCCTTTAACTACCAAGCAACGAGGTTGCTGGGAGTATTGATTTCACACATCACAATTCATTTGTCGGTATTCCGGTTGCATCAACACGAGGGCCGAGGAATGACTAATGATGGTGAGAAGTATCACTACGTCAAAATTCATGAGAGTTGGTGCAGTTCTCATGACAATTCTGACATAAAGGGGGTAATACTCCAAGGTAGAACAGAATCAAAAGCTGGATTGGCATTTGATCTGCGGAATACAACTACTTTGACCCAATCCTAGATATGGATGAGGTACTGGAGTTTGTTTCTCCAAGTCATTCAGGACAGAATGGCTTGACGGACCACAAGGGTAATAGGCATCGATAAACGAATGCATGACATCAACTTGACTATCAACTGCTGGACAAGGGTCAAATACAACTACAGAGGGACAACTCAAAAGAACATATGATTTCCTGAGTTGTGGATGCATGGTTTAGCATGTCGAACGAAGTTCAACATATTTCTTCTGGATAACCCATGTAGAAAGGTAGAACTGGCAGAGCCACAATATATAATGGAGAACTCATCAAGAGCACTCTGGTTGTGATCGTTCAGTTCAACGAGGAACTTCTGCCATAAGTAGTTCATGGTATTTGGAAGAAAAAGATACCACGGACTTCAAGGACTATCGCAAAGGTTACTAATAACCTAAAGGAGCTAGCAAACACTATCAACATGAAGTAAGTAGAGTGAATCTCGGGTTCAAAACCCAGAAATAGAATGCCTACTAACTAACAACATCACGGGATGCTTTCAAAAATAATGGCCAGAATCATCACACTGGGGATACAAAAGCATTGCTAAATTGCTAGGTGACTTCCTAAACACCTAAGGTCATAATAATAGCTCCAACATCTACGCCGAGGTAACAAAGTACCTCAACCTACCGATTAGTGTGCTTATTCCGACCAAAAGGAACATCGGAGACGGAAGGAAAGAATTTGCAAATGCATCAAACTGTTTAGAGACCTGGGATGACTCGGACAGCATAACAGCTGTAAATGCTCAAAAAGATTTGAGACAATCACAAAATGGTGGCATAACCACTCAACATCACAGTATCAAGGTTCCGAGATCAACAGTAATCATACAGACGTAGTAGGAACTGAAACGAGGCTTAAGTCCAACAAACTATAAGTCTACGGATTAGTAACACGTGATCCTGATAGAAAGAAGAGATAGCTTAGTTCTTAATCCCCGTAGGAAAGATAAGATGACTTAGATCAGAAGGGCATGAGGTATAAGGAGTAAAAAGAGCCTTACGTTCCATCCCACAATCAATTCCCCTACATATAACTAAAGAATTTCTAGACTCAACATCGACCAGTTTGGCTTGGTAATCCTACAGGCAGTCAAGCTCTGATACCAACGCTGTCGGGACCCCGACTCAATGCCACATCGATCTAGCATGTAACACCTATATCACTTTGCGGCCTCACGCACGGTATTCCCACGGGTGTCGCCTTACCTTAGCCCGGGACCGTTTGCGCCTTTTGGCACACGTATATGACAGTGTCGCTAGCATCCATATGATAAGGAGCCCGGGCTGACATGGCTAGTCGTAAACCCAAAGTGGCACAGACTTATAGGGACAGGCATCCATGACCCAGCATCGAACGTGTCAGTCATCAGCGAGTGAATCCAGGCTGTAGGACCGGGCTAGCAGGACTCCGGTGAACCGGGCTGTAGCAGGCTAACAGGACTCCGGTATTCATCGCGTGACATTTCGCCGAAGGGACAGACACAGGAACGAAGAAGGACACATGCCGGCCAGCCTAAGTGTTCCGGAGCAGTAGCGAGCTACCATGGCTCGGTGGAAACACTAGGAGACATTTCCCGGTAAGAGAGGCTACTAAAGATAAACAACTAGATGGTCAGATCCCACACATACCAAGCATTTCAATAACATACACACAATATGCTCGATATGTGCAAATACAACATGGCATCACAACATGACCCTATGACTCAAGTAATTTATCAATAGGCTCCGAGGAGCGAGATATTACAAACAGGGGTCTCACGACCCAACATTCAGAGCATACAAATCAAAGCACAAGCGGAAGCTATCATGTCTGAGTACAGACATCTATAAATGAAAAAGGCTAAGAAGCCTGACTATCTACCAGATCCTGCCGAGGGCACAAGATCGTAGCTGAGGTAACAAGCTAAACGTCGAAGTCCATGCGAAACTACTAGTGAGACCAAAATCTCTCTGCAAAAACATAAAATAGGCAAACGTGAGTACATATGTACCCAGCAAGACTTACATCAGAACTAACTACATATGCATCATTATCAACAAAGGGATGGTGGGGTTTAACTGCAGCAAGCCAGCTTTTACTCGGTGGCTATCCTGAACTACGACTGCAAGTAACTCTTTTGAGGTGGCGCACACGAGTCCACATATTCACCATATCAATACACCACTATGGATCCGCTCCCGTCTCCCTACGAGAACGCCATCCATAGCACTCACGCTTATCTTGCGTATTTTAGAGTATCCACTTTCACTTGTCTATGAACTGATATAAGCAACCCAGAAGTCCTTTTCCGCGGACACGGCTATTCGAATAGATGATGATAACCCTGCAGGGGTGTACTTCTTCACACACGCTCTCACCACTTACCACCGTTTACACGACATGTACTCGGCAACCTTCAAGCGGAAGCCCAACGTGGGTGTCGGCCACGGCCTACCTAAACACTCGAGTCTCTAGTCCAGGTTTATCGCCTATTCGGGTTCCATCCATGAGGAGATCCGGCCGGAGTTTCGCTCATAGCCCCAAACGATGTGAACAGGGTTCCGTGACACCAAACGGGCGCTCGGTATACCCGGCCACGTGCCTACCGCATCACAGCCCACCCCTCCGGTCAGCGCTGCCCACGGCCTCCAGCATACTACAAACACCAAAAACTACTTGCAACTCCTGGACAGAGGACAAGGGTGATCAAGAAGCCGAGAGGGTCCATTGGTTTCGGGCCCAATGCGTGGTAGTAGCTGAATCATGGATCACAAACACAGAACTCAGTTCGTGAGGATGGCTGCAATGAGACAACCCACCATGTACTCCTACATGGCCTCTCACCGCTACCTTTACCAAATCGTGTTCACACGCTTAGCTCACACACCGTAGGACATGTTCACACACCTCTGATTCATCCCGGATGAATCAGACCTGACTCGACTCTAAGCAGTAGCAGGCATGACAAACAAGCATGAATGAGTAGGCACAACAGGGCTCAAACAATTCCTACTCATGCTAGTGGGTTTCATCTATTTACTGTGGCAATGACAGGTCATGCAAAGGATAAAGGGGTTCAGCTACCGCAGCAGGTAACAAATGAATCGTTGTTGTCCAAATGCAGTAAAAGAGAGCAGGAGCGAGAGAGTGGGATTGTATCGGAATGAACAAGGGGGTTTTGCTTGCCTGGCACTTCTGAAGATAACATTGAGTCTTCATCAGTGTCAACGATCACAACGTCAGAACATCCTCTACCGGGAGGGAACAGATACCGGCAACAAAGAAGAAATACAATCAATGCAATGCACAATATGATGCATGCTCATGACATGGCAATATGAATGTGTTTTGAGCTAATGCAACTAGCAACAGATTAAATGAAGTTGGTTTGAATATAAGATTCAAATTCAAACTCCATATGTGATTATTCAGATGCCATTTATATGATTTGTGCTAAACAGCACCTATAAGTTGTTCTAACATGCATGAAAATAGTACAGATGGATAGATTGGATTTTTCTTGTCATTTTTCATATATAATTTATCTCATTTGGAGTTACGGTTGAATTTCTATGATTTTTAGAAGTTTTTACAATTTTCTGGAATTTCCTGAATAATATAAATCCAGAAATGAATTATGGCGTCAGCACCACGTCACTGTGACGTCAGCAGAGTCAACTGGGCTGGCTCGGGTCAAACCTGACGTGGGGGGGTCAACACGTCAGTGACACAGGTTAGACAGGGGGGTTAGTTTAGTTTAATTAAAGATTAGGGGCACTAGGGCCCACATGTCAGTGCCCGGGACGGTGGCGGCCGTCGGAAACACGCTACAGGGCACGGGCGAGGCCGTGCTTGGGCTCGTTGGAGAGCCCTTGCTCCCGCGCATTGAACGGTGCGGTTGCTGGGTCGTGGGGAGGCCGGAGCTGACGACGGCGAGCTCCAAGGCGGCGGCCGGAGTTCGGCCAACGGCGGGTTAGGCGATGCAGGGCGCTAGGGAAGGCGTTGGTGCGTGCTACGTGCTCCTGGTGAGGTGTGGAGCACGGTGGTGTGCCCGGCTTCGAACCACAGGGGCTCTGGCCACGATGGCAACGAGGCACGGCGGCGGCGAGCTTCGGCCGTGGTGGAAGATGGAGCTAGGGGACGGGAACAGGGGAAGCGAGCAAAGAGGAGGCAGCAGGAGCTCACAGGGAGAACGATGAGGTGGTCAGCGAGCTCAGGGGCGTCTTTGGTGCTGCGAATCGAACGGCGGCGATCGCCGGCCATGGCGATGAAGATGGTGCTGATGGCGGCATTGCAGCGCGTCCGTGGCATCGTGGCTTGTCGAGGAGGTCGGGGACGTCGAGACGGAGCTCGCAGGCACAACGAGGGGTCGAGGGGGAGACGGTGGCCTCGGTGTTACGGTGGCGCGGCTGCGGCTACGCTCGGGCTCGAGAGGGAGAGGGAGCGGAAGAGGGGAAGAGTTCGGGAGAGAGTGAGAGAGCGGTCGGGGCTGCGTGGCGTCGTCCGGGGCGTCGCTAGGGAGGCCGGGGAGGAAGTAGGAGGTGGCCAGGGGAAGCAGGAGGTGGCCGAGCAGGGTGGAGGTGGCGCGCGCGGCGGCGTCGCGGTGTCCGTCCTCCTGGCAGGGAGGAAGACGACAGGGGAGGGGGGGCGGCGGTGGGCTGGGCCGTTGGGGGAGCTGGGCCAGGTAAGTGGGCACCAGGTAGGTGGCCCAGGTGGCCTTCTCTCCCTTTCTTTTATTTCCTCTTTTCTATTTCTATTTTCTGTAGTTTGTTTTGATTTAGTTTTAGACACTAAATCATTTTTTTTATAAATCCTGAGAATAATTGTGGACATTAACTGAATTATTACAGAGGCCCTCAACTATTTCCAGAATTGTTGGAGCATTTAAAAATATTAACAGTATTTAAATGCCACAATTCAAATACAATATGGTTTAATCAAAAATCCAAAAATGTCTTGGAAAAATATCCATCATCTCTGGATATGGTTTTCACCCTTTTCCAGTAATCATGAACATTTTTGCAAACCAATTTGGGTTCTTTGAAAATATTTTGAAGTTGAACCTATTTGCAATGCTTTGGTGCTAGGGCTTGGTCATCCCCATTTCAAATTTCATAAAATTTAAACATGTTGCATGGATGCTAAAGCAAAAACAAACAAGGGCTGATCTGGGGCTGTGACAACGGGGGTCATCATCGAGCCCATCGCAGCGTCACGACCACAGGATTTTCACAGGCGAAGACCACTTTAGTCAGGATAGGATGTACTACTTGCCCCCCTTCAAATCTGGCCGTTGTGGGATCCCTTCCCACCAACATTTGGGAAGAGGACCAAGGCCACTATAAATAGGACTTAGCTACCACCATAGAGAGGCATCTGATCCTGGAGAGAGTCCAGCCGAGCTACCTGACCAGCTGTGTCGAGCCCAAGAACACCTCACCTCCTGAGGCCAGTTCATCTACTGTACTATTTCATCCCCAGCCCTTCGAGGAAATCCACCAAAACGCTGGAGTAGGTTATTACACCGCAAGGTGGCCCGAACCAGGATAAACTGTTGTGTCCCCTTGTCTCTTTGAGCCCGCGCGCTAGGCTTAGGAGGAATGGGAGTAGGCAGGCTGGGCAGGTTGAGTTCTTCGCACGCACCCCAGAGTTCGAACCTTTCAAGGGTTTGCGGAACCCGTAATCCAACATTTGGCGCGCCAGGTAGGGGTGCGTCGGATCCTCTCTTCTGTCGATCGACCACCGCCACTCCGACACCTCCATGACTGACGCATGCCGGACTCGCACCCGAGTGCCGGGCCGCGGTTGCCACTCACGTTGCTTAGGCGGCCCCAACGGGCGATGGTTGTGCTCGTCGTGCTACGTCTCTGGTGACCAAGGCCGCCACAGGCCCTGCCGGCCACGAGCAGCAAGCTTCATCGCTACACCTTGGTGCACCATGACGGGTGCACCGCCACTCCGTCGCTGACCCCGGCAGCTTCATCCTCCCACGCGCGTCATGGCCCAACGAATGCGCAGGCTGCTCTGCTCATGGAACGGGAGCTCCTTCGCTACCGCCCGGTCGACGACTTCTACGAGGAGTGGCTCGAGCGGATCGTTGAGCTTGTCAGCATGGCTGGGGGCTCCGCTGCACCGGCCCGCTCACTACATCAACAACCGCCTGCTGTGGGCGACATGGCTCACGGGGCACCTCCACCACCTCCAGCTCAGGGTGTCATCATCGAGCCAAGGCGTGTGGCACCGCGGCGCGACCCGCCGCGCCAGGCGCCTGCGCTTGAAGAGGTGAGGTGCCAAGTGGTACATCAGCCTCAAGGAGAAGCATGCGTGCTTCCAGCACCCCCACATCAAGACCGCGTGCTGCCACAGGAGGTGGCAGCGCGCGAGCACCAGGACCAAGCTCCACCTCCTCGACGGGCCCCGTGGCCACAGCATGATGTCGTGCGTTCACCTCGGAGCTTCACAACGTCATCTGGCCAAGCAAGTTCAAACCTGACCTGCCTCCATGCTACGACGGCACCGCCGACCCTGCCGAGTACCTGCAGCTCTACAAGCTGAGCATCAAGGAGACCAGCGACAACGAGAAGATCATGGTGAACTGGTTCCCCATGGCCCTCAAGGATGCGCGCGCTCCTGGCTCCTGAATCTCCCCGTTGGATTGGTCTCTTCCTAGGTGGAGATGCGCAGCCGCTTCATCGCCAAGTTCCAGGGCACTTGCGACCACTCGCCGGCCGCGGGTGACCTACAACACATCAAGCAAAAGCAAGGAGAGACCCTGCAGAAGTACATCCAGTGCTTCAACAACGTTCGCTATCGGCGTTCTGGATATGGGGGTATCTAGACTTGCCTGCCTGCGGCCCACCATGTGGCTCCATCAACAGCCTGGTATGGCCCAGCCTCTGCATGGACAACTCAAGACCCTCGCGAGGGGCCAAGCCTCGCAAGGAGGACGACGCAAAGACCCCCGAGGGGACCAACCTCTTCAGGCTGGCTCCTGAGGGGTGGAGAGTTCTATGCAAGGTGCACCTCATGAGGCTCATCTGACGTGAGCCATGACGACAAGTCAGGCGGGCGCAAAGCGCCAGTTTCCTCTTCAATGCAAGGGAGGCAAGCCACAGGCGCGGAGTCTCGAGGAATCAACCAAAGGTTTCCAATCTAGTGCAATGAGACCAAGACTGCCAGGATGGCAGGATAGAGGTCATCACCGAGCCCACCGCAGCGTCACGACCAAGGGCTTTTCGCCGGCGAAGACCACTTTAGTCAGGATAAGCTGTACTACTTGTCCCCTTTCAAATCCGGCCATTGTGGGATCCCTTCCGGCCAACATTTGGGAAGAGGACCAAGGCCACTATAAATAGGACTTAGCCACCACCATAGAGGGAGACGAGTTCACATCTAGTTCACCTCACCAGCTCTCTCGACCTCAAGAACACCACACCTCTTGAGGCTAGTTCATCCACTTTACTAGTTCATCCTCAGCCCTTTGAGGCAATCCACCAAAACGCTGGAGTAGGGTATTACACCGCAAGGTGGCCCAAACCAGGATAAACTGCTGTGTCTCTTTGTCTCTTCCAGCTCAACGCGCTAGGCTTAGGAGGATTGCAAGTAGGTAGGCTGGGTAGGTTGAGATCTCCGCACGAACCCCAGATTTCGAACCTTTCAAGGGTTTGCAGAACCCATAATCCGACATTTGGTGCGCTAGGTAGGGGTGCGTCGGATCTTTTCTTCTGTTGACCGGTCCTCCGCTGCTACACCAACGCCATGGCTGATGCCCCGAGGGCGCATGTCGAGCACTGGGTTATTAGGGCCTCCTCGACAGTGCCCGCCGATGAGGAGGACCTCCACTCCGCTCTGCTCGCGGCCTGCACTCTGCCTGGGGTGGCCGACCGCGTGGAGCGCGGGGTGCAGCCTTCCCCTTTGGCACCATGTCACAACCGCGCTGCCACAGGATCTGCAAGCTACACCACGGCAACTGCACCGCACATGCGCAGGGAACATGCAAACATGTGGGTTGCAGTCATCGTGGCTCGGGAGCTCTTGAGGTGCAGGCTGCTGGAAAGCGGCCGCGACACCCTGCAGGAGCAGGTCGCGGAGCTACACGACGCTGCGTGCAGGGGAGCAACACCATTCTGCACCCTGCCCATGTCACAGGCTATGGTAGGGGTGCGTGCCCGTCCCTGGCACAACCGCGTGCCCCCTCCCAGGACCCCTGAAGAGCCTCTCAGCGCCGGCCAGCCTCACGGTGCAGCCCGCACTCCTCCGAACATGCCACCTCAACATGGGGCTGCTCCGAGCAACATCCCCAGGGGGCGCGCTGGAGCACTGGCCCTTGGTCGACAGAACCAGGGAGCGACTGAAGAAGGCGGGAACATGAGGCAGCCGAGCAACGACTCTGGTGCAGCCACCCCGGAAGCCTACGTCCCCGTCGCAATGGACCTGAGGCACACGCAGGGAGAGGGCCCCAACCGACCCCCCACACCAGGCTGGGCGTCGAAATACATGAAGCCGATATCCCTTACAAGCCGCCACCGAGCACTGCCAACGTCTCCAACGGCAACAACCTCTGGGTACAGCTAACGCCACAGGGGCACTCTTACGTTGACCATGGATTGCAGGTAAACCAAGGCGCAGCTACCACCAGGACCTTCAGGACGGCGGATCCGCTGCAGGAACACGAAGGGCGTTGGGAGCAGCACGGAGGGAGCCCAGTGGCAGGGCCTTCCCCATGCTACAGGAAGCAGGACCCTGGTTGGAGGTAGGTTCCCTGCAGGGGAAGGCGCCGGTGACCCCTTCCCCGTGGCGGGGGGCCTATGGTCGCCGAGATGCCGCCAGCGTCCTTCTTGCCCGTTGGTCTTCTCCTTGTTTCCGGTATCCCCAACGGTGGTCAGGGGCGACACAGAGCGGGGTCCTTGTCGGGCGACATGAAGCAAGGCTCCGGCCTGTGAAGGTCTCCGCTCGTGACACTCTCACGTAATAATGAATGGGCTATACACGCCCCGGAGTTCATCCTCAGCCCTTTGAGGCAATCCACCAGAACGCTAGAGTAGGCTATTACGCCGCAAGGTGGCTCGAACCAAGATAAACTGTTGTGTTTCTTTGTCTCTTCGAGCTCGATGCACTAGGCTTAGGAGGATCACGAGTGGGCATGCTGGGTAGGTTGAGATCTCCGCACGCACCCTAGAGTTTGAACCTTTCAAGGGTTTGCGGAACCCGTAATCTAACATTCGCCTCAAGATCCCCAAGGTGTCGGACGAGCCCATCATTTCAGAGTTCATTGATGGCATCCACGACATCAAGATGAGGGAGGAACTCGCCATCCACGAGGACCTCTGCATAGCCCTGGAGATTTTCAACATGGAGAACAAGTGTGCAAGGGGTGAGGAGGGGCGCCTCTGCCTCCTCGGGCTTCCTGATGCTGACCCAGAAGACAAGAAGGCCAAGGCCAAGGACGTGAAGCGCAAGGGGCCGGCCGTGCTCACCGCCGGGCCAAATACGAAGCGCGGCTGCGACCACCCCGAGTCATCCAAGAGCAACCGACTGTTTTGCCTCTTCCACAACGTCCATAACCACAACACCAACGACTGACAGGAGCTTAGGGCCCTTCGCGACGGGCGCCTTGGTCGACGCCCCAAGCGCAACGATCGAGGGTACGACTGTGGAGGTGGCCGAGGTAGAGGACGTTGGGACGGACGCGACCATCGCCAGGAGTGGCGCGACCACCCTCAGGAAGACCGTTGGTAGGGCCAACCTCGCGAGGGCGCCTGGAGGGAGCAGCCTCATGAGGATCGCCCTGAGGGCAATGCCGGTCTTCCTCCACTGCCTCCACCAACAAGAAGGAACGAAGATCATCACCAAGACGAGGGGGCTGGGGGCTTCCAGGAGCCTCGAACCATTGCCTGCATCCTGGGCGGCTCATAGGCCCTACCTTCTCATCGCATCTTCAAGCAGTTCACACACGAGGTGAACGCAGTGCTCCCCAAGCCCGAAGCAACTCGCCCGCTCAGGTGGTCCAAATACGCCATCACTTTCGACTCCTCAGATCAGCTCAAGTGCGCAGCCAGTGCCGGTGTGCTCCCCATGACCTACTCGCCCATCATCAGCAACATGGTCGTCACCAAGACTCTCATCGATGGTGGAGCAGGGCTCAACGTTCTCTCTGTACAAACGTTCGATAGGCTCCAAGTGCCGTACTATCAGCTTCAGCCTACCAAGCCATTCTCAGGAGTGACCGATGGTTCCACACATCCGATAGGGCAGCTCCGCCTCCCTGTCACCGTCGGCATACGCAACAACTACCACACCAAGCTCATCGACTTCGACGTTGCCGACATTCGCCTGCCGCACAACACCTTCCTAGGGTACCCGGCACTGGCCAAGTTCATGGCAGTGATGCACCATGGCTACAACATCCTCAAGATGCCAGGGAGCAGCGACATCATCACGATCGCTTCCCAGGAAAAGGACGCGGTGCGCTCCCTCGAGCGCGCCTACCAGGCTGCAGCGGTTGAGAACCCTGAAGATGAGGGTGGTGTCCTCCCTCCTGAGGTCTGTCAGATTTAGGGTTCCGGCAAACCTTGAGGTTCAAACACTGGGGTGCGCGCGGAGGTTTTGCCTTCTACCTACTTGTTCCTCACCGAATCGCAGGGATCTAAACTACCAGAAGTACAACACAAGAGACACAGGGTTTATACTGGTTCAGGCCACCATTGTGGTGTAATGCCCTACTCCAGTGTGTGGTGTGGTGGATTGCCTCTTGGGCTGATGATGAACAATACAAGGAAGAACAGCCTCGTGAGGGTCTGTTCTTGCGGTGGTGTTGCCTCTTTCTAGGGGTTGATTCTCGATGCCTAGATACTATGGTGGCTAGTCCTATTTATAGGCAAAGGCCCTGGGCCTCTTCCCAAATATTGAGCAGGAAGGGCGCCAACAGTTGGCCATTTTAAGGGGAACATCTGGTACACTTATCTTGACTATAGTTGGTCCTTGCCTGTCAAAGGATCTAGTGGTGACACCGGCTTGGGCTCCACGGTGACCTCCATCCTGCCGTTGGACTGGTCTTGGTCTTGTTGCACCGAAATGGATGCCTTTTCTTGATGCTCTCGCCTGCGCTTGCTCCCCTTGCACCAAAGAGGAAAGAAGGACACTGCACGGGCTGGCGCCCGGCTGGCGCCCTTGGTCGTCATGGCTTGCATCATGGGCACCTCGCGGGGTACCCCGCCTTGAACTCTCCGCCTCCTCGCGAGCCAGCCTGATGAGGCCGTGCCTGAGGAAGCTCCTTGTCGTCCGCCCTGCGAGGCTTGGCCCCCTCGCGAGGGTCTTGAGCTTGTGTTGATGAAGATGGGCCGTGCTGGGGCCCCTTGGAGCCACGCCGCCGGAGGCAGGCAAGTATGGGGACCCCCGTTCCCAGAACACCGACAGTAGCCCCCGGGCCCAAGGCGCGCCCGGACTTGGCCAAGCAGAGAGCCGAAAGGGCAAGTGCGAAGCGTCGCGGGCCCTAATAGCCTGCGGCCTCGGGCGCCGCATGGCGGTTGATTGGACGTGGGCGGCTCCGCAACCGCGCGAGTCGATAAGGAGCGACATCTGCCCTTTGCCTTCTTTGCTCTCTCCAGTTGCTACTCAGATCCCCTTTCTTGCGCCTCTCCTTCCTGCCTTCGGAATCTCCAGATCTACTCCACCCGCGTGCCCTAGCCAGACATGGCGCCTCGCCAGGCCCCAGACAGAGCTTGGTATTCGTCCGCCTTGGACTCGCCGAGCATGTCGGAGGCGAGCCTTGCCCGGGTGCGCCAGATGGGGGCGGCGCAGGGCGTCGACGGGTTGAAGGTGTTCAAGGCCGGCTCTGCCCTCCCTGAGGGCCAAGGGAGCACCTTCTATCCGCTCTTCGTGAGCGCCATTGTCGCCGGTCTGGTGCCTCCCTTCTCCGAGTTCTTCTTTTCTGTCCTCTGCCATTATAACCTTCAAGCTCTGCACCTCCACCCCAACTCTGTCCTTCTTCTAGTGATCTTCGCCTACTACTGCGAGGCTCACATGGGGGTGAAGCCCTCAGTGGCCTTGCTGTGCCACTACTTCTCCCTCCGGACCTCTCGTGGTTCTGTCTCTGCGTGCGCGAGCTTCGTCGCGTACGGCAGCTCCATCGCCATTTCGAACACCGGGAAGAGGTTTGAGGGCTTCAGGAGCAAGTGGGTCTTGGTAGATGCTGGGCGCGTCCACCCTCGGCTGGTCTTGCCCACGAGGCACCCCTCGAGCTCTGACGACTGGTCTCGAGTGGAGCTTGTGGACCCCCGTGCAAGGCTGGTGTTGGAGAAGATGGACGCGGATCTGAGGCCGTCCAGCATGGCGGCGGCGAAGCTGACTGGCGCCTCGGTGCTGAGGGAGTTCCTGGAGCATCAGCTGGCTCCGCTTCATCAGTACTCGCTTCCGATGTGGAGGCCCCAGCTGAGCCCCGCGGTCTGGGCCGATGAGGATCTGGCTGCGGTCCTCCAGTCTTTGGTCGGGGGTGACGTGGCAAGGTTGGAGGGCGTTCGATGCCCCTGTTCCTCCGTGAGGACTGGGAGCAGGTTGTGGGGTCCATGCCCGTCTTCAACGGGGACGGGCCCGTGCCTGCGGAGGTTCTCGAGGATCCGGTGGACGTGTCCTCCGGCGACTCCAGCGAAGAGAGGGAGGAAGGGGAGCAGAAAAAGGGGCCTGACTTCGAGGCAGAGTCAAAGGCCCCACCTCTTCGGCGCAAGTCCCGCGCTCTCCGCCTCTCTCTGAGTGATGACGACGAGGGTGATGACGAGCAGGGCGGCGGGAGACTACCCTTGGTCCCGAAGAAGGACCAGACCGGGCTGATCCCCCGCGGGTCCGCCCCAGCCCCGCGGTGATCCGCAGGCACTCCACCTGCACCTGCGCTCCTTGAGGCTGATCCTTGCAGCCGGCTCTCGGGCTTCAAGTATGGCCGGAGGCTGCTCGAGCCCGCGGGCGATGACCTGTAAGTGTTTGACCCCTGTCTTGTTTCTTGTTTCGTCGCTGAGGCTTGACGTTCGTATCTCCCGGCTAGGCTGGTGTAACACCCCAAAAATTTAACCAGGTTTTTGTTATTAAATTTTTGCCAAGAGTTTAAAATTTTTGTCTGCAAGAATATCCCTGTTGATTTCAAAACTTTTCTTTTAATATTAAGGAGTTTTTCCCAAGTGGATCCTTCCAAAACATATTGGACTTATTTTCCCTCCCATTTAAAAACATCTTTCAATCAGGAGATTTATTTATTAAATTATTTCACTCTGAGCTTTATTCCTTAAAATGACTTTCTTTAAGTTTTGGAGCTCTTTTTGAACTGCAACCATTTGATATATTATTCTAAGAATCACACCAAAATTTGGAGATGTCATGTGATGTCTCTAAATCACTTTTGTGCAATAATATATTCCATTCATTGAATATTTTGAGCTCTACACCCAATTTTCTTCTCTGGTCCAGAGAGCAATTTTGCACTACAACCCTTTTAAATATTTGTTTCTAGCTTCCACCAAAATTATGGGATGTCAGTAGGATCATATTATTCCATTATATGCAATAATCCAGGGATGATCTTTGAGATTTTTGAGAGAACCAACCTCATCTTAATTCTGGTCCATCATGATAGTTTGTACAGCAACCTTAGTCTTACTTGCCCTCCGGCCCTTGATTCTTTATCCTACTTGTAGACCACCTTACTAAACCCCTAAGTCCAGGAGCATACACTCATTTGATCATTTTTGATTCATGAAATGATGCCAATTACTTCCTATCCAGGAATGTAGTTTTGCAAAACTTGCACTAGCAAGTTTCCCCTTTTGTCCAAATAACCACACCACTCCCTCTTGCATCCAAAGAGACTTCAACCTGGAAGTTTTGGCTACCCCAAGAGATGCCTAGGTGCATGTGGCATTCTATCAAGCACCCTGTAGGCATGACCAGTTTTGACATGAGTTTTGGCATTGCACTGTGAGCTTGCACCTCTGATCAAAATAACATGTCCACTAGGCTCCTAGTTGCCCCTAGCCTGGGTCTGTTAATTGCCAGCCTCACCCAAGCTCTGTAGCATGCTCTGGCATTGCGTCGAGCACGTCCCGTGCATGCCCGGAGCGCGAGCAGAGCATGCGTTTGGCACGCACGTGCGCCGAGCCGACACGCTGCCCCCACGGTTTTGGCCCGCTCTGCAGCACCGCGCCACGCGCTACCCTTCTCACCGCTACGCGCCAAGCCACCCCTCGCCACGCCGGCAGGCCAAGAGCTAGCCGCCACAACCGCCCGACAGCCTCTGCCCATGTGGGCGCCGCCAAAGCCACTCCCGCTCGCCACCTGGCCCCTGGAAGAGCGCGTGCTCATCCGCGAGTGTGTCCACTAGCGCTCGTTGCCGCCACGACGCCCTAGCTACAGAATGGCGGTCGCCGGCGACCTTATCCGCAGCCGCCGCGGAACCGCCTTGCCACGCCTATAAAAGGAGGCCCCGAACCCATTCAAGCACACAGGCAACCTTAGAATGCTCCCCTAGTTCTCCCGTGGCAGCCAATCGATCCGGGGAGGTCTCCTTCCTCATCTCCGGCAACTGCAGCCGCCGCCACTGCCCCGGCCAATTCGGCACCACCAGGGCCACCCCCTCTCCGTTCTCTCCACCAAGAGCTTCCTCATCCTCCCGTGAACCTTTCCCTCTACTCGATTTCGATCGGGGCTCACTGCGGGAGAATTTTCACTCCGCCCCCGAAGCCTCCTCCGCCGCGAAGCTTGCCGCCGGCAGCTCCCTCCGTCCCCACCGGCCTGGCAACCACCGGGAGGACCGCACTAGAGTGGCGCATCCATCCCCGCCCTCGGGGCCCCGCTAAGAGCTGCCAGTCGCCGGCGACGATCTCCTGAGCTCCGCCTCCGCTCGGGACAGGGGAAGGAGGGGGAAAGAGAGACTAGTCAAACCTGACTAGTGGGACTCTCTGGACCCACTGTCAGCGACCCCGTGCCTGTCCACGTGGGATTAAGTGAAGGCGTAATCCCCCCAGTACGTTTCCCCCGCTCCGAAAGCGTATTCCCCTCCGAAACGTTTTCTTTTCTGTTTTATTTAAATAAAAGATTTTGACCAGAACTTTGACTGGCTATAATTTTTAAAAACAACTCCAAATGAAATGATTCTTTTTCCTACCTCTCTCAAATTTCACCTAGTTTATTTTAAGATTTATTTGAAAAAATTTCAGAACAACTTTTGGTGCTGTTTTTATTTTGTGTGTTAATTCTTTTATATTGCTAAAATAGGATTTTTGAAGAGAGGAGAAATGTTTCAAGTTTTGGAGTGCACCCTGCCTTTCCACACATTGAAGGCAAGCATTCTGAATCCCGGCATAATATTTTTGGTGTGATCGTTGATACATTTATAACACCACCGCATTTCGAAGGACTTGTTATTTCATGTGGTATGATCATATGCATGAGTGCATATTAGTGATTTCCAGGCTGTTGGAAATGAACACACTTGTGATGATAATCACCCTCATGTGCCTTGCATGCATACCGGCAGGAACCCGGGAAAACCTCTACCTTGGGTAGGCATGAGTTTGTCGCCGGTCTCTGTCGGGACGGTTATGTCTGGTATGGCATGGTAAGGTGATATGAGCGGTGACTCTGTTGGATGAAATATATTAGTTATACTAATCATGCAGGGAATACTTAAACCTCCTGAGTCGACCGTAGATCGAGTCTTGTGCCAGTAACCCCCATACTTGTTTCGTACTACCACTCGTCTCTACAGCAAGTAGAGTACGGTTCAGTAAGTTGTCAACCTCTTTCTAGCACACACCGTATAGAGAGGCCATGGTGGAAGATACCGGTTGTAGCTGGTAGGCAGGCCACCTGGTCTGGGGGCATGGGTGTTTCCGGTTGGGACCGAGAGGGGAGGCCACCCCTTAGAGCGCGCGATATAAATTTGATCCCATGCTACGCGAGGTTGTAGCCTCCCCACTTAGAGTTTGCTTGACAGGTGTCGTGGGTGATTCCAGACACGTGTGAGTTAAGCTGGTGTGTGCAAGTTAGGTGTGTTTCCAACTAAAAGGCCGTAGACGGAATTAGTCTTGATGGACTAAAGAAATCCGTTACTCGTGGGTAAAGAGTACACCCTCTGCAGAGAATAAACCTATTCGAATAGCCGTGTCCATGGTTAAGGATTACAGTCTGGGATGGGTCAAGTGTCGGTCTTAGTGTCGGTCTTCGGAGGTGAAACTGTTAACCAGAAATGGAATTACTACTTGTGACTTGTGAGAACTATGATTATTATTATTGTTGACTAACCCGTGATATTATTGTCATTATCGAGTATCTCTGGGATGGTTCTACCTCCGGGATATTCACTATGATTGTTTATTTTAAAGCCCTTTGTGTGGTGTCGCTCAGACGCCCGACTGTGGCATTTCTTTTAAAGCCCTTTATGTGGTGTCGCTCAGACGCCCGACTGTGGCATTTCTTTTAAAGCCCTTTATGTGGTGTCGCTCAGACGCCCGACTGTGGCATTTCTTTTAAAGCCCTTTATGTGGTGTCGCTCAGACGCCCGACTGTGGCATTGCTTGTTATTTGTTTCATAAATTTTAATACTACCATGTTATTGCATTTTTATAAATAACCGCCTGCACGCATCAGAGTTTCATTTATCTTTTGTGACTGACGTCATGAGCATAAAATATTTTCAGCACATCATTGTTATATTATACCTGTGTTCATAATGTTTGCGAGTACATTCAAAGTACTCACTGGCTTGTCCCTGGGTATTGTCTTGGCCAGATTTCTTGCGCAGAGAGGAGCGACCATGTTGATAACCCCGGAACCCACACAATGGAGATAGCAGCCTCACGAAGATAGGAGTTAACCTGGTCAGCTGTTCCCGTGGGAAATGGAGTCCCATAGACACTGATGTTTCACAACCCGCTTCCGCCATCAACCACTAGAAACCATTTGTTGTACTCACAGGCCAGAATGGCCTTGTACTACATATCTTGTTTTCTGCTTGGAATTTCTGTATCAAGTTGGAGCCTCATCAGCTAACAGTAATCCTGGGGCTGATGAGCACGACGGTCTTTTCTGGAAATTTATTACCCGGAAAACCGGTCGTGACAGACTTGGTATCAGAGCCAGGCTGACCATTGGCTAATCCTATCTTAGCCAGGTCGAAAAACTTAGGCAAACCAACCCACTAGACCTTAGCCAAAACCCCAGCCAAGCTTCTCGTGCAAGATAGCCACACAGTGACCCCGACACTTTTGGCAGTCGGTGCCCAACCTATCAGCCTAGCCTGTCAGTCACACACCAGTGACCGATGGCAAAAATGTCTCATTCGCAAGCGTGCGAAAGAAGACTTCGTTCCCTTTTTCTATAAAAAGGGCACGCTAGCCCCAACCCAGCACAGCACAGCCTCGAACCCAGCCGCAATGCCTGGCCCCATTGTGCACAATGAGACCACAGCAACCAATCTTGGAGGTTTTGTGACCATCCTCGCAAACCTCACCCGTCGTGCCTATGCGTTAGAGGAGCCACCAGAATATGTTGTGTACCAAGGGCCCATGAGCGGTGAAGACCGTCAATTCTGGGCCACTGTGCACATCTACGGTAGGGGTCTAGCACCCGAACGCCCCTACAGGTTCACCGGAAGAACAACTTCCTTTGAGCCACAAGCCATACAACTAGCTGCTCGAGAGGCTATAGTTCATCTCAGGCACTTGTCGCCCAGAGTTAATTGTCGCTCGTTCCACTACTACCCCAGACGCGAAGGGTATGGAAGACCACCCCAAGTTGCCAACAGAGATCACGAGACAGATCCTGCATTGTTGCACCTGGTGCGCTATGTAAGTGCACTAGAGGAACTGTGCGATCAAATCACTATTGATTTAATTGCAGCTCGTGGAGAGCTGGTTCGTCGAGCCCCGGCGAGAGAAGAAAACGAGCCCAACGCCGACAACCCAGTCGTGCTATTTGGACAACCGATCGAGACCCCGAGATCAGCTCCAGCCACCAACCGAGATGCTTTGATGACCCCAGAAGTGCTTCGTTGCCTCTTGGGAACACACTCCAACGGGATTGTGGCTAACAATCCCCGCGATGGTCATCATCGCTACCCCTACCCTGTCGTTCCTCCGCCATCTCCGACTAATCCCGGCAGTGAGACACGTGGAGAAGCCTCGACATCCACCAGGCACGCCCGTTTAGACATAAACGAGGTAGACTAAGCCGTACGAATAGTATCGAGTCTCAGTGTATCCACGCATTGTAATCGTGCGACCATGTATATTAACGCAGCCTGTCGTTGTCCCTCTGCTTTAATGGTAGCCTTGCGTATTTTCTTTGTCAGCGCATAGTTGCACATTTTTCGGGCAAAACTACCAAAACCAACCCGACGACAACCACAGTAACACGTCTCTTTATGAGATATGTGTATCTCTGACACTGACCCGACCTTTGGAGCTAAGCTGGCAAATTTATTACCTTTCACCACGGTAAAACGATCCGGCTCCATTGCTATATAAAGGCCACCTTGTGACGTTACCCAGCAACCCTCACTTTGTGCACCACACTCACAACTTTTTCCTGTCATGCCGAGCCCCAGCATTCATCTGAGAACCCCAGATGCAACCCCAGGTAGCTTTGTCAAAATATTGTGGGATTTTACCCACAGTACCATGGGTTCTACCCAGCCACCCCAGTACGAGCTGTTCAAATCTAGAATCAGCCCATCCACCTCGGAATATTGGGCAGCAGTACACATTCCTCCTGTAGACCCCAACCAAGATCCAACAGAAGTTTCCTTCGTGGGGAAATCTATGTCAACCCCACACCTGGCCATAGAAGCTGCTGCGAAAGAAGCGATTGCTCGTCTTCGATCCGCAGTACCCTATGCCCACGAACGAGGATATTATTACTTTCCGAGCCGTGCAACACCCGAAGAAGTAACGTCTTTTCCCAGTGGGCGTATTGAGAGAGACCCAGTTCTGGCCAACCTTATCCAGTGCATCATCGCTCAAGAGCATTTGAACCAACTAGTGATGGATTATATCCAGAATCTCACTGATCTGAATCCTCAGATTGCCATCGGCAGACCACTGAGGCCCGACCCGGAGAGACGCATACATCGACTGGTCAATCCACTGCCTCCGATAGAAGAGGAGTGTATCCCAGTACCAGAGACATTTTATCAGGACCCCACCCAGTTACCGTTTTCATTTTAGACGTCACTGCTGTATTTGTTTTTTGCAGCAATTATATTTGCGTGTATCTTATGCATGGTACCCCAAATTTGTGCGACGAGTCAAGTATCTAGTTTCTACTGGTATGAGTAATTTTTCTTCGTGATTAACTTGTGTAACCGCGAAAAATCCTAGTATGAGTTTTCTTTTTACTGAATTGCTGCATCATTTATCCCACACTACATGGATTATTTTTATTCACGCAGCACCCTGGCAGCAGGCTCACAACCGCTCGTACACACATGGAGTATTTGTTTTTCACAGTGGCTCTTAGCAAATCTCGAGGACGAGATTTTTTCTTAAGGGGGGTAGTATTGTAACACCCCAAAAATTTAACCAGGTTTTTGTTATTAAAATTTTGCCAAGAGTTTAAAATTTTTGTCTACAAGAATATCCCTGTTGATTTCAAAACTTTTCTTTTAATATTAAGGAGTTTTTCCCAAGTGGATCCTTCCAAAACATATTGGACTTATTTTCCCTCCCATTTAAAAAAATCTTTCAATCAGGAGATTTATTTATTAAATTATTTCACTCTGAGCTTTATTCCTTAAAATGACTTTCTTTAAGTTTTGGAGCTCTTTTTGAACTGCAACCATTTGATATATTATTCTAAAAATCCAACCAAAATTTGGAGATGTCATGTGATGTCTCTAAATGACTTTTGTGCAATAATATATTCCATTCATTGAATATTTTGAGCTCTACACCCAATTTTCTTCTCTGGTCCAGAGAGCAATTTTGCACTACAACCCTTTTAAATATTTGTTTCTAGCTTCCACCAAAATTATGGGATGTTAGTAGGATCATATTATTCCATTATATGCAATAATCCAGGGATGATCTTTGAGATTTTTGAGAGAACCAACCTCATCTTCATTCTGGTCCATCATGATAGTTTGTACAACAACCTTAGTCTTACTTGCCCTCTGGCCCTTGATTCTTTATCCTACTTGTAGACCACCCTACTAAACCCCTAAGTCCAGGAGCATACACTCATTTGATCATTTTTGATTCATGAAATGATGCCAATTACTTCTTGTCCAGGAATGTAGTTTTGCAAAACTTGCACTAGCAAGTTTCCCCTTTTGTCCAAATAACCACACCACTCCCTCTTGCATCCAAAGAGAATTCAACCTGGAAGTTTTGGCTACCCCAAGAGATGCCTAGGTGCATGCGGCATTCTATCGAGCACCCTGTAGGCATGACCAGTTTTGACATGAGTTTTGGCATTGCACTGTGAGCTTGCACCTCTGATCGAACTAACATGTCCACTAGGCTCCCAGTTGCCCCTAGCCTGGGTCTGTTAATTGCCAGCCTCACCCAAGCTCTGTAGCATGCTCTGGCATTGTGTCGAGCACGTCCCGTGCACGCCCGGAGCGCGAGCAGAGCGTGCGTTTGGCACGCACGTGCGCCGAGCCGACACGCTGGCCCCCACGGTTTTGGCCCGCTCTGCAGCACCGCGCCACGCGCTCCCCTTCTCACCGCTACGCGCCAAGCCGCCCCTCGCCACGCCGGCAGGCCAAGAGCTAGCCGCCACAGTCGCCCGACAGCCTCTGCCCATGTGGGCGCCGCCAAAGCCACTCCCGCTCGCCACCTGGCCCTTGGAACAGCGCGTGCTCATCTGCGAGTGTGTCCACTAGCGCTCGTCGCCGCCACGACGCCCTAGCTACAGAATGGCGGTCGCCAGTGACCTTATCCGCAGCCGCCGCGGAACCGCCATGCCACGCCTATAAAAGGAGGCCCCGAACCCATTCAAGCACACAGGCAACCTTAGAATGCTCCCCTAGTTCTCCTGTGGCAGCCAATCGATCCGGGGAGGTCTCCTTCCTCATCTCCGGCAACTGTAGCCGCCGCCACTGCCCCGGCCAATTCGGCACCACCAGGGCCTCCCCCTCTCCGTTCTCTCCACCAAGAGCTTCCTCATCCTCCCGTGAACCTTTCCCTCTACTCGATTTCGATCGGGGCTCACTGCGGGAGAATTTTCACTCCGCCCCCGAAGCCTCCTCCGCTGCGAAGCTCGCCGCCGGCAGCTCCCTCCATCCCCACCGGCCTGGCAACCACCGGGAGGACCGCACTGGAGTGGCACATCCATCCCCGCCCTCGGGGCCCCGCGAAGAGCTGCCAGGCGCCGGCGACGATCGCCTGAGCTCCGCCTCCGCTCGGGACAGGGGAAGGAGGGGGAAAGAGAGATTAGTCAAACCTGACTAGTGGGACTCTCTGGACCCACTGTCAGCGACCCCGTGCCTGTCCACGTGGGATTAAGTGAAGGCGTAATCCCCCCAGTACGTTTCCCCCGCTCCGAAAGCGTATTCCCCTCCAAAACGTTTTCTTTTCTGTTTTATTTAAATAACAGATTTTGACCAGAACTTTGACTGGCTATAACTTTTTAAATACAACTCCAAATGAAATGATTCTTTTTCCTACCTCTCTCAAATTTCACCTAGTTTATTTTAAGATTTATTTGAAAAAAATTCATTACAACTTTTGGTGCAGTTTTTATTTTGTGTGTTAATTCTTTTATATTGCTAAAATAGGATTTTTGAAGAGAGGAGAAATGTTTCAAGTTTTGGAGTGCACCCTGCCTTTCCACACATTGAAGGCAAGCATTCTGAATCCCGGCATAATATTTTTGGTGTGATCGTTGATACATTTATAACACCACCGCATTTCGAAGGACTTGTTATTTCATGTGGTATGATCATATGCATGAGTGCATATTAGTGATTTCCAGGCTGTTGGAAATGAACACACTTGTGATGATAATCACCCTCATGTGCCTTGCATGCATACCGGCAGGAACCCGGGAAAACCTCTACCTTGGGTAGGCATGAGTTTGTCGCCGGTCTCCGTCGGGACGGTTATGTCTGGTATATCATGGTAAGGTGATATGAGCGGTGACTCTGTTGGATGAAATATATTAGTTATACTAATCATGCAGGGAATACTTAAACCTCCTGAGTCGACCGTAGATCGAGTCTTGTGCCAGTAACCCCCATACTTGTTTCTTACTACCACTCGTCTCTACAGCAAGTAGAGTACGGTTCAGTAAGTTGTCAACCTCTTTCTAGCACACACCGTACAGAGAGGCCATGGTGGAAGATACCGGTTGTAGCTGGTAGGCAGGCCACCTGGTCCAGGGGCATGGGTGTTTCCGGTTGGGACCGAGAGGGGAGGCCACCCCTTAGAGCGCGCGATATAAATTTGATCCCATGCTACGCGAGGTTGTAGCCTCCCCACTTAGAGTTTGCTTGACAGGTGTCGTGGGTGATTCCAGACACGTGTGAGTTAAGCTGGTGTGTGCAAGTTAGGTGTGTTTTCAACTAAATGGCCGTAGACGGAACTAGTCTTGATGGACTAAGGAAATCCGTTACTCGTGGGTAAAGAGTACACCCTCTGCAGAGAATAAACCTATTCGAATAGCCGTGTCCATGGTTAAGGATTACAGTCTGGGATGGGTCAAGTGTCGGTCTTAGTGTCGGTCTTCGGAGGTGAAACTGTTAACCAGAAATGGAATTACTACTTGTGACTTGTGAGAACTATGATTATTATTATTGTTGACTAACCCGTGATATTATTGTCATTATCGAGTATCTCTGGGATGGTTCTACCTCCGGGATATTCACTATGATTGTTTATTTTAAAGCCCTTTGTGTGGTGTCGCTCAGACGCCCGACTGTGGCATTTCTTTTAAAGCCCTTTATGTGGTGTCGCTCAGACGCCCGACTGTGGCATTTCTTTTAAAGCCCTTTATGTGGTGTCGCTCAGACGCTCGACTGTGGCATTTCTTTTAAAGCCCTTTATGTGGTGTCGCTCAGACGCCCGACTGTGGCATTGCTTGTTATTTGTTTCATAAATTTTAATACTACCATGTTATGGCATTTTTATAAATAACTTGCTTGCATGCATCAGAGTTTCATTTATCTTTTGTGACTGACGTCATGAGCATAAAATATTTTCAGCACATCATTGTTATATTATACCTGTGTTCATAATGTTTGCGAGTACATTCAAAGTACTCACTGGCTTGTCCCTAGCTATTGTCTTGGCCAGATTTCTTGCGCGGAGAGGAGCGACCATGTTGATAACCCCGGAAAACCGGTCGTGACAGCTGGCGCCCACGGTGAAGAAGCCGAAGGGGCCCCCTGAGGTTCCGTCCGCGGCAGCGCCTCTGCTCGCGAAAGAAGATGATCGTGACGCACGGGCCTCTCCTACCCGGGCGTCCTTGCGAGGCCTGGCCGAGCCAGCTGGGGCGAGCTCGGCCCCTGCGGCCCAAGCGACTCCCGAGGCGCCCTTGCCTGACGCCGCCACCACAGCCGCTAGGGCGCAGCAGGCTCCGCCTCAGGATACCGTGGTCACGCTGCCGTCTTCTCCTCCTACTCCGCCGATTGCTGCTTCCCCGACTCCTCCTATTGTTCTGGATCATGCTGCTGCCGAACTGGACCGTCTGCGGCGGGATCTTTTGAGCACCGACCCTCGTTTGGTGGCTGGGCGCTTGGAGCTAGCCTCTGGCTGGATTCTCTCCGATGCTTCGATTCGGGCGGCACTGGTCCAGGCCTCGATGGCCTGCGACGAGGAGAAGGCCGTCCTTGGGGCGAAGGCTGCCCACGACGCCGCCTTGGGGGAGGCGGCTAATGCCTGAGGTCGTTGAGAGGCGCTGGAGAGCGAGCTGAAGGGCCTGCAGGACCGGCTTGCTGAGGAGACCCGCCTTCGCCAAGAGCAGGTGGACGGCATGAAGGCTCGCGAGTCAGCTGTTAAGGACCGGGACACCAAACTCAAGACGCTCCCTGACCGCATAGGCGCGCTGGTGCAAGAGCTGGAGGCGAGGAAGGTTGAGTTGGACGACAAGGCACGGGTTCTTGCCGAGGATCGCGTGGCCTTTGCGGAGATGGAGGGGAAGGCCCGCATTTCATTGAAGACGCTTTATGAGAGCGGCCTAGAGAGCCCGCTGGCTGGCAAGGAGGACGGCCCCGCCAAGCTGCTTCCCTTCCTGGTTCGTGCTCTTGAAGATGTCACACTTGGCCTTGGCCCTACGGCCGAGGCCGAGGCACATGTCTTGTCTTCTGCGGCGCTGACGTGGGTCTTCACCCACATCTATCTTCGCGACCCCAACGTCGACCTCGACAGCCTGCTGGAGCCGGCGAGCGGCGAGCATGCCGCTGCCGCTGCTGAGGCCGTGAAGGGTCGTGCGGAGGCTCTGCTGGAGAAGTTCTGGGCCTTCAGCACAAGGCCGAAGCGAAGCGCTGCCAGCCCGACAGCTCCACAAGGTGAACCTGCTCCGCGCGACTCCACGGCCGGCAAGTGACTCCGTTGTGGCTCCCGCCCTTCTTTTACTTTCGGCACATGTATCAGGCCTCGGGGAGGCGTTAGAACTTGCATTTGGTGCTATGATAACAGTATGGACTGTAATATTTGCTTTTCAATTCCTAGAAATTTGCGCTATTTCCTTCCTACTTGCTTGTGTCCTACGCCAGCAGAGCCCGGCCCCGCGCATACCTCAGCCGCCGTTAGCCCCGACCGGAAACCAGGACGGGACCAAGGAGTGAGGGGCTACGTGACAAGTTAGGCTCCTGAGTTGTGATGCTCAGGAGTCCCACTTGGCGCTCGAACAGCAAGTAGGGAGGTGAGATGTGGGGGCGGATCTACCGTTCTACGTCTGTAGGGCCCGGCCCCACGCATAGCTCAACGGCCGTTAGCCTTTCGGAACTAAGGAGTGAGGGGCTACATGACCAGTTAGGCTCCTGAGTCGCGATGCTCAGGAGTCCCCCTTGTCGCTCAAACGACCTTCATACCTTGGCTCCGCTCGGGGAGGGACGCGCGATGAACCAGGCCCGGGGGGCCTGGCTAGGTGGCGTGCGTCTGAGCGTGACCCAAGAGCAGCCCCCGTGCCCAACCCCCTCGTGCGGCACTCCCGAGCGGAGGCATTGCAATGAGGCTAGACACTGAGCTCTGGGCTCCCTGAGGTTGATGCGGCCCGGGGGCCACCCTCAGTTGTTTATCACCAGCGCGAAGCATAGCGCTTTCGTATGTGTACGAGCATAGCCGCTCCTCGGCAGTGTCGTCAGCCGGCGCAGAGCATGGTGCTTCCACTGGTGCGTGGGAGGGGGCTACCCTCCGGGAGGAGTCCCCGGGGCGTGTACAGCCCCGCCCTGACACGTGGCTGGCACGGTAGGGTTTGACGAGGTGTATTTGGGCACCCGTGAGCCAGCGCGGGACTCACGGGGCCCTACCTCAAGGCGGGTTGCGCCTGGCTCTGGACCTTATCTTGAAGTGTGTTCCTGCAGATTTGGCTAGATGCCAGTGCTCTACGTCCTCGGGTCCCGGCTCTCGGGCTGGTCTCAGCCGTCGCTGGTATGCCGGGGCATGATGCCGTGGGCAAGACCAGAGGGTGAGGGCCAGAGAGCCGGTAGGATCCCTGAGTCGCGATGCTCAGGTACCCCCCCCCTTTAATGCGCAAGCTGGGTTAGATGTCGAAACTCTACGTCCTCGGGTCCCGGCTCTCGGGCTGGTCTCAGCCGTTGCTGGTATGCCGGGGCATGATGCCGTGGGCAAGACCAGAGGGTGAGGGCCGGAGAGCGGGTAGGAGCCCTGATTCGTGATGCTCAGGCACCCCCCTTTAACGTGCAAGCTGGGTTAGATGTCGAAACTCTACGTCCTCGGGTCCCGGCTCTCGGGCTGGTTGTGACACCCCAAAAATTTTGGCCTTGTTTTTAGTGGAATAAAATTTTGCCAGGATTTAAAACTTTGAATTTTTGAGCTCCATTTTGATTTTTGTTTAAATCATTTCCTTCCCTGTTATGGTGAGTTTTTCCCAAAGAGAAAAACTTTTCAAAAATGTTGTTGGACTTGTTTTAACCTCTCAAGAAAAACTTTCCTTTTATCAGTGTAGATAATTAAATAATTATGTTGCTTGATCTTTATTTTCTTGAAAAGGGTTTTTCTAGGTTAAATGGCCTTAATTGAACTACAACCATTTGATAAATTCACTTAAAATTTCCACAAAAATTTGGAGATGTCATGTGATGTCTCTAAATCACTTTTGTGCAATAATATATTTAATTCATTGGATATTCTGAGCTCTACACCCAATTTTTCTTCTCTGGTCCAGAGTGCATTTTGCACTACAACCTATTTAAATATTTCTTTAAAACTTCTACCAAAATTAAGGGAGGTCAGTAGGAGCCTATTATTTCACCTTGTGCAAAAACCTATTTGTGTCCTTTGAAAAATTTGAGTGAATCAACCTCATCTTCATTCTGGACCAACTTGATGGTTTGTACAGCAACCATGTTTTTACTTGCTCTTTAACCCTTGATTATTTCTCCTACTTGTAGTCCCCCATGTTAAACCCTTAAGTCCAGGAGCATGCACCTTTTGGATCATTTTTGGTTCATGTAATAATGTCATTTATTTCCTGTCCAGAATTGAAGTTTTGCAAAACTTGCACTAACAAGTTTCTTCTTTTGTCCAACTAACATCACCACTCTCTCTTTCATCCACAGAGACACTGATCTGGAGATTTTGGCCACTCCAAGAAATGCCTAAGTGCCCTTGGCATTTTGTCAAACACCTGGTGTGCATGGCCAGTTTTGACATGTTTTTGTCTTTGCATTGTGACCTTGCACCTCGGATCATACTAGCATGTCCACTAGGATTCCAGTTACTCCTAACCTGGGTCTGTTATTTGCCAGCCTCAACCGCGACCTCTAGCATGCTCTGGCATTTCGTCGAGCACATTCAGTGCATGCACTGGACGCGCCCAGAGCGCGCGTATTGCAGCCATGCGGCCGAGCCAACACGCTGGCCCCCACGGCTTTGGCCCGCTCTGCAGAACCTCGCCACGCGCTCCCCTTCTCTCAGCTATGCGCCAAGCCGCCCCTCGCCACGCCCGGCAAGCCAAGCGCTAGCCGCCGCCGCCGCCCGACAGCCTCTGGCCATGTCGGCGCCACCCAAGCCACTCCCACTCGCCACCTGCCCCTGGA
Organism: Triticum aestivum; assembly: GCF_018294505.1. Classification (NCBI taxonomy): domain Eukaryota; kingdom Viridiplantae; phylum Streptophyta; class Magnoliopsida; order Poales; family Poaceae; genus Triticum; species Triticum aestivum. The sequence goes on from NC_057798.1 coordinate 560,551,247, forward strand.
GCAGTGCACTCTCGTCCACTAGCTCTTGCCGTCATCCCCAGCCACGCCACATTGCCCTGCAAGCTACAGCGAGGCGGTTCGCCGGAGAGCTTATCCGGTCGCCGCGGAACCGACCTCGACGAGCTATAAAAGGAGGCCCCCGAGCCACCCCGTGCACGCAGGAAGCCTTAGAATGCTCCCCTAGTTCTCCCATGGCAGCAAATCGACTCGGGGAAGGTCTTCTTCCCCATCTCCGGCAACGGCAGCCGCCACCACTGCCCCGGCCAATTCGGCACCACCAGGGCCTCCCACTCTCCGTTCATTCCACCAAGAGCTTCCTCATCTTCCCATGAGCCATCCCCACTACTCAATTTTGATCGGGGCACACCGTGGGAGAAAAATCACTTTGCTCCCGAGGCCACCTCCGCCGAGAAGCTCGCCGCCGGCAGCTCCCTCCGTCCCACCTACCTGGCGACCACCGGGAGGATCGCCCTAGAGTGGCGGATCCATCCCCGCCCTCTGAGCCCCGCGGGGAGCCGCCGTTCGCCGGCGACGATCGCCGTTGCCTCGCCTCCGCCCGGGACAGAAAAAGAAGAGGGAGAAGACTGGTCAAACCTGACTAGTTGGCCCCCTGGACCCACTGTCAGCGACCTCGAGTCTGTCCACGTGGTTAAGTGGAGGCGTAAAGCCTCAAGTACGCCTCCTCTATACCGAAAGCGTATTTCTATCTGAACCGTTTTCTTTTCTGTTTTATTTTAAATAACAGATTTGACCAAATCTTTGACTGGCTATAACTTTTTAAATATAAGTCCAAATGAGTTGATTCTTTTTCCTACCTTCCTCAAATTTGGTCTAGTTTATTTTAAGATTTATTTGAAAAATTTTCAAACAACTGTTGGTTCTGTTTTTGAAATGTGTGTTAATTCAAATATATTTTTAAATAGGATTTTCGGGAGAGAGAAGAAGCTTTCAAAAGTTTTGGAGTGCACCCTGCCTTTCCATACATTGAAGGCAAGCATTCTGAACCCCGGCATAATATTTTGATGTGATCGTTGATACCTTTATAACACCACCGCATTTCGAAGGACTTGTTATTTCATGTGATATGATCATATGCATGGGTGCATGTTGTTGATTTCCATGCTGTTGGAAATGGACTCACTTGTGATGATAATCACCCTCATGTGCCTTGCATGCATACCGGCAGGAACCCGGGAAAACCTCGGCCTTGGGTAGGCATGAGTTTGTCGCCGGTCTCCGTCGGGACGGTTATGTCTGGTATGGCATGGTAAGGTGATATGAGAGGTGACTCTGTTGGATGAGAATATATTTGTCATGCTAATCATGCAGGGAATACTTGAACCTCCTGAGTCGACCGTAGATCGAGTCTTGTTCCAGTAACCCCCATACTTGTTTCGTACTACCACTCGTCTCTACAGCAAGTAGAGTACGGTTCAGTAAGTTGTCAACCTCTTTCCAGCACACACCGTACAGAGAGGCCATGGTGGAAGATACCGGTTGTAGCTGGTAGGCAGGCCACCTGGTCCGGGGGCATGGGTGTTTCCGGTTGGGACCGAGAGGGGAGGCCACCCCTTAGAGCGCGCGATATAAATTTGATCCCATGCTACGCGAGGTTGTAGCCTCCCCACTTAAAGTTTGCTTAACAGGTGTCGTGGGTGATTCCAGACACGTGTGAGATAAGCTGGTGTGTGAAAGTTAGGTGTGTTTTCAACAGAAAGACCGTAGACGGAATTAGTCCTGCTGGACTAGAGAAATCCGTTACTCGTGGGTAAAGAGTACACCCTCTGCAGAGAATAAACCTATTCGAATAGCCGTGTCCATGGTTAAGGATTACAGTCTGGGATGGGTCAAGTGTCGGTCTTAGCGTCGGTCTTTGGAGGTGAAACTGTTAATCCAGAAATGGAATTACTACTTGTGACTTGTGATAACTATGATTATTATTATTGTTGACTAACCCATGATATTATTGTTATTATCGTGTATCTCTGGGATGGTTCTACCTCCGGGATATTCACTATGATTGTTTCTTTTAAAGCCCTTTATGTGGCGTCGCCCATACGCCCGACTGTGGCATTTATTTTAAAGCCCTTTATGTGGCGTCGCTCAGACGCCCGACTGTGGCATTTCTTTTAAAGCCCTTTATGTGGCGTCGCTCAGACGCCCGACTGTGGCATTTCTTTTAAAGCCCTTTATATGGTGTCGCTCAGACGCGCGACTGTGGCATTTCTTTTAAATCCCTTTATGTGGTGTCACTCAGACGCCCGACTGTGGCATTTCTTTTAAAGCCCTTTATGTGCTGTCGCTCAGACGCCCGACTGTGGCATTTCTTTTAAAGCCCTTTATGTGGTGTCGCTCAAACGCCCGACTGTGGCATTTCTTTTAAAGCCCTTTATGTGGTGTCGCTCAGACGCCCGACTGTGGCATTTCTTTTAAAGCCCTTTATGTGGTGTCGCTCAGACGCCCGACTGTGGTATTTCTTTTAAAAGCTCTTTACGTGGTGTCGCTAAGACGCCCGACTGTGGCATTGCTTGTTATTTATTTCATAAATTTTTATACTACTATGTTATTGCAATTTTATAAATAACTTGCTTGCACGCATCCGAGATTTATTTATCTTTTGTGACTGATGTCATGAGCATAAAATATTTTCAGCACATCATTGTTATATTATACCTGTCTTCGTAATGTTTGCGAGTACATTCAAAGTACTCACTGGCTTGTCCCTGGCTATTGTCTTGGCCAGATTTTATTGCACGGAGAGGAGCGACGCGATGCCAGCCCCGGAAACCACTCAATGGAGATAGCAGCCTCGCGAAGATAGGAATTTAACCTGGTCAGCTGTTCCCGTGGGGAATGGAGTCCCATAGACACAGATGTTTCACAACCTGCTTCCGCCATCAACCACTAGAAACCATTTGTTGTACCCACAGGCCAGAATGGTCTTGTACTACATATTTTGTATTTTTGCTTGGAGTTTCTGTATCAAGTTGGAGCCTCATCAGCTAACAGTAATCCTGGGGCTGATGAGCACGACGGTCCTTTCTGGAAATTTATTACCCGGAAAACCGGTCGTGACAGACTTGGTATTAGAGCCAGGCTGACCATTGGCTAATCCTATCTTAGCCAGGTCAATAAACTTAGGCAAACCAACCCACCAGACCTTAACCAAACCCCAGCCAAGCTTCTCGTGCAAGATAGCCACACAGTGGCCCAACACTTTTGGCAGTCGGTGCCCAACCTATCAACCTAACCTGTCACTCATGCGCCAGTGACCGGCCCCTAAATAGTCTTTTCTCGCAAGCGTGCGAAGGAAGATTCCGTCCCCTTTTCCCTATAAAAAGGGGCGCGCTAGCCCCAAACCAGCACACACAGTCGCTACCCCAAACCGAGCCACAATGCCTGGACCTATAGTGCACAACGAAACCACAGCAACCAACCTTGGAGGTTTTGTGACCATCCTCGCAAACCTCACCCGTCGTGCCTACGCGTTAGAGGAGCCACCAGAATATGTTGTGTATCAAGGACCCATGAGCGGTGAAGACCGCCAATTCTGGGCCACTGTGCACATTTACGGTAGGAGTCTAGCACCCGAGCGCCCCTACCGGTTCACCGGAAGAACAACTTCCTTTGAGCCACAAGCCATCCAGCTAGCCGCTCGAGAGGCTATAGTTCATCTCAGGCACTTGTCGCCCAGAGTTAACTGTCGCTCGTTCCACTACTACCCCAGACGAGAAGGGTATGGTAGACCACCCCAAGTTGCCAATGGAGATCACGAGACGGACCCCGCATTATTGCACCTAGTGCGCTATGTAAGTGCACTAGAGGCACTGTTCGACCAGATCACTATTGATCTAATCGCAGCTCGTGGAGAGCTGGTTCGTCGAGCCCCGGCGAGAGAAGAAAACGAGCCCAACACCGACAACCCAGTCGTGCTGTTTGGACAACCGATCGAGACCCCGAGATCTGCCCCAGCCATCGGCCAAGGTGCTGCGATAACCCCAGAAGTGCTTCGTCGCATATTGGGAGCACACTCCAACGGGGTTGTGGCCAACAATCCCCGCGATGGTCATTCTCACTACCCCGACCCTGCAGTTCCTCCGCCATCTCCGACTAATCCCGGCAGAGAGACACGTGGAGAAGCCTCGACATCCACCAGGCACGCCCGTTTAGACATAAACGAGGTAGACTAAGCAGTATGAGTAGCACCAAGTTTCAATGTATCCTCGCTTTGTAATCATGCGACCGCGTATATTAACGCAGCCTGTCTTTGTGCCTCTGTTTTAATAATAGCCTTGCATATTTGGTCAGCGCATAGCTGCATATTTTTCCGGGCACAACTACCAAAACCAACCCGACGACAACCACAGTAACACGTCTCTTTATGAGATATGTGTATCTCTGACACCGACCCGACCTTTGGAACTAAGCTGGAAATTTTTTACCTTTCACCACGGTGAAACGATCCGGCTCCATTGCTATATAAAGGCCACCTTGTGACCTTACCCAGCAACCCTCACTTTGTGCACAACACTCACGCTTTTTCCTGTCATGCCGAACCCCAGCATTCATCTGAGAACCCCAGATGCAACCCCAGGTAGCTTTGTCAAAATATTGTGGGATTTTACCCGCAGTACCATGGGTTCTACCCAGCCACCCCAGTACGAGCTGTTCAAATCGAGGATCACCCCATCCACCTCGGAATATTGGGCAGCAGTACACATTCCTCCTGTAGACCCCAACCAAGATCCAACGGAAGTTTCCTTCGTGGGGAAATCTATGCCAACCCCACACTTGGCCATAGAGGCTGCTGCGAAAGAAGCGATTGCTCGTCTTCGATCCGCAGTACCCTATGCCCGCGAACGAGGATATTATTACTTTCCGAGTCGTGCAGCACCCGGAGAAGTAACATCTTTTCCCGGTGGACGTATTGAGAGAGACCCAGTTCTGGCCAACCTTATCCAGTACATAATTGCTCAAGAGCATTTAAACCAGCGGGTGATGGATTATCTCCAGAGCCTCGCAAATTTAAATCCTCAGATTGCCATCGGCAGACCACTGAGACCCGACACGGAGAGACGCATACATCGACTGGTCAATCCACTGCCTCCAATTGAAGAAGAATGTATTCCTTTACCAGAGACATTTTATCAGGACCCCGCCCAGTTACCATTTTCATTTTAGACGTCACTACTGTATTTGTTCTTTGCAGCATTTATTTATGTGTGTGACTTATGTGTAATACCCTGAGTTTGTACGACGAGTCAATTATTTGGCTTCTGCTAATGTGTGTAGTTTTTGTTGTGGTTTATGCTCCTTTAAATTAACTGTTTTCCCCTCGCAAAACCCTGGAGTGAGATTTTCTTTTCCCTGAGTTGCTACATCTACACTTTCTCACGACGTGGATTATTTAATTTCACTCAGCACCACGAGCAGACTCACAACCATAATCATTCGGACACATACACTGTTTGCAAAACTTTGCAACGGTGTTACATCCAGCTAATCACCCCCTAACAACAGTTAGCACCCGGCACACTCCATCTACTCCTCATGATCACCACCACCGCGGAGAGCCAACACCCGAGCCGCAGCATCGCGATACTCGTCGAAGATCATCGCGCACAGGAGCACAGAGAGCCCCAGCAGCGTCGCCAGCCCTCCGCATATCAGGATCACAAACCAGTCCGGCATCGCCTCCGCCATTAGAGCCTCGACCGAGCTTCTGTAAGCAGTAACGGAGAAATAAGGAGGAGGAGAAGTGAGGCCAGGTGTAAGGAGGAAGAGAGAGGCACCCCGGCCGTTTTTATAGCTCGAGCTCGGTGTACGGTGGGCGAAGTCCACCAACGCCGCTCGTCGCCGATCGCCGGTGTTCGGAGTCGAATCCGCGAGCAGTGCCGACAGCGCGCTGGCCCGCGAGGTGAGTGCACGCTGCACCAGCAGCTAGCACGCCGCGCACTACCACGGTACGGCCTAGATGCCCTACACACTAGGCGTCGCCGGTGGAGAAAGCGCGCGGGAGAGAGGAGGAAGAAAGGGCCAGAGGGAGAAGAAGAGGAGACTGACAGTGGACCCCGGGTCCACCTGTCAGCCAGAGAGAGCACTGTGCTCTCGGGTGCGACCAGCGTATATCTAAATTTAGGAGTTATCCTAAATTTATATCCAGCATAGAAATCACCCATTTTGTCCCGAACCGTAGACTTTTCCGCGCAGCCCCAGTTTTTCACACTGTGGTTTTCACCACTTATTGCCCTCTCACTGTAGCTACATCTTTATTGCGTATTTATTTTCTTAACACCGCTTTTAGCAAATCTCGAGGGCGAGATTTTTTTAAGGGGGTTAGTATTGTGACACCCCAAAAATTTTGGCCTTGTTTTTATTGGAATAAAATTTTGCCAGGATTTAAAACTTTGAATTTTTGAGCTCCATTTTGATTTTTGTTTAAATCATTTCCTTCCCTGTTATGATGAGTTTTTCCCAAAGAGAAAACTTTTCAAAAATGTTGTTGGACTTGTTTTAACCTCTCAAGAAAAACTTTCCTTTTATCAGTGTAACTAATTAAATAATTATGTTGCTTGATCTTTATTTTCTTGAAAAGGGTTTTTCTAGGTTAAATGGCCTTAATTGAACTACAACCATTTGATAAATTCACTTAAAATTTCCACAAAAATTTGGAGATGTCATGTGATGTTTTTAAATCACTTTTATGCAAAATATATTTCATTCATGAAATATTTTGAGCCTACACTCAATTTTTCTTCTCTGGTCCAGAGTGCATTTTGCACTACAACCTATTTAAATATTTCTTTAAAACTTCTACCAAAATTAAGGGAGGTCAGTAGGAGCCTATTATTCCACTTTGTGCAAAAACCTATTTGTGTCCTTTGAAAAATTTGAGTGAATCAACCTCATCTTCATTCTGGACCAACTTGATGGTTTGTACAGCAACCATGTTTTTACTTGCTCTTTAACCCTTGATTATTTCTCCTACTTGTAGTCCCCCATGTTAAACCCTTAAGTCCAGGAGCATGCACCTTTTGGATCATTTTTGGTTCATGAAATAATGTCATTTATTTCCTGTCCAGAATTGAAGTTTTGTAAAACTTGCACTAACAAGTTTCTTCTTTTGTCCAACTAACATCACCACTCTCTCTTTCATCCACAGAGACACTGATCTGGAGATTTTGGCCACTCCAAGAAATGCCTAAGTGCCCTTGGCATTTTGTCAAACACCTGGTGTGCATGGCCAGTTTTGACATGTTTTTGTCTTTGCATTGTGACCTTGCACCTCGGATCATACTAGCATGTCCACTAGGATTCCAGTTGCTCCTAACCTGGGTCTGTTATTTGCCAGCCTCAACCGCGACCTCTAGCATGCTCTGGCATTTCGTCGAGCACACTCAGTGCGTGCACTGGACGCGCCCAGAGCGCGCGTATTGCAGCCACGCGGCCGAGCCGACACGCTGGCCCCCACGGCTTTGGCCCGCTCTGCAGAACCTCGCCACGCACTCCCCTTCTCTCAGCTACGCGCCAAGCAGCCCCCGCCGCGCCCGGACAGGCCAAGCGCTAGCCGCCGCCGCCGCCCGACAGCCCTGCGCCATGTCAGCGCCGCCCAAGCCACCCCGGCTCGCCACCTGGCCCCTGGAGCAGTGCCCTCTCGTCCACTAGCTCTTGCCGTCATCCCCAGCCACGCCACGTTGCCCTGCAAGCTACAGAGAGGAGGTTCGCCGGAGAGCTTATCCGGCCGCCGCGGAACCGACCTCGACGAGCTATAAAAGGAGGCCCCCGAGCCTCCCCGTGCACACAGGAAGCCTTAGAATGCTCCCCTAGTCCTCCCATGGCAGCAAATCGACTCGGGGAAGGTCTTCTTCCCCATCTCCGGCAACAGCAGCCGCCACCATTGCCCCGGCCAATTCGGCACCACCAGGGCCTCCCACTCTCCATTCTCTCCACCAAGAGCTTCCTCATCTTCCCGTGAGCCATCCCCACTACTCAATTTTGATCGGGGCACACCACGGGAGAAAAATCACTTTGCTCCCGAGGCCACCTCCGCCGAGAAGCTCGCCGCCGGCAGCTACCTCCGTCCCCACCTACCTGGCGACCACCGGGAGGATCGCCCTGGAGTGGCGGATCCATCCCCGCCCTCTGAGCCCCGCGGGGAGCCGCCGTTCGCCGGCGACGATCGCCGTTGCCTCGCCTCCGCCCGGGACAGAAAAAGAAGAGGGAGAAGACTGGTCAAACCTGACTAGTGGGCCCCCTGGACCCACTGTCAGCGACCTCGTGTCTGTCCACATGGTTAAGTGGAGGCGTAAAGCCTCAAGTACGCCTCCTCTGAACCGTTTTCTTTTCTGTTTTATTTTAAATAACAGATTTGACCAAATCTTTGACTGGCTATAACTTTTTAAATATAAGTCCAAATGAGTTGATTCCTTTTCCTACCTTCCTCAAATTTGGTCTAGTTTATTTTAAGATTTATTTGAAAATTTTTCAAACAACTTTTTGGTTCTGTTTTTGAAATGTGTGTTAATTCAAATATATTTTTAAATAGGATTTTTGGGAGAGAGAAGAAGCTTTCAAAAGTTTTGGAGTGCACCCTTCCTTTCCACACATTGAAGGCAAGCATTCTGAACCCCGGCATAATATTTTGGTGTGATCGTTGATACCTTTATAACACCACCGCATTTCGAAGGACTTGTTATTTCATGTGATATGATCATATGCATGGGTGCATGTTGTTGATTTCCATGCTGTTGGAAATGGACTCACTTGTGATGATAATCACCCTCATGTGCCTTGCATGCATACCGGCAGGAACCCGGGAAAACCTCGGCCTTGGGTAGGCATGAGTTTGTCGCCGGTCTCCGTCGGGACGGTTATGTCTGGTATGGCATGGTAAGGTGATATGAGAGGTGACTCTGTTGGATGAGAATATATTTGTCATGCTAATCATGCAGGGAATACTTGAACCTCCTGAGTCGACCGTAGATCGAGTCTTGTTCCAGTAACCCCCATACTTGTTTCGTACTACCACTCGTCTCTACAGCAAGTAGAGTACGGTTCAGTAAGTTGTCAACCTCTTTCCAGCACACACCGTACAGAGAGGCCATGGTGGAAGATACCGGTTGTAGCTGGTAGGCAGGCCACCTGGTCCGGGGGCATGGGTGTTTCCGGTTGGGACCGAGAGGGGAGGCCACCCCTTAGAGCGCGCGATATAAATTTGATCCCATGCTACGCGAGGTTGTAGCCTCCCCACTTAAAGTTTGCTTAACAGGTGTCGTGGGTGATTCCAGACACGTGTGAGATAAGCTGGTGTGTGCAAGTTAGGTGTGTTTTCAACAAAAAGACCGTAGACGGAATTAGTCCTGCTGGACTAGAGAAATCCGTTACTCGTGGGTAAAGAGTACACCCTCTGCAGAGAATAAACCTATTCGAATAGCCGTGTCCATGGTTAAGGATTACAGTCTGGGATGGGTCAAGTGTCGGTCTTAGCGTCGGTCTTTGGAGGTGAAACTGTTAATCCAGAAATGGAATTACAACTTGTGACTTGTGATAACTATGATTATTATTATTGTTGACTAACCCATGATATTATTGTTATTATCGTGTATCTCTGGGATGGTTCTACCTCCGGGATATTCGCTATGATTGTTTCTTTTAAAGCCCTTTATGTGGCGTCGCCCAGACGCCCGACTGTGGCATTTCTTTTAAAGCCCTTTATGTGGCGTCGCTCAAACGCCCGATTGTGGCATTTCTTTTAAAGCCCTTTATGTGGCGTTGCTCAGACGCCCGACTTTGGCATTTCTTTTAAAGCCCTTTATGTGGTGTCGCTCAGACGCCCGACTGTGGCATTTCTTTTAAAGCCCTTTATGTGGTGTCGCTCAGACGCCCGACTGTGGCATTTCTTTTAAAGCCCTTTATGTGGTGTCGCTCAAACGCCCGACTGTGGCATTTCTTTTAAAGCCCTTTATGTGGCGTCGCTCAGACGCCCGACTGTGGCATTTCTTTTAAAGCCCGTTATGTGGTGTCGCTCAGACGCCCGACTGTGGCATTTCTTTTAAAGCCCTTTATGTGGTGTCGCTCAGACGCCCGACTGTGGTATTTCTTTTAAAAGCCCTTTATGTGGTGTCGCTAAGACGCCCGACTGTGGCATTGCTTGTTATTTATTTCATAAATTTTAATACTACTATGTTATTGCAATTTTATAAATAACTTGCTTGCACGCATCCGAGATTTATTTATCTTTTGTGACTGACGTCATGAGCATAAAATATTTTCAGCACATCATTGTTATATTATACCTGTGTTCATAATGTTTGCGAGTACATTCAAAGTACTCACTGGCTTGTCCCTGGCTATTTTCTTGGCCAGATTTTCTTGCACGGAGAGGAGCGACGCGATGCCAGTCCTGGAAACCACTCAATGGAGATAGCAGCCTCGCGAAGAGAGGAGTTTAACCTGGTCAGCTGTTCCCGTGGGGAATGGAGTCCCATAGACACAGATGTTTCACAACCCGTTTCCGCCATCAACCACTAGAAACCATTTGTTGTACCCACAGGCCAGAATGGTCTTGTACTACATATTTTGTATTTTTGTTTGGAGTTTCTGTATCAAGTTGGAGCCTCATCAGCTAACAGTAATCCTGGGGCTGATGAGCACGACGGTCCTTTCTGGAAATTTATTACCCGGAAAACCGGTCGTGACACTGGTTTCAGCCGTCGCTGGTATGCCGGGGCGCGATGCCGTGGGCAAGACCAGAGGGTGAGGGCCGGAGAGCCAGTAGGAGCCCTGATTCGCGATGCTCAGGCACCCCCCCTTTAACGCACAAGGTTGCGACATCCAAGAAGAAAAGGTACCATGAACAGGCACCAAATAACAAGCACGATGGGTCGAAAACATGGCCCTAAGATAAATGCAAGAGGGGTACATGCCACTGGGTCTGACCCGAGCGGCTTGGGGATAATGCAGCCCAAGGGGTGCCCCCAGCTGAGTAAGCTAAGAACATGAAACAAAAGAGATACACGCCACAGGGACGGACCCACGCGGCCTGGGAATAATGCAGCCCTGAGGGCGCTCCCAACTGGAAATGAAACTTGAAAGATGTCACCTGATGATGTTGAAGATGAAGGGGTGTTGATGCAGCAGACTCGGTGGGCTGTGGGAGCAGATCCTCACGAGCCCCCAGGCCCTAGGGCCTCGGGAGGCTCTTGAGGCGCTAGTGGCTCCTCGCGGACCGTCTCCATCTCCACCAAGGCTGCAGAACGCCTGTCCTCTTGAGCCTCCAGGATGGCCCTCATGAGGCGCTGGTATGCAGCAGCCGCGTTCGGCGAGCCATAAGGCATGCGAACGTAGCTGTGGGGCGGGCCCTCGCAGCGTCCCACTCGCGAAGGCCAGAGGCGCTCCTGAGACGCGGCTTGGTTGAGCCCTGGTATGTGGATGCAGACGCGCAGCCCACCATCCTCGCCTGGATGGGGGGCCACAGTGGGTAAGCGGCGGCTGCCTCTCATGACCCTTGACTCCTGTAGCTCCTGAATGGCCTTGCTGACGAACTCCTGAGGGTTTGGCCCTCCCTGCCTTGCTACTTCTTGATGGAAACATGCTTCAAAACACGCCTCCACGTGGTGCCCAAGCGCCTCCCTCGTGACCTTGGCAAGGTCGACGGCCCTCCAGGGGAGAGCCCCCGAGCCTTGCCTGAGGAGGGCACCGGGCACGCTTCCCTATGTGATGGAAGGAGGTTCCCCCTGAGCAGGCGTGGGCCTTGAGGGGCCTGCCTCCTGAGGGGCCGGGCCGGTCGATGTCTTCTTCTTCTTGGGGGCGGCCTCGGGAAGCCTCCTGCTTCTGCGATCCGGGTCTTCCAGTGATGCGGCCTGAAAGGCTCGCTCCAGGGAGCACACCGCGTCTCGCAGGGCACGGTGATGACTCCACCGCTTCCTGGCATCTTGAGGACATTGTAGTCATGGTGAGTCACTGCCATGAACTTGGCTAGGGTTGGGTACCCGAGGATGGCGTTGTATGGCAGGCGAATGTGGGTGATGTCGAAGTCAATGAGCTCGGTGCGGTAGTTGTTGCGCTGCCCGAAGGTGACTGGCAGGCGAACTTGCCCTATTGGAACAGTGGAACCATCAGTGATTCCTGAGAAAGGCTTAGTCGGCTGGAGCTGATCATACGACACTTGGATATTGTCGAACGTCTGGATGGACAGGACGTTGAGTCCTGCTCTGCCATGAGGGTCCTGGTGACCTGCACATTGCTGATGACTGGGGAGCAAAGCATCGGGAGAACTCCAGCCGTTGCCGCGCACTTGAGCTGATCCGCTGAGCTAAACGTGATGGCGCATGCAGACCACCTGAGAGGGTGCGTTGCCTCAAGCTTGGGGAGGACTGCATTCACCTCGTGAGCAAACTGCTTGAAGATGCGCTATGATGCTGGGGCCTGGGCGCCACCCAAGATGAAAGCGATTGCGTGCGGCTCCTGGAAGCCCCCAGCCCCCTCGTCTTGATGTTGTTCTTCGTTCCTTCTTGGTGGTGGTGGTAGAGGAGGGAGGCCTACGTTGGCATGCGGGCGATCCTCAGGAGGCTGATCCCTCCAGCCTCCCTCGCAAGGCTGGTCCTGCCAGCGATCCTCGCGAGGTCGGTCATGCCAGCCTTGGCGAGGGACACGGTCTTCCCATCGTCCTCCACCTCTTCCTCATCCTCGGCCATAGCCCCTGTCGTTACGCCCATCTCGCACGTCCCTGAGCTCTTGGCATTCGTTGGTGTTGTGGGTGTGGAGGTCGTGGTACACGCAGTATCGGCTGCCCCTGGATGACTCAGGATGTTCCCTGCCTCGCTTGGTGTCTGGTTCCGCTGTGAGCACGGCAGCTCCCTTACGCTTCACATCCTTGGCCTTGGGCTTTTTCTCTTCTGGGTCGGCAGCCGGGAGCTCGAGGAGGGAGAGGCGTCCTTCCTCACCCCTAGCGCACTTGGTCACCAAGTTGAACAGATCCAGGGATGTACACAGGTCTTCATGGATTGCCAGTTCTCCTTCATCTTGATGTCGCGCACGCCGTCGGAGGAGGATGAGATAATGGCTCCCTCAGTCACCCTAGGGATCCTGAGGCGAGTGTTGTTGAAGCGCTGGATGTATTTCTCCAGGGTTTCCCGTGGCTGTTGCTTGATGCGGCGCAGCTTGCTTATGGCCGGGGGCCGGTCGCCAGTGCCCTGGAAGTTGGCGATGAAGCGAGTGCGCATCTCGTCCCAGGAGGAGATCCTGTTGGGAGCTAGGTGCGGGCGCCGTCCTTGAGCGCCATGGGAAACCAGTTCGCCATGACCTTTTCATCTCCGTTGGCAGCTTTGATGCCCAGCTCGTAGAGCTGCAGGAATTCCGCGGGGTCTGCCGTGCCATCGTAGCGAGGAGGCAGGTCTGGCTTGAACTTGCCGGGCCACGCGATGGTGCGCAGCTCGGTGGTGAAGGTGTGGCAGCCCGCTATGGCCACGGGAGTCCTTGGAGGACTAAGGGCTTGGTCCTGCGGGCCCCCATGCGCCGCAGCTAGGTGCAGCGCGGGGTCTTGACATGCTGGAGCAGGAGCGTGGTCGGGATGAGCCGGAGCAGGGAGCGCTCGGGCAGCTTCTCGAGGGCGATGGACTTCTTGGCAGCTCTGCTCTTGCCGCGCTGGTGCCTGACGGGGCGGGTTCCGCCCAGGGGCCGCGCGCCTTGGAGCCAGGGCACCTTCTTGAGGGGGAGGCGGCTGAGGCGCCCCAGGAGCTTCATTGCCCTCGCATGGCGGGGCGCAGTGCAGCGAGAAAGATGGCGTGGGGGATCCCCCGATGGCGCGAACGAGTTTGGCGACTCGGTCGAGCCATTCTTCGTAGACATTGTCGATTGGGCAGTAGCGCAGGAGCTCGTTTGCCGCGATGAGCGCAGCTCGAGCCTCCATGGCCGCGTGGGGCGTGCGGGACGAAGAACCAGCAGGGGTGAGCGAGGGTGTAGCGGTGCGTCCGTCTCGCCTCAGGGACGGGTGCTGGGACGATGCTTACTGCTCGTTCCCCGTCGGGCCGGTGGCGGCGTTGACGGCAGGCGACGGGGAACGACGAGGGCGCCCACTGACGGGAGCCGTTTAGGCGACGCGGGAAGCGAGGGCGGCTCGGCGCTCGGTGCGAACTCGGCGTGCATCAGAGATGGTCGCCTACCAAGCCATTCTCAGGAGTGACTGACGGTTCCACACATCCGATAGGGCAGGTCCGCCTCCCTGTCACCTTCCGCATATCCAACAACTACCACACCAAGCTCATCGACTTCGACGTTGCCGACATTCTCCTGCCGTACAACACCATCCTAGGGTACCCGGCACTGGTCAAGTACATGGCAGTGATGCACCATGGCTACAACGTCCTCAAGATTCCAGGGAGCAGCGACATCATCACGATCGCTTCCCAGGAAAAGGACGCGGTGTGCTCCCTCGAGCGCGCCTACCAGGCTGCAGCGGTTGAGAACCCTGAAGATGAGGGCGGTGTCCTCCCTCCCGAGGTCTGTTGGATTGGCAGACCCTTGAGGTTCGAACACTGGGGTGCGTGCAGAGGTTTCGCCTTCTACCTACCTGTTCCTCACCGAATCGCAGGGATCTAAACTACCAGAAGAACAGCACAAGAGACACAGGGTTTATACTGGTTCAGGCCACCATTGTGGTGTAATACCCTATTCCAGTGTGTGGTGTGGTGGATTGCCTCTTGGGCTGATGATGAACAATACAAGGAAGAATAGCCTCGCGAGGGTCTGTTCTTGCGGTGGTGTTGCCTCTTTTGAGGGGTTGATTCTCGATGCCTAGATACTATGGTGGCTAGTCCTATTTATAGGCAAAGGCCCTGGGCCTCTTCTCAAATATTGAGCGGGAAGGGCGCCAACAATTGGCCATTTTGAAGGGGAACATCTGGTACACTTATCCTGACTAAAGTCGGTCCTCGCCTGTCAAAGGCTCTGGTGGTGACACCGGCTTGGGCTCCACGGTGACCTCCATCCTGCCGTTGGACTGGTCTTGGTCTTGTTGCACCGAAATGGATGCCTTTGCTTGATGCTCTCGCCTGCGCTTGCTCCCCTTGCACCAAAGAGGAAAGAAGGACACTGCGCGGAATGGCGCCCGGCTGGCGCCCTTGGTCGTCATGGCTTGCGTCATGGGCACCTCGCGAGGCACCCCGCCTTGAACTCTCCGCCTCCTCGCGAGCTAGCCTGATGAGTCCGTCCCTGAGTAAGCTCCTTGTCGTCCGCCCCACGAGGCTTGGCCCCCTCGCGAGGGTCTTGAGCTTGTGTTGATGAAGATGGGCCATGCTGGGCCCCCTTTGAGCCACGCCACAGGCCACAGGCAGGCAAGTCTGGGGACCCCCGTTCCCAGAACGCCAACAAGGTCGCCCCCAAAATGAAGAAGCTGCAACTGGATCAGGGATCTCGCGAGGAAGCATCACCAAATGGCGACGCACTGAGCCTCGCATCCCCGGATGGCACGCCTTCACCTATCGCATAGGAAGGTGCACCCGGTGCCCCTCTCAGGCTGGGCTCGAGGACTCTCCTCTGGAGGGCCTCAGACCTAGCCAGCATCACGAGGGAGGCACTTGGGCATCATGTGGAGGCGTGCTTCGACACACGCTTCTCAGGAGAAGGCATCGGGCGAAAGGCGCCATGCGTTCAGGAGTTCATCAGCAATGCAATCGAGGAAATTCAAGAGGCAAGGGTTCTGCAAGGCGATCGCCGCCCACTGCGAGGCGCGGCTCACTGCCCTGGAGAGGGTAAGGAGTTGTGTGTCTCCATCGACATCCCAAGGCTCAACAGGTCCGCATCTTGGCAGCTCTTCTGGCCGTCTCGTGTCGACCAATGCGAGGGTCCACCTCACAACTACGTTCGCATGCCCTTCGGCCTGCCGGGCGCAGCTGTGGCGTTCCAGCGCTGCGCAAGGGACGCCCTAGTGCTCGCGAGGACAGGTACCAGGCGACCCTGGCAGAGATGGAGGCGCATCTTCTAGAGACTCCTGGGTTCCCTGGGCCTTCCAAGGCTCGGGGGCAAGGCAGCTCGTGAGGGACGAATCCGGCAGCACGCGCCTTCTGCTACCCCGACATCTCTTCAGCAACAGTACCAGGTGACATCTCTCTTGTTCGTTAAGTTTGGGAGCGCCCCTCGGGCTGCATCATCCCCTAGTCATGTGGGTCTGTCCCTATGGCATGTATCTCTTTTACGCCTGTCAGAACTAGTTTACCTTCGTTTACAAGCTACCTTGAGATTATCAACTGCCTGACTGGCGCTTCATCGCCAAGAACGTCTCGCGCCCTTGCAAGCCCTTCCGCGACCGTCTCATGATTAAGGACTGGCACGGCGCCTGTGCTCGGGTCCATCCCTGCAGCGTCGCTAAATCCAAGAGGCTGAGCTCTGGCTCACGCGCTAGTCCCCGTGTACGTCACCTCCCATGGCCCTTGGTGCCTTGTTCTCTCATGAGCTAATCACGGGCGATTGAGTGAGGGCGCGTGACCTGGTGCCCCTGTGGCCACGGGAACTGTGCGCCGATTGTTTTTCTTCAGGATCTTTGCTTGAGAAGACTAGGCACGGCGTCTGTGCTCGGGTCCGTCCAGGCAGCGGCGATAAACCCAATGGTGAGCTCTATCTCGCGGGCCGGCCTCGTTCACGTCACCTCCAGGGGTCATTGGTGTCTGGCCTTCTCATGCAATAACCCCAGGAGACTCACTCAACACATGTTGCCTAACCATCTTGTAGGACTAATACAAGTGTTCCCAATCAAGTTCAGGCGCAACCTACCTTGAGGTAGGGCCTCGTGAGTCCCGCGCTAGCTCACGAGTGCCCATACACACCTCCTCCAGCCCTACCGTGCAAGCCATGTGTCAGGGCGGGGCTGTACACGCCCCAGGGGCTCTCCTCAGAGGGAGCCCCCTCCCACACACCAGTGGAAGCACCATGCTCCACGCGGGCCGTCGACACCTCCGAGGAGTGGCTATGCCCGTGCAAGACTGGAAGCGCTATGCTCCACGCTGGTGATAAACAACTGGGGGTGGCCTCATGGCTGCATTAACCTCAGGGAGATTCCGGGCTCAGTGCCTAGCCTCACCGTGCTGCTCCCGTCGGGAGGGTAGCGCGAGGGGGCTCGGTACGGGGGTTACGCTCAGGGCACGCCTGGGATACCCCACCTCGCTAGGTCCAACAGACCTGGCCTTCGCGCGCCCCTCCCGGGCAAGAGCCCGACGAGGAAAGGTATGATTGTCGGTTCATACGTCAAGGGGGATTCCTGAGCACCGCCTCTCAGGAGCCTAACTGGTCACTTAGCCCCTGACCCCTTGGTCTCATCCTAGTGATCCAGACGACCCAATGGTGGCTTAGGTATGCGCGGGGCCGGGCCCTGCCAACGCAGAACACCAAGGCCTGACTCTCATCCTTTTCAAGTCGTTCGTACGTCAAGGGGGACTCCTGAGCACCGCATCTCAGGAGCCTAACTGGTCACGTAGCCCCTCACCCCTGGGTATCGTCCTGGTGATCCGGACGACCGAATGGAGGCTGAGGTATGCGCGGGGCCGGGCTCTGTCGACGTAGAACGCAAAGGCTTGCCTTCACACTTTTTCCTAAGTTGTTCGCACGTCAAGGGGGACAGCTGAGCATCGCGTCTCAGGAGCCTAACCAGACATGTAGCGCCTCACACTTTGAGCTTGTCCTGGCAATCCAGACGACCCAACGACGGCCAAGGTATTCGCGGGGTCGGGCTACACCGACGCAGAACAACAAATTAACAGAAAAAGTCGGGGAACCACAATCTAATTATTACAAAACATATTGTTCCAAGCAATTAGTTTTAAATGCCTCGACGAGGCATGCTACATGAGACATGACGAACAGCAAGGAGCAACACCACCAAGCCACCTCTTCAGCCCTGGGTGTCGCCAGCAGAGCCTCATCGTCAGCCGCGTTGCTCGTCCCCAGCCACAGGGCCGACGACAAGGAACTTCCTCAGCAGGGCATCCACATAGCTCTTCACGGTGCGGGAAACAGCGTCGCAGGAGTCGGAGTCCACGGGCTCGAGGAAGGCGGTGAAGTCGAAGCCGGCGTCCCGGAGATAGAGATGGTTGAAGACGCGCCTAAGGGCCAAGGAAGAAAGCAAGCGGGCCTCACCTTCCACCATTGAGCCAAACCCATCGACGGCGTCCTCGAGCACTTCGAAGACCTCAGGAAGTAGGGCGGCAGGGCTCTCCCTTGGGGTCACCACTATCTCTGAGGGATCGCCCCCAAAGAGCGACTGCCGAGCCTTGTGGAAGCTCGCCTCGAGGGAGCCGAGGGTGCTGTGCTCCATGGTGGCTGCTCCTTTGGCCTCGGCATGGGATACCTGTGACGGATATAGGGTTTCGGCAAAACCCTTAAGGTTCGAACACTGGGGTGTGCACGAAGATTTCCCCCTATCGAATCTCTCTCTCTGCCTCGTCGCAATCCCTGAGCTTAGCTAAACGAAATCACAGCACAAGAGACACGAGGTTTATACTGGTTCAGGCCACCATTGTGGTGTAATACCTTACTCCAGTGTGTGGTGTGTGGATTGCCTCTTGGGCTGATGATGAACAGTACAAGGGGATGAACAGCCTCCTGAGGCGAGGTGTTCTTGTACTCTGTGGGTGGTTCTGGTCCTAGTGAATCTCTCGGTCTGTTTCTGCGTGTCCATCTATGGTGGTGGCTAGTCCTATTTATAGAGGCACTGGTCCTCTTCCCAAATATTGAGCGGGAAGGGATTCCACAACAGCGGGATTTGAAAGGGGACAACCAGTACAGGCTATCCTGACTAAAGGTGGTCTTCGTCTGCCAAAGGCTTTGGTGATGACACCATCTTGGGCTCCATGATGACTTCCATCTTGCCATCCTGCTAATCCTGGTCTTGTTGCACCGATATGGAAACCTTTGCCTGATGCCTTGGTACTCTGCGCCTGTGCTTGCCCCCTTAGCACCAAAGGGGAAACTAGTACACTGCGCGCGCTGGCACCCGCCCGGCCTTGGTCGTCATGGATTGCGTCATGGGAACCTTGCGAGGTACACCGTGCCTTGATCTCTCCGCCTCCCTCGCGAGCCTGGCTGGTGAGGCCGCTCCTGAGGAGGTCGTGTGTCGTCCGCCCCGCAAGGCTTGGCCCCTCATGAGGGTCTTGAGTGCTTGGTTGATGAAGACAGGCTCTACTGGGCCGCCTGTGGAGCCACGCAACGGGCCGCTGGCGGGCAAGTCTGGATACCCCCATATCCATGACACCGATAGTTGCCCCCGGGCCCAAGGCGCACTCGGACTTGGCTTAGCGGCGAAGCCAAGGGGTAAGTGCGGAGGGCCGCAGGCCCTCAAGCCTGCGGCCTTGGTTGACGCGTGGTGACGGATTGGATGTGGGCGTCCGTAGTTAGGGTTCCTCAAAGCTTTATTCTTTTGTTCCCAGCGAGGAATCAAGCAATACCCCGCGGGGGCGTGTAAAGGGTCTCTGATGTCTTTTGTTGATGTTATCCTTTACTACAAAATTGTGTGAGCTTCTATCCTATTCCGGCTTGGTTCCCCCTTTCTAACCTCGCGACGACTTGGTGCTCTACGCTGACAGGTCCTGGTCCCCAGGTAGGCTGCAACCGTCGCTGGTATGCCAGGTCGCGATGCTGTAGTCAAGGCCAGGAGGTGAGCGGTGCGAAGTCCAGTAAGAGCCCCCGAGTCGCGATGCTCGGGAGGTCCCCTTTAGCGTGCAAGCAGTCGCCTAGTGATGAGAAAGGAAAGTAACACCGCCGTCACAGGGTCGCACCAAGTAGGAATCCTGTGCTGGTAGTGATTGGCTATTTCAAGTGTGAAACTTATCTCGGTAGTATGGAGTCGTTCCCTCGTGCTGCGCCGGACATGAGCGTCGGCAGCAGTAGCATAGATGGGTTGTGCCCGTACGAGCCTTTCCTTTTCTTCTCCACACTCTCCTTTGTGCTCTACGTCCTCAGGTCCCGGCCCTCGAGCAAGCTTAGCCGCCGCTGGTATGCCAGGTTGCGATGCCGTGGTCAAGACCAAGGGGTGAGGACTGGAGAGCCAGTAAGAGCTCCTGAGTCGCGATGCTCAGGAGCCCCCCTTTCAACACACAAGCAGATCGCATGGGGAAGAGATGGAGCTCGTGATGGCGCTGAAGATGCTCTATGACCATGGCCTGGAGAAGCCGCTGGCTACCGGCGAGGAAGGCCCCGCGTAGCTTCTCCCTTACCTGGTCGAAGCGCTTGAGGAAGTCGTGAACAACATCGGCGCCATGGCCGAGACGGAAGCTCGTGTCCTTTCTTCTCCAGCGCTGACGCATGTCTTCAACCATCTCTATGCGATGCCAACCCCAATCTTGACGAGCTGCTGAAGCCCGTGGACAGCGAGCGCTTTGTTGCTGCTGCAGAGGCCATGAAGAGCCAGGTGGAGGCCTTGCTGGGGAAGTTCCTGCAGTCCCAAGTGGCGGCACAGGTGGCGCTACCACGGGGGTGAAGTCCTTGGCAGGCGACAACAGTATCTAGGGGTGACGGCCTCTTTCCTGCTTAATTCCTGCAATGCGAACCATGCCTCGTGGAGGCGTTTAAATTTGTGTCTGGTGTTGCGAAGACAGCTATGGTTTGTAATATTTGCTCCAGAATTTGCTTGCAGTTTCCTTCCTATTTTCTTTATGTTTTACATCGGCAGAGCCCGGCCCTGCGCATACCTCAACCGCCATTAGCCTCGACCGGAAACCAGGACGAAACCAAGGAGTGAGGGGCTACGTGACAAGTTAGGCTCCTGAGTCGTGATGCTCAGGAGTCCCCCTTGACGTGCAAAGAGCAAATAGGGAGGGAACATAGGGGTAGGTCTAGTGTTATACGTCGGCAGAGCCCAGCCCCGCGCATATCACAACCGCCGTTGGCCCCGACCAGAAACCAGGACGGGACCAAGGAGTGAGGGGCTACGTGACCAGTTAGGCTCCTGAGTCGCGATGCTCAGGAGTCCCCTTGACGTTCAAACGACCTTCATACCTTGGCTCTGCTCGGGGAGGGGCGCGCGACGACCAGGTCTGGAGGACCTGGTTAGGTGGCGTACGCTCGGGCGTGGCTCGGGCGCAGCCCCCGTGCCCAGCCCCCTCGTGCGACACTCCCGAGGGGAGGTGTTGTGATGAGGCCGGACACCGAGCTCTGGGCTCCCTGAGGTTGATACGGCATGGGGCCGCCCTCAGTTGTTTATCACCAGTGTGGAGCATAGTGCTTCCGCATGTGTGCGGGCATACACTACAAAAAAAAGACACATCCGTGACATTTTGGGCCGAACGAAATTTTTTTCTGTCATACATATGACACTTCTACGACGATAATTGTGACAAAACCCGATATCATCGTAGATGTGGTGGGCTCCTACTTCTATGACAAAAAATCATGCCAGAAAATGGGCTTTTCGTCCTGGGCGGGCCGGAGACGCAGCTGCATGACATTCTTTGGGCCGTCCATGACGGAAAAAACCGTGGTAGAAGCGAGGGGGAGGAAAATTTCGGGGAGTTGCCGGTTACGGTGGGAGGTCATGGGCGGAGCGATGCGTGTTTCTCTTGTACGTATGCGCGTTTGTGCGAGGTGTTGGCTCTAACTGAAGCCGAGCTAGGCTTTGGGCTCTAACTGAACCCGAGCGATTGCAATGCAGGCTACGCGTTACTGAACCCGAGTGATCGATCAATGGCTGTTAACTGAACTCGATGGAGTGATTCCTTCGCTACTGCTGCTAACTTAAGCCGATCGATGCTGCCTCTGGGATGAATAGTGAGCGTTGCGAGGGGGGGTTGGATGAACAGTGAGCGGTGGCGTTGCCTCTGGATGAACAGGAACCCGTGGTGTGGAGGGCTGGATGAACAGTAGACGGTGGAGGGGTGGCCGTGGAGGGGTGGTTGAACAGGACCCCGCGGTGTGGAGGGATGGATGAACAGTAGACGGTGGAGGGGTGCCCGTGGAGGGGTGGTTGAACAGTAGCCGGTGGAGTAGTGCGCGGTGGAGGCTGGATGAACAGGAGCCCGTGGAGGCTGGAGGAGGTCGACGGTAGCCCGTGGAGGCTGGAGGAGGTCGACGGTGGAGATGAACAGTATCCCGTGGAGTCCCGTTTTGTGGTACGCCACACCCCTCCCGATGAACATGACTCCCGTTTTGACCGTAGGAGGTCCGTTTCGTCCGTTTTGCAGTACGCCACACCCCTCCTGATCAACAGGACCCCCGTTTCGACCGTAGGAGGTCCGTTTCTTCCGTTTTGCGGTACGCCACACCCCTCCCGATCAACAGGACCCCCGTTTCGACCGTAGGAGGTCCGTTTCGTCCGTTTTGCGGTACGCCACACCCCTACCGATCAACAGGACCCCCATTTCAACCGTAGGAAGTCCGTTTCCTCCGTTTTGCGGTACGCCAGGCCCCTCCCGATCAATAGGACCCCGTTTCGAACGTGGCCGGTCGAACACAAGGCCGTTTCCTCCGTTGTGCGGTACACCAGGCCTCGTTTCCATCGCCTGTTCCGTCCAAGCCCTCCCGACGAACACGACCACGCATTCCTTTCCGACCCAGCCGGTTGGCTCCCCATGAACACGACGACGACGATGTTTCTCTGTTCTGGCCCAGCCATGTATGTATGCGCGATAGGCGTTAAAGACCCTGCCCGTATGTACGTACGTGGCCGTATTTTCTTTCTTGCACCCTCGCCGCTGTACGTACGTGTACATGCTACATGCGCGCCTCTACTATGACACGTGCGCGCCTCTACATCTACGACACATGCGCGCCTCTACATCGACCAGTATGTACGTACACGTTCGCGACCAGAATGACAATGCTACGTACGCTTCGACCAGGTGGGTCCCGACTGTCAGGCACTTCCTTGCGTGCAAAGATGTAGCTGGTGGGTCCCAGCAGTCAGGGGGGCGAATCGTTTTTTTGCCCGGACGCACTTCCTTGCGTGCAAAGATGTAGCTGGTGGGTCCTAGCAGTCAGGGGGGCGAATCATTTTTCTCGCGAAATACGATGGCCCGTCCGGTGGGTCCCCGCTGTCAGTGGAGGACTCATCATTTTGCGCGTAATAAGGAGGCACTTCCTTGCGGCGGCCGTGGACCCAGCTGTTAGCCTCTCCACGTACAGTCCACGTCCGATGGAAGTCGTTCCTTGACCACGTTGACCACGCCGCGCCGAGAGCACCACGGCGGTGGACGACGGCGAGGCCTAGAAAGGGGACGACTCGGAGCCGGGGAAGACGCAGCAGTGGATGCCCACGCGAAGAGGAGTACGAGGATTCACTGGTTCGGCTGCGGTGTGAGGCTGCTGTCACCGCAGAATAACAGGGGGTGTGGGTGAGTAGAGGGATGGCCTGGACAGCAGTGGGAGTAGTAGGGGGCGGTGAGGCCTCCGCGGCATCACAGCCGGCCACGGGAGGCAGGAGCACGCGGCACGTCCGGCGCTGGTTTGTGCGGCTGGAGCAAGAAGACCAGAGGTTGAAGAAGCACTACGACCATTGGATGAACATCGTACGGTAACAGGAGCTAGAATCGTTCATATTGACTAAGTTGACAAAGCCCTCCATCCCCGTCAACTTGGTAGGCCCATAAGTCAGCCTCCCACTATGCTGGGTTCCAGCTGGCAGGGGGAGTATTCATTGTTTTGTGCGTAATAAGGAGGCACTTCCTTGCGTGCGAAGATAGCTGGTGGGTCCGACATGTCAGCTGGGTGCACATTTTTTTCGCGAAATACAGAGGCCCTTCCGGTGGGTTCCAGATGTTAGGTGGAGGAATAATTATTTTGCGCGTAATAAAGAGGCACTTCCTTGCTGCGGCCGTGGACCCAGCTGTCAGCCTCTCCACGTACAGTCCACGTCCGATGGAAGCCGTTCCTTGACCACGTTGACCACGCTGCACCGAGAGCACTAGGGCTGTGGACAACGGCGAGGCCTGGGAAGGGAATGACACGGAGGCAGGGAAGACTCGGCAGTTGTTTCCCATGCGGAGGGGAGTACGACTGTACGAGGGTTTACTAGTTCGTCTGCCCTCCTCGGAGAATAACAGCAGGTGTGGACGTGTGGGTGAGTAGAGGGATGGCTAGGCCAGCGATGGGAGTACGGTGGGGCGGTGAGACCTGCGCGTAAGCACAGCCGGCCGCAGGGAGGAGGGAGCAGGCAGTCCCGCCGGTGCTTGTTTGAGCGGCTGGAGCAGGAAGAGCAGAGATTGAAGAAGCATGACAGCCGTTGGATGGACATCGTACGGTCAATGGAGCTAGAATCGTTCAAGTTGACAAAGCCCTCTGTCCCGGTCAGCTTAGTAGGCCCACAAGTCAGCCTCCCACCATGGTGGATCCCAGCTAACAGGGGGAGTATTCATTTTTCTGTGCTTAATAAGGAGGCACTTCTGGTGGGTCCGAGATGACAGCGGGGGGAACGTTTTTTTCATGAAATACGGTGGTCCGTCCGGTGGGTCCCAGCAGTCAGGGGCAAACATTTTTTCACGAAATATGGTGGCCCGTCCGGTGGGTCACAATAGTCATGGGGGAAACGTTTTTTCCGCGAAATACTGGTGGCCCGTCCGGTGGGTCCCTGCTGTCAGGTGGAGGAATAATTATTTTAAGCGTAATAAGGAGGCACTTCCTTGCGGCTGCCGTGGACCCAGCTGTCAGCCTCTCCACGTACAGTACTCTTCCGATGGAAGTCGGTCGTTGACCACGTTGACCACGCTGTGCCGAGAGCACCAGGGCGGTGGACGACGGCGAGGCCTAGGAAGGGGATGACGCGGAGCCGGGGAAGACGCGGCAGTGGATGCCCACACGGAGAGGAGTACGAGGGTTCACTGGTTCGGCTGCGGTGTGAGGCTGCCGTCGCCGCAGAATAACAGGGGGAGTGGGTGAGTGGAGGGATGGCCTGGCCAGCGGTGGGAGTAGTATGGAGACGGTGAGGCCTCCGCGGCAGCACAGCCGGCCACGGGAGGCAGGAGCATGCGGCACGACCGGCGCTGCTTTGGGCGGCTCGGGCAAGAAGACCAGAGGTTGAAGAAGCACTACGGCCGTTGGATGGACATCGTTGACCATGCCGCACTGAGAGCACCAGGGCGGTGGACGACAGCGAGGCCTACGAAGGGAACAACAGGGAGCCGGCGAAGACACGACAGTGGCTGCCCACGTGGTGGAGAGTACGAGGGTTGACTGGTTCGGCTGCCGTCGCCGGAATAATAGGAGGTGTGGGTGAGTAGAGGGATAGACTGGCCAGGGATGCGAGTATGATGGGGCCGTGAGGCCTGCCCGGCAGCACTGCCGGCCACGGGAGGCGGGAGCATGCGGTTCTGACGGTGCTGGTTTGGGCGGCTGGGGCAGGAAGATCAGAGACTGAAGAAGCACGATTGCCGTTAGATTGACATCTAACGGTCTGACGCTGGTAGAGTCGATTTTTGACTAAGTTTCTTTTTTAAGAAACCTTGTGTACGCACGAACTTAGTAGGCCCACAAGTCAGCCTCCAAATCTGTGGCAGACAACATAAAGCCCATTTTCTATTTTTTACAATTTGCAGCCCATTTGCTATTTTTTATAATTTGCAGCCCATTTGCTAATTCTTAAGTAATTTATTACAGCCCATTTTGTGCCCAGGACCACGGTCAAAAAGTTCAACCTTATTTTGCATATTTCAGTGGTGTCCAAACTGTTGTAATCCCGAAATGATAAACATATTTTTAAGAACTTATTGATTTGCCAAAAAAATTATTTTGTCTTTGTAAGCAAATAAGATGTGGGACAATTGAGTTGGTTTAATGGAAAACCAGTGGTAAAAAAATCAGCGCTGGGTGGGAAAAACAACAAAAATAAGGATGTAAATATGAAAAGGGAACTTTATGTGTTCTCAATATAATGATACGTGTATATGAACTAGTAAAACTATAGGTAGAGATTAGAAAACGGATGTAGGACATGCGTTTCAAGAGGAAAATAGAACTAGGCTGTGTGTTTGATTCAGTAACAAAACTGCCTGCGGATGTTGTAACACAAAATATAACTAATGCTGGCGGGCCAGAGGCTAGTAGATACCTGCTGGATCTTTGTGCCCCGTTGTCGTCATGGGCTGGGCCTGTTAAAAAAAACCCAACCCTGGTCAGTCTACAGCCCAGTTGAAACTTGCTCGACCTAAAAAAACAATATACGTGCTCAATAAACGAGAGAATTCTGCAAGCACAGACTGATAACTGGGACGCAGCACGGATATTGTTTTTTTATCTTGATAATAAGTGCATGCACTTGTTTCGAAAAAACTGCAGAACTGGGAATTCGAACGGCGGGTGCTTATGTGTCACGCCCAATATGCGACCCTATCCAAAAGGAACTCGAAGGTCCCACCAAGTATAGACCCGCATATTGAAACGCTTTTGCATGGTGGATATCATTACATCAACATTACATAATAGATGGGGATACATATAAGAGGCATACAATGCCACATGAATACAACAATACATCATACATAAGATCATCATCCGACTACGGATGAAACACAAACAGAAACTCAAACGACATCCACCCTGCTAGCCTAGGTTGCCGGCCTAGAACCTATCCCCTAATCAAAGAAGCGGAAGAATAACTCCAAAACAAGCAAACTTCGCTCTCGCATCATGATCATTGCATAACCTGTACCTGCAACTGTTGTTGTAGTAATCTGTGAGCCACGAGGACTCAGCAATCCCATTACCGTGGGTATCAAGACTAGCAAAGCTTAAAGGGTAAGGAAGGGGTAAAGTGGTGAGGTTGCAGCAGCGACTAAGCATGAAATGGTGGCTAACATACGCAAATAAGAGCGAGAAGAGAAGGAAAGGAACGGTTGTCAACTATTAATGACTAAGAAGTGATCCTGAACTCCTACTTACGTCAAACATAACCCAAAACCGTGTTCACTTCCCGGACTCAGCCGAAAAGAGACCATCATGGCTACACACGCGGTTGATGCGTTTTAATTCGGATCTGGTGTCAAGTTATCTACAACCGGACATTAACAAATTCCCATCTGCCCATAACCGCGGGCACGGCTTTCGAAAGTTTAAACCCTGCAAGGGTGTCCCAACTTAGCCCATGATAAGCTCTCGCGATCAATGAAGGATATACCTTCTCCCAGGAAGACCCGACCAGACTCGGAATCCCGGTTTACAAGACATTTCGACAATGGTAAAACAAGACCAGCAAAGCCGCCCGATGCGCCGACAAATCCCGGTAGGAGCTTCACATATCTCGCTCTCAGGGCAACACCGGATGAGACTAGCTACGAGTAAAACCAACCCTCAAGTTGCCCCGAGGTGGCCCCGCAGGCAGCTTAGTTCGGACCAACACTTAGAGAAGCACTGGCCCGGGGGGGCTAAAATAAAGATGACCCTCGGGCTCCGGAAACCCAAGGGAAAAAGGGCTAGGTGAGGCAAATGGTAAAACCAAGGTTGGGCCTTGCTGGAGGAGTTTTATTCAAAGAGAAGTGTCAAGGGGGTCCCATAAATCACCCAACCGCGTACGGAACGCAAAATCCGGGAACATAACACCGGTATGACGGAAACTAGGGCGGCAAGAGTGGAACAAAACACCAGGCATAAGGCCGAGTCTTCCACCCTTTACCAAGTATATAGATGCATTAATTAAATAAGAGATATTGTGATATCCCAAACATAATCCTGTCTGTCATGGGGCAATCTTCAACTTCACCTGCAACTAACAACGCTATAAGAGGGGTTGATCAAAGCGGTAACATAGCCAAGCAATGGTTCGCTGGGACGGGTGAAAAAGGTTAGAGGCTTACATGGCAAATTGGGAGGCTTGAAGAGCAAATGATAGGTGACGTAGCAAAGCGATAGAACGAAGCAACTAGCATAGCAATTATAGTAGTGAGATCCAGGGTAGCGGTCATCTTGCCTGAAATCCCGCAAGGAAGAAGAACGAGTCCATGAAGAAGATGAACGGGAGTAGTCGAACGAATCCTCACAACTCCGGAACGAAACCGAAGGTAACCCGGAAAGAAGCAAACAACATGGTAAACACACAAGCATAAACATGGCATGATGCACAATCAAGTATGATGCATGTCCGGTTTAAAGAGGCATGGCATGGAAAAGTACAACAACCAATACTACAAGTTAAGTGGAGCTCAATATGCAATGAGTTGCATATTGATGAAACACCACAAGCAATTATTTA
This sequence comes from Triticum aestivum, assembly GCF_018294505.1. Taxonomy (NCBI): domain Eukaryota; kingdom Viridiplantae; phylum Streptophyta; class Magnoliopsida; order Poales; family Poaceae; genus Triticum; species Triticum aestivum. The sequence continues at coordinate 560,579,403 of NC_057798.1, forward strand.
GTTTGATCTTGGTTATGTACCCAACAACATTAAATGTTATTAAACATAGCAAGGGGTGAAGCACAAGAAAACTACCTATCTAGGCAAGTTTAAATGAGGCCGGAAGTTACAAACAACAATTTCAGAAAATCCCCATATGCAAAAAATGAATTTGGTACTGTTCTGCCCTAAAACATATTTAAGAGTTGTTAAACATGCAAAGTAATTCTACCATGTTAATATATGCATTTTTCCACCTCATTTACATATAAAGTTTATTTAAAACAGAGTTACGGTTATTTAGTTATGAATTAAATCATTTTAACATGGCAATTGAGCAAATTTAAACAAACAACATTTTAAACATTTCGAACATGGATGAAAGTGCCATATTATGAAACTAGATGAAATTCTAAGTAGTTTGCATATATAATACATTTTAATCCGATGCACGGTTTGTGAGATATAAATGCATGAAGAACAGGGTTCAATCTGTAAATATGCAGTTTTCTGGAAATTAGACAAATTCGCAGAGCCGAAAAAAACTACCTTGGGCCGAAACTACTGGGCGCTGTGTACAGGAGAGGGGCTGGAGGGGCTCTCACCCATGGGCTTGGCCCGGCTCGGTGAGGAGGGCGCTGGCTAGGCCGGACAGGGACGAGGCGCACGAGGTCGAGTCAACGGGCGCAGGGGCTTGGCGCTGCGTGCGTTCCAGGACGATGATTGGGCGAAGCAGGGGACAACGGCCAGCGAACAGGAGGGGCACCAGCAGTGGGGACGGGCCCTGCCGGCGGGATCCGGCCGTGAACGGGCAAGGGCGGTAGAGGCCGACCAGATCTGGTGGGTGGCCGTGGCGCGGCTTGGGTCTTGGCGGAGGAAGGAGGTCCGGCGAGGCAGGGCAGCAAGGCGCGGTCCTCTGCTCGACAGGGAGCAGAAGCAGAGGGACTTGGCGGGGCAGCGGTGAGGCGCAGGGCTTGATGCACGACGGTGGCGCGGGGACTAGCTTGATGGCCGGAGACGCGGATCCAGGCCAGTTCAGGTCGGGGAGACGAGGTAGCAGGCCGGCTTGGAATAACTCAGGCGGCCATGGCGTTTTCCTGTGCAGAGAGAGATGAGAGGGAGTTGAGAACGGACGCAGAGAAGAAAACGAAGGAAGGAGGAGAAGGGGCGACACTCATCTGGTTGGTGGCTTCGATTGCCAGCGGGAGAAGTGGCTTGGGGTCGAGGACGAGCTCCTTGCTCGAGGCAGGGAAGGACGGGTGTGCCTGGCGCTGCGGGATCGGGGCTCCCCTGCTCGAGCTCCTCGGGCGTGTGCTCGCGCACGAGAGCGAGAGAAGGCTGGGCCCCGGGAACAGAGGAGCTGGTCGGAGGCGGGAGAGGATCTGGATCGGGTGTGCTCTGGTTGGTCTGATGCTGAAAACGAGGGAGGGAGAGAGGCTGGCTAGGGATGGATCCCGAGGGGATTTGGTGGAGTGGCGGCGGCGAGGAGGATCCATAGAAAATAGGGTTTGGTCCAAAATGGACTAGGGGTAGACTATATATATATGGGGAAAAGAGAGGAGTTGGATCATCCGATCAAAATCCGACGGTCAAGAAAAGATAGGTTAGGAAAGTCTAAATAAGAAACGTAGATGTTTTATAGATGTTTGGGGATGATCCGGACTCAACGGTAATGACAGCCCGGGTCGGGTTGGGGGGATTTTTCGGACGCACGCAAGAGGGGGTCGGTGGTTGTGCAAAGAGGTTGGGCATTTAGACGAGAGGGGGAAACAAAGACAATGGGGTCTAACAAAAGGCCACGGGGACAAGGGGGTTTTTGTTGGTCTCGGAGAAAGAGAGAAGAGAGGGGTCCAATTGGTCTGAGAGAAGGTCAACAAGGACAAGCGGTCTGACAACAGGGACTCGAAAAACCTGGTTGGTCTTGGAACGTTCAACGAAAGCAAGGGGGGACGCGACAATTATGAGCGGATGCAAGTTTTATGAAAACATGCAAATGCAATGCGCACGATGCTATGAGATGAGATGCAAGACATGAACAAAAAGCAAAACAAAAGACAAAACCCGACCACGGAGGAAATAACATATCACATCTCCGGAAAAGGCAAGAGTTGGAGTTACGAATATGGAAAGTTGTATTCGGGGCGTTACATTATGCTACCCATCAAATAAAAATCAGGTGCCTGAGAATTCGTTTCGAAACAAATGATTCAACTTTATATCCACATCGACCCTCGGCATGATGGTTGGAAGCAAATGCAAGTTCATACCAAAAGATCGTTAACAACAATACCAACTTGCGGACGACAAGGTAGTACAACTACCAATACCAAACTACTCCTGGCCCTAGTGTTCGTCTGGTAGAAAATCTTGTAGAGGACTAGCTCCCGCTCCTTCTCTTGCTCCAGGTCCCCGATGTGGTACTGGTGCATCACCCAGTTGGTCCTCCGCTTGTCAAAGTTCTTGTTGGTGTGCAGCACCAGAACCTTTTTTGCTGCCTGTCTGCCGGCCGTTGACCATCACAGGCAAGGTATTGCCGGTCTTGTGCCACATCGCGTGCGTGCCGCACTCCGATTGTATCTTGCGATGCGTCCACGTGCCCCTTTTGAGTGCCCTGGAATTGCGTTGGAAGAAATGCTTCCTTAGGCCACTCAGTGTGATACCTGCAGTATTGTGGAATACATGTTTTAGTGTACCTAGTTGGCATTTTCATAACATCTTTGGCCTGTTGCAGTCACTTGTTTCACTTTTTATTAACTGTCAAATTGTAAATGTTTCACCAGGTCTGCGTCTAAAAAGAAAAATAGAGCTATAAACAAAGGAATATGTTTGTGCAAGTAGACGGCCGATCGGTGTCTTAACTGGAAGTTTCTCAGGTTGGGTGTAGCATATGCCGTGCTCGCTGTCGATGGTTGGTATGAACAAATCGATGAGAGACTGAAATCTCGCGCTGTCAACACTCACTTTGGCCTCAAGGTGCTCGATCAGCTCCTGATCCATGGGATCGAACTTGACGCCAGCCGGCAGCACCGGCCAATCCTTCTTCGACTTGCATCGGTAATTCCAGTTATATGGTACTCAATGTATGACCAATCGACTGTTTTAAGTGAATGATGAAAGATTTCGAGAGAGTAAAAACTCGCGCTTCTTCGACAGTTGTACAAGAGTAATTGCCATGCCGTTTTGCAAGGGCGCTTGTAAAAACTCTAAACTCTATTCTCCTCTTATTTAATGGATGAGGCAAATCTTTTGCCTCCGTTTCCAAAAAAAAAGATTTCGACAGATAAGTGGTACTCCAAATCTGAAGTCCGGAATACCCGAACACGCCGCCGGGATTCTTGTGTCACCTCACGCGCAGCATGTTGTCACGTCAATTCAATGTGTGGACATGATGAATAATTTGAGCGATGTATACTAGTACTGCTACTGTACTACTTACTAGTCGTATTTAGTGTCACAATTTATACATAGGTTTAACTAACAAGTACGCACTTGAAGCCTAACTGATATATATGTATATATATGGCTTCTGCACAGCATCTCCATCATCATTATCAGTACATCCTACGCAGGTGAGTTAGGATGCACTTGATCCCAGGAAGGTATCTATCCTTCAAACCAGAGGAGTGCTTCAAACTAACAACAGTACATAATATCCAACAAAAGAGGGTCGTGCTACAGCAGCAGAATACATGGCTCAGTCTAGATATCAGCACAAATCAAGTTGTGCATATTTGTTGTTGGCATGAACCACATCGCCGCATGTCGGGTTTGCAAAAGTCATCCATCACATGGAAGCTTGATGCCTTTCACACACTGAAGATTACCTGGCAACAAGCTGTGTTGACGAATCTCTGGATATGGTGATTCATGAAACCCATGGTATGATGCGTAAACACAGCCCCCCTCGCGAATGGAAGTTGCATAGCATAGTAATCATCGCCGGTGATATGATCGATGATTGGTTGGATGATCGGATAATTGAGCCCGAGGAACAAGGAGTGATTGCCGAGGCTGTAAACCCGCCTCCAGTTGAATACGCCTGGCCCAACGGAGCTAGGATCTTTCTCGAACACGAAGCAGCCATAGCCATCAATGTCACGAACGCCCCATGCATTGTACTGCATGTGGTTTGATGTAATGGTTTGGTCAATTTGGTATGTGCGAATGAGCACCAAATGACCGCCGTCAGCTGAATGAGCGATAAACTAGCACCCATCGGCTGGTATGATTCCAGGTCCTAGAATCATGAAGGCCAGCGCATTTGCGTCTACTGCAACAATTCAAATTGGAGACCAAAAGGACAAAAATAAACAATCATGTTTAGAGTATGTGTGGAATTAAGATTATTATAACGGTGACACATATCATAGACAGAGAATTGTAATGTCGTGGTCAAAATCATACCCCAAGTTAAAAAAATAAGCCAATGGCTTTCATATTCTAGCAACATGTCATGGTTCAAACATCATGTAACAATGAGAGGAAAACAACTATGACATCGCCTACTCATATTCTACCATAGCACTTACTACTACTATTCTCATATCAACTCTAAGCAATAACATGCGTTGTTATAAAAATCTAGTAAACGAGAGTAACATATAGCAATCATGATGTTATGCTCATAATATGTATTCTAACAATCATTAGATGCCAATTGTTCTCATATCAACTCTAACAATAACATGTGTGGTCATAAAAATCTAGGAAATGAGAGGAACATATAGCAATGATGTGGTTATAGACATGCTATGCATTCTAAATTTGTAACAAATAAACAGGCAGTCATATTCATAAGGTAAAGATGAGATGAGATAGAAATATTACACGATGATAGATTCCACCAGTATAGGTAGCCAATCTGTGCATCGACCGCGTAAACGATGCCATCGTGCACTATAGCATCAGACAGAAACGTTGCCTCAACCGGATTGATGATGAGCCATAACCATGTATGGTGACCGGATTCCAGATAGACTAATCCCATGTTGAACAAGGCAATGATCTTGTAATCCATGTAGTCTTCTGATGGTGTGGGAACTTCGCAGATTACAACTTTCTGCAAACAGAGGTCGAGCCAAAAGCTTGACGCGTCTCATGCGTAGTAGGCAGGAGTGTTCGGCGGGCCGCGAGGCTCGATGTCGGCGGTATCCAATGATGGAAGGGTGATCTCTCGCTGGGTGTCGATATCCATGAGATGGCACGGACTACCAGTGTGGTGGATGAGGAAGTTCCAGTTGCCCTTCATGCCCGCCCAGTAGTGGCCACGCATGAAGGACAGGTGGACGGGTAGTGGTAGCATGTCGAGCGGCACCACGACAACCTCCATAGGATCGTCAAGTCGGTGTCTGGGCCACCTGTGAGGATCGGGCATCAGCAAGCAGGGTGTCTTGAAAAGAGCCGGCCGGTTGCACACGAGTAGACGGTACAAAGACACCGAGCATGCGGCCAGACGGACGGTGCTGAGTAGGTCCATATGACTACAGATCTGCTCCAAGAGAACATCGGGGAGGGAATTCCAATCGCGGCTCTACGTGTCAGTCGGTTCTTCCATTGGGGTTTTTGGTGCCTGTGAGCCAGCGGGGAAGTGGATTCGGGCGGGCGAGCAAAGAAGCTTCTCCTCGTGTGGCCGAGCAGTGAGCGGAGGGATATGGTACGCGCGAGCTACCAAGGAAGATGGCGCGGGCGGGCGAGCAGTGAGCGGGGGTAAATGGTGTGCGGCCGACGATGGGGAAGAGAGGAGGAATAAGAAGAGAGGAGGACGAAGAGTGGAAGACGGAGAAGAAAGTGCATTAAATCTCAATTCTACTAGTACTACTACCAGGATATAGGCACCGTCCTCCGGAGTGTAAATAGTTACACCGATGACATGTGGGTCTACCACAAGAGGGCCCATATGTCAGTTAATGTAGGACACATGTGCATAGGCGTATTTGCGGAAGCATGCTCTACTGGCAAACATGATGGCAGTACTGGGTAAGGCTGATTTAGTAACACCAACACGCTGTTTCAGCTTATTAATTACGTGTCCCATCTGCTGGAGCATGTATTGTCACTTCACTGCGAAGACTAGTTGAATCTACACTTACTTCACTCATTTTTCTCCATACCTAGTCACTTGTTGAAATCTGTAGAAAGACAAATACTCCGCATTTGGGAACAAAGGGAGGCTTTTACTCCGTACTGGAGTATTTGGGAACAGAGGGAGTATCACCATATGGAGGGAACAGAGGAAGTTCGAAATATGAACATGTCAATGGGAGGGAGTAAGCCCCATGCATGCATGCGTGCATGCAACATGCAACACTCACACGTACTCCACATGGACGCACGCACCCATGCGGCACACAGCACACGACACAACACACACGCTCACGCTCAAGTGCTCAACCTACTCCCTACGTCCGTGCAAGACTGTACATTTAGAGATTTACACATTGACCAGGGTATAATTAATGCCCAAAAGTAGCAGACTTATGTGTGCATGCGACCATTGAGATAAGAAGATTAAATGAAGGCCGTTGCATGCTGTAATTAAGGATAAACATGTAGCCTATACCTACAGCACAAGTTGGTGCATTAGTCAATCAATATCGATTTAGATTAAAGGCTAAATGCATTGGAAGTGTAGATGTACATCATGTACTACTACACTCTTTGTTTTATAGATGATGTACACTCTTTGTTGGAAGGCCGAGGGAGGACACGTGCATGCACTCACATACACAGCCAGGGCGGTTCGGGCGCAAGGGTTGGACTCGTGTGGCGCCTGCGTAAAGTTTTGTTTAACTGATTTCTTTGCTCGGCCAACTGACAGGTGGGACCTAGAAACCAGGTGACAATTTAACCAGTCAACAAAGTGCCACATCGACTACGTGGCCGGTCAATAGGGTGCAATACGGTGCTCTACGATGAGCTAGTGATCGTATAATCGATGCAAAACTATATATAGTGACCGTAAAGAGCGTATTGTTACATACGTTGACCGCCAGTGTATTTTTCTCGTTTCAAATTAAGCCATATTAATCGGAAAGGACGCAGTATGGACTACTACTAGTACTAGTACTGCTTTGATGTGTCCCGTCAACTCGCCGAACAAGGAGAAGCTTGCTTACTACGCCTCTCCCTTGCCCACGCACGCGGTGGTTCGCAGGACGAGGAGAGGGTTTTGACTACAACACCCTCTCCCTCTTCCTCTCCCTCGCCCTCGCCCTCGCGGTGGACGTGCAGTAGTTCAATCGGTGTCAGATTGCCAGACGCATATTGTACTGTAGTATCATCATTGTTGGACCTTCCGAAGAGGCGAAGAGGCAAGTGCAAGGTTCACACGAGTACGAACTGTTGAACCTCCCGAAGAGGCAAAGAGCCAAGCGCAAGGTTTTATAGGAGTTGTCGTCCTAGTAGGAGTGTACTACAACTATAGCGAACGATGCTACTGTATGATGCCGCCACGTCACGTATATCCAAAGTTGTGCCACCTTTTTTTCTCAAAGAGCGTGTTGGAGCCCGTGCAACAACCACACAAGTTGCACGTACACATAACACATTTACTAGTAATAAATTCTAAAGGACAAATGCCAGTATGCCACACAAGTTCATCTCCAATTCATGTGATAAATTTGTGCACGACTAGTCTACATATATTCACAGCGCTACCGTTCACAATTACCGTACTCCACTTACACGTTATAGATGGGCTACATGCATGTCCTCCTCCAGGTTCCAGTCCCAGGTGTTCTTCATGGATGGCACGATCCATAGCGGTGGGCAACGGGAATCATTGTCGCAGCTTTCTAGTCCGGTTCCACACGATGGAGACTCATCCAAGCTGAAGCGGCATAAATCAGGGATAGCGTGTCCCAGCATGTCGTTCATCCGGCGGTGCGCAATGAAGACACAACCATGCTTCATGAACGGCAGGCCTTCCGTGTCGTGCACGGAAGGTGGCATCCGCTTCACAATGGGGTAGCTGTCCCCGATGAAAAGCGAGTACTCTCCAAGAGTGTTCCTCGGCACCCACGTAGCATCACGGGGGTCGAACTCGGCGCCGTTCATCTGGTACACGCGGCATCCCAGATCTGGACACATGGTGACGTACATAGTCAAGGTCCATGCATAATAATGTTGTGCTCAAATATGGCGGTCAGTAATACTGTGCAGCAAATAGTACTACTCCGGTATAGAGGAAGCAAAATAACCGGCTTATTATATATAGCCACTCTTGGCTACATGGATGAGATAGTAAGACATGGAAAAACAAAAATGGTGGCAGCTAGTGGGTTCAAGTCTTCAAGGGCCCAGCTAGCTATACGCGTCCTCCAAGGTAAAAAGTACTCCTACTAGTAGTACTAAGTATACTACTAGTACAACAATGAAAGAGAAGGCGAGAGGGTTAAAAAATGGAATACCTGGGTAGATGGTAACGGTCCGATCGTGGTAGATTGTGTGACCATGTTGCACATCAGTGGTACCATGGGTAACGACTGCTAAGATAGTTGATCCCAATATGACAAAGTCAGCTACAAAGTTCCAGGTTAGACCGAATCGTGAATGCAAATGCACATCCAGGATCGGCGATCTTATTTTGATCGGGGGATGACTGGTCCATGCAAAATAATGGAGTACCGTTAGGGATGCAAATGATGGTTTGTGCATTCCGTTTGTAATCTCCCGTACCGTAGGATGGCAACCAGATGAAACAAGTCCCCTGGCTTGTCACCGCGAAGATGTGGCCTAGATGGCACACGGCGTCTTCCAACGTGTAGGGGTACAAATCTGCCGCTGCCAACATGCGCCATCCTCTGCCATTACTGCGTCTTTCATTGATGGCAATCCTTATGTCGAACACTGCGATGAGATAGTAATCGTCGTAGCCGCGTCTCTTCGTCGGCAGGTCCGCAATTGCTATCTTCTTCAATCTCATGTAGGCATCATCATACGTATTCAAGCCCAGCCAGTCCGGAAGGCCGATCCCAATGGTGGAGAAGGGGTCTACCGGAACGGCCGCACTGCTGTGGATGTTGTGCAAAATGATGGTGGTATCCGGCCGGAGGTATGCAAGCCAATCTTCGTTGGCACCGACCCAGACCTATATATAAGACGGTGGGCAGCGGAGAAATTACGGGATGGAAATGGAATAACTAAGTACTACATGATCAAACTCCATTACTGACCTGCTCATCGGACAAAATCCGACTACCTCTCAACGTCGGCAACTCTATCGGAGTCAACGTGCAACCATGGCCAGGGAGCGGTGGACTGTTCGAAGGATTGTCCCATAGAAGAACCTTCTCCTCGAGGACGCATGGAAGACCAACAAGCATGGCCTTTTCCCAAACCTGTTTAAGCAGCGTCTTGAAAAAGTTGGTGCAGGAAGCACCGAGTCTTGCGGCGGTGAGGACGTCGGAGCGGCGTGCGATTTCTCCCAGAGGATCGTCGTCCAAGGTCTCCCAGCCCCGATGAGGAGGAGAACCGCCTGGCGAATCCATGGGAGCAGCGACGAACTGCCTTCTCTTCGGGGGAGGGGAACTGGCGAGGAGGAGATAAGAGCGTAGTAACCGCAGGGCCTCGTCCCTTCCAACTGTAGATCGTTCCTCAGCGAAGGGGTGAGGCTATTATTTACTACTAGTACTAGCATTATGGAACATTATGGGATTGCATTATACTGTAAATAATAGCACTAGTAAGAAATTTTTGGCACTAGGTAGTAGTTTTTGGCGTGGATTAAGAAATTTTGGGTATGTTTTTGCCATTTTTTGTACACGCCAACTAGTGTCAAAAAACGTCTTACATTATGTGACGGAGGAGTACGTACTCGTACTGTAGCAGTACCAGTACTACTTTTCTCAACTACGAGTATTAGTGTGATGTACTGTACTTCTAGTCTAGTCTAGTCTAGTATAGTGCACCAGTTTTGAACTCTTGAATCTCAGGGCCAAGGAGCTACAGTTGGAAGTGGAGGGTACTACTGTTTTGTAGAACCATCGTTGTACTATCAATGCAGGGGAAGTACACCTGCGTAGTGGCCTAGTGGGTACTCTCGGTGCTATATTTAGCCGCTCCTCTCACGTAGGAGTAGCTGGCCTACTCAGCCGCTCCTCTCACGCACACACTAGCAGCCTGTTTATCAGCGACGGTTACTGCGGTCTGCGGGGGCAGAACATTTGAGTTATTTGATACAGCGAGACTAGGCTTTTCACTTCCATTTGTGGAGGTGTAATGGATCTCGTCGAACTTTGTTAGTAGTTCCTTCTTTATGAATGAGATGAAGCAAAGCTTTTGCCTCCGTTTCAAAAAAAACACGTCAAGAGGAATTTCTTTTATAGTAGAGCCGATAATGGAGTGAAGTCCATACGTGCAACGCCACAAGCTACAGAGTACTAGTAGTACAACACTTTACATAGAGTACAGAGCCATATTGCACAGTTCCCAATGCCCCGCCAGGCTTTTCCGGCTCCTCGGGCTTAATTGGGGGGCGCTAGTTTAAATATGCTACTACTAGCTGATGAGGAAGCTGCAAGCGAGGTGCGGCTAGGGCGAGCACGCGAGCCACGGGATGCTGGGAAGGAAAACCCGTTCACGTGGCTAGGCTGTCCAGTGCACCCAGATTGTGGGGCCGCATGTCCGTTTGACTTCAAAACTCAAACTACCCGTGTAAAATATTGCCTCGCAGCGAAGTGTAGTACTAGTACTAATTTTTTTAAAAAAGGCCGCCGTGCGTTCGGCCGGGATCGAACCCACAAAACGAGGTATACACTCCCGCGACCACTAGTAGTACTTGTTGGAGTACAACGCAACCTAGAATCGCCTTTTGTCACTAGTAGTACGTACATTGTTCCTTACAAGAAACCCCTAATAATGCAAGAAACCACTAAAATGCCAAGAAACTACTACCACTTGCATACGTGGTAGACTTAAGATAAGACTACCTTAATAATCATTGCACATGCTCTTACCAACCAAAATCTTCGAGTGACCTCCTACCTCCGGCCCGTCCACCTAGTCATCCTCGGCCATGGGACACAGCTACCGCCGCCGATAGAAGGCGAGGTCAAAACCGCCGGTGGTGCAGAGCCCATGTTGCGGCAGCCCGGATGTCAGCTCTATCCGGGACTCGCGGCCGCTAGCTAGCCAAGATAGCTCTGTCCAGCTGCTTGTCTGCAAGGTTTGCTAGCTAGATTGGCACGACAACGCGGCGGCTTGCTCGCGCACGCTGCGCTCAGGCCAGCCATCTGGCTCGAGCAAAGGCCAACACAGCGGCTTGCTTGCTCGTGAGTCACACTTGGGCCAGCCTGCCAACCCGTGTGGAGGCCAGCGCGGCGTCCGGCCCGTCCGGCGGAGCGGCGGCCAACTCGCTCATCACCGGCGTCACCGACGAACACGCATCAGTACTATTTGAAGTAATGTTCAGGAAAAATAATGATTTGAGGGGGAATAACAGGATAGAAGGTCAGATGTGGGTCCCTCGTGTCAACGGTCATAAAAAATGGGTTGGTTTAAGCTGCCTCGTCAGCACGGACGTGTGGGCCAACCCAGTCATAAATGGGTTTAAACGAACCTAATCGGTAGGAGTACTAGGTAGTACTAGAAGTTTTTGGCGTGGATTAAGAAATTTTAGGTATGTTTTTGCTATTTTTTGTACAATAGATTCTTCCTAGGGCTGGTTGAAAGTGGTAGTTTTTTGTTAAATACTCTACATATTGTAAGTAGGAGTGAAAGTTAAGCTTTGGAAGCCAATAAGAAAGGCTAGTTACATAGTGCATATGTGTACATGATTTAAAGTAAATATCAACCATGAGTGACTAATATCTTGATGGAAAACTCGAAACTATGGAATACTAGAAAAAATACATGGTTGGAAATACTAGCAATGTTCATGTCCGTTGCAACGAATCATAATTAGAATAATACTTATTCACAAACTTGGTACAAAACACCCTAATTTTGATATACATATGTATATTATGTTTCAATTATAATATATTCCTTGGGCTGTTTTGGTGAGGTCAGGGAGGGATGTGGTTGGTTTTAAGATACTAATTATGGGTTTTTCTGCAAATTGGTAGACAAGTGGGATGTTGGTGAGAAAAGGCAACAACTTACCTCACAATCGTTAGATGTAGATCTAATGGTCAGAAACGACGGATGGCAGACACACCAGCATCACCAACTTAGTCTTGTGTAGGAGTACTAGCAAGATCCGTGCATTAACGGAACATCAAGATGCATTTTTTTATAAAAACACTTGTTGTGATTGACCCTTGCGGGAGTAATCCCATGTGTAAAAACTAATGATATCTCGAGAAATATGAGATAAGGTGAAGAGGAGTTGGGTGTGGTGGTGGTTGGTGGTCGGACTGAGCGGAGGCATGGGGATTGACGACGCCGGCAGCGGCCACTAGGCCAGTTTGTTCCAGAGGCTTCCTTTCTTAATTGCTCAACAATGAGGTTTGTTGGAGATAAGGATGAACGAGGGAAGGCCTTGTCTGCAAATGTGGAGAGGGGTGCGGGTATCTTTTAGTTTAATTTCCATCCGTCAGATATAGATCAGACGGTCTATATTGCAAGATGGCACACGTACCATCATCACCAACTCGGTTTTTTATAAAAGAAGAAATATAAGTATGGAGATACAAACGTATTATCGATACTTGCTTCCGTAAACTAGCATCTACATTCTATTCAACGCCTTGGCATGTGGGGCCTTAGCACAATGACTTCTTGACTGTGTAAAACAAAGATTTTCCCGTCGCCGACAAGGAGGGGGTGACGGCGGCGCGCTTTTTGGCTTGCTCTAGTCCTACTAGGTGGTCTAAGCATGTGTAGATTTATTCTTTTTCACGTCTCGTGTTCGCCATACTGCCACGACTGTTGATGAGTAGACGGTAAGTTATTCACGGGGAAACCCTTGTTGAGCGTGTTTGCGAGAGAGAGAGAGAGAGAGAGAGTGTGCGTGTGCGATATGTTAGAGACCGAGGCAATGATAACATATTCTTTGTGTCTATGTGTGTGGAGGATAGAGAGAGACATGTACATGGGGCTTTGTGTTGTGTAACATGGAGACACATATACATAATTAGAGAGTGAGTGTGTGAGATACACATGCGGACATGGGGAGAGATGAGGATCCAAATAAATGGGTGTTTGTGCGTGTCTGTGTGTGTTTGTGCACGCGTTTGTGTGTGACAGGGAGAGAGTGTATCTGGAGTAGAGAGACCACTGATGATGTAAACCTAGTATAAGGGAAGGGGAATGGTGTGACATGTGTAGTAGCGAGATAGCACGGGTGCGGGCGAGGGGAGCAGACTATTTGGAAGAGACATCGAGTGTGTGTGTGGGAGAGGGGTGTGAGAGCGAGAGAAAGAGAGAGCTACCGAAGAGAGAGAGAGAGAGAGAGAGAGAGAGAGGAAGAGAGGGGGCGAGAGGGGTCGTTTGTGTCCATAAATGGCGTATAGATAGGGAGACAATGTTGATGTTGTCCGAAATTGGCCTATGAACGGAGACGCAGGGGAAGCGAGTCATCGTGTGTGTGATAGGGACTTCATGAGAGATCTAGAATAGATGGTGTAGAGAACAATGTGCGAAATCGAGAATGATTATACATTAGGGAGCTATGCAAAGAGTCACGACATATATGTATACAGGGAAGGAGCTGGGGCGGGTCCACATGTGGGAGAGATAGAAAGAGGAGAGTGGTGCACAAGGAGACAAAGTGTGCTTGTTTGCAGTGGGGGTGGTGTGTGAGGTGAGTGCGCGAGAACCACATAACTAGGGAGATAGACGTTTGGGGGCGACGTTTTGTGTGTATGGGAAATATACACTCTACATAGTGCGTGTGCTTGGGTAAGAGAGATAGCGGGAGACCTAGATAGTGAGGGAAGAGATGTGTGCATGCCCGGGAGACAAAGTGATAGAGACCTATGTTGGGGTCTGGACTTTACAAGAGAGAGGGGTGTTAATGTGCTCGTGTGTTGGTGTCTGGGGGAGAGAACGACTTCTCTATGTGTGTGTGTGTGTGTGGTGGTGGTGGGGGGGGTGACTTCAGATAAAGAGTGAGGTGTCTATATTTGAGGGACTTTAGCGTAATTGAGATATTGTGCACTCATGGTTGATCAATTTGTTTCACAGTTTGTACTATGAGATAACGATACTTTTGAACATGCGTGATATACCTTGATGTACCAGAATTACAAACCTAAGATTGGAATTTTGGAATTCGACTCCATCATTAGCTTTTGTAATTCATTTAAACGGAGGTACATTTTTTAAGCCGGAATTTCGTGATTTCAAATTCATATATCAAACCTAGAGATATACACATACGGGCATGTTCAAACTTTATAATCATTCACTTTATTCATACACATACACATTTTTGCTTTTGTCATCATATTTAGGATAAACACATTTGGAATTTCATTTGAATTGGACCGTATGATGGTATTTGCTTGTAGTAGCTCAATGATCCATATTTGAATTGAATGGACAATCTAAGTTTCGAGTTGGAGACATTGATTTTCAAAACTTGCACTTTTTTTGCGTGCAAAACAAACAAATTGTCGGCCATGATATCATAGTCGGCCGTACGAGAGCAGAATACTTATAATTTTAGGCGCCAAAAGCTTTCAAACTTCCCGCTCACATCGAAATATCACGCGCCCGAAAGTTTAGCCCTGCGATATTCCTGTTTTACCCCTGCCACATGAACGGAAAAGGGCTGCTTTGGTAACTCCATTGTTTTCCCCTCTTTGCCCCCAACATTCTTCCCCAGAGCCCCTCCCCTTCCCCTCCCCGACCCCCCAACCACGGCAAGCCGCCGAATCTAGTCCTCCGCCGCAGCGGTGGACCTCACACCCCGCCGGATCTACCTTCCGCACCTTGGAACCCCCAACTGCCAACTCACCACTTCACCGGAGCCGCTTCAGCGACTGGCTTGTCCACCGCTCCAGATCTCCTTGACCGCCATCATGGTCCACCGCACCGGATCTGCTTAACCGGCGCCCTCGTCCACCACAGCGTAGGCCCTTCACTGACTCCCTCGTCCGCCCCTTCGCTGGCCCTTCATACAAGCCCTCGTCCTCGGCAACAGATCCGCCTCACCGAAAGCACTGTACAACGCGCCCGCCGAAGCCTTCGTCCACTGCACCGGACCCGCTCCACGGACGCCATATTCAACTCCACCGGCCCTGCTTTACCGACGCCGCAGCCTCATCAGGTTATTTCGATTTGTACTCCTTCGGTTTTTCTCTTTATCGTGCAACTGTTCACTTACCACAGATGAGCTTTCTTGTATGTCGACAGGCGCCGCAACCGTAGCACCGGAGCCGCTTCAGCGACGGCGACAGCCGGCCCAAACTCAACCGCAACACGAGCACCATCGACGATCCTTAGCTATCAAGTATGACAACGATACCCATACGCCGCCGAGAATCAGGTACTATCATCCAACGGCCGGCGCCTACGTTCACTTTCCTAGCATAAGCACCGCACCTTTGAATTTCTTCAGGGCATCATTCAGTTTTTCATGAGACGCGTTATTCTGCTTGCACCTGTAGGGCCATACTTCTGGCAGTGAACATGTTACATGTGCTAAATTACATACCAGTGCACATCTATATCTATATCTGTACTACTATATAGTGTACCAGTTTTGAGATGGATCCAGAGCATCAATCATAACCGTTGGTCTCCAAAATCCAAGGGCTAAGATCAGCCGGATTCGCCATGAACAGTAGACTGTTGTTGCCTCTGCTGTGTTCTAGAATATTCACGTGGCCCTTCCAGGAAAAAAAGGCCCATATGCGATGCCTCATGGGCTATATTACTGCTTGAGCGCATGACGACTTGAGCCCAGATAAGAAGGTTTGGGAGGAGAATGGGAAGAAAAAATAATAGAGTAACATACAGTTTTTTAATGAACCTCCAGTATTTTAGATGTGAATGTACAGTTTTTTGTGTGAATATTAAAAACAATTGTGGGTGGAATTCCATTTATCAAAATCACTCCATTATACTTTTTTCGAGTCACACTCCAAAATCACTCCATTCTTTTAAGACGTGCATTGCACGTGCATACATACTAGTATAGTTAATATGCTTTAGTTTTGTTCTGATGCCACCTGTTGGTTCCATCAGACTGGTTAATGTTCTCTATGCTTAATTACACATCAGCAAACTAGCATGTGGTTCCGCTGCTTTTTGTTCGTTTTACCCTACATTTTCTGATGCTAGCTATTACATCACTGCTCCGAGCCTCTGTTCATTACTTGTTTGTGTGTTCTTGATCTTCCCAAGTTGCATGACTAATTTGATGCTTCTATTAATTATGGAGCTGCCAACCCCATCAAGCAAAATATTTGTTCTTTTGGGGCCGGCACCTCGAACAAGCATAAAAATAGAGGGAAGCAGATATATTGTCGTGTATGCACACACCCTTCTTTCATTAGTTTAGATGAACCATTGATGATCAATTCGGACCAGTGCATGCGATTAAAATTAATTTTACCTAAATAGATGGTGCAGAATAAACTACAACAACTAGATTTGCAACCACGGGATGCTGACGATATTTTCAAAGAACATTGCAACAGCAGCTAGGCTTCACAGCAACATATGGTAAGCCAATGTGTTTTAGTACATGTGAAATGTAATGCGAGTGGACTGCTTTCTTGGCTTGTGCCCTCAACGTGTAATCCTACCGAATTACAAATAGTTCAGTTGTCTGCTTTGCTGTATTGCTTGATTCGAATGCTTGTTTGTTGTTACGCTATACCTGAGTTGGCCAATATGTCAGCAGTGCCTGCTGTACTATCGTAAAGAAATGCATGCCTATTTCATTTGAGTCCTTAACTTTTCCTCTCAACTTCATCACAAGACTGTCTTCGTAGTTTATATGAGGCCACACTGTTAAGTGCTTTCTCAGATTATTTCAACTGCTTAGATGCCTTGGCAACTTAAATATAGCGGTTGTACACTCCCTTTCAACTAGGGATGTCAACTGGGTCCCGTTTAATCCCGATTAAAGTCCACTAGTGGTATGATAGTTCAGAAGAGTTTTTGTTTTTTGAGGAAAATGAACTAGGGAGGTAGCAAAAACTAACTAGATGGGACTGGCGGATGTCGTTTATTTGCCACTTACATCCCTAGTTTCATCTTACCATTTTAATTTCTTTTCGGCTGATGCTGCTTCGAACCATTCAAATATAGTTTGCCATGCTCGGCAATAATTCGTCCGTCGTTTACCATGTAAGCTTACTGCCTGGATCATACGATAACTATCTCTTACTTATGTCCAGCGGAAACCTTTCAGGATGCCGTTCACACTAGGACACAATGTACAACCCCAGAATCTATTTGTGGAAGCAGTGCGCCATCCATGTTACCAGATGGTAGCAGTTCAGAGGCAACACCGCCGGAGAGCAGTCTGAGCACAGATATTATAGTGCTTGAGGCTCTACTAGAGGCAGAAAGAGATGGTGTGGCTGCCATGAATGAGGTAATCTTTATCTTGAGGCTGGAAATTACGGAATTAGCGGCACGCATTATGCAAGCAACCCAAGAATTGGAGGAAGTAAGAATGTTGCATTTGAAGACGGAGGAGGTCCTGCTGTTTCTGCTATCTGAAGCCCAAGGTAATCCCTGTTCTTCTTTAGATACCAGTTGAAATTGTCATTAGATTATTGTACTTGCATGTTGTGTCATGTCTCTGAATGGATTATGTTGCAAGACCCCCTATGTTGTCCGGAATTCCATGTTGTCCATGTGTTGTAATGATCCGAATTTTTTAGGCGAGGTAATCCTCAGTACTTGTATGATTGACATAAGGTGAACTGTTTTTCGTGTGAGCATATTGTATTGGATGAAATAACTGTTTGAATCAGAGTGTATCCAACCTACTGAATTCGAAGATCACGACATTTCTAAATCATAATCATATATAAAGGTGGAATAAATCTTTGTTGTGGTGTTGAAGAAATAAATAACAAAACGTATAATTATCTGTGGATATTCGTAATCGAATACAAATTGGATTTGAATTTAGTTTGCCAGGTCCCAGGGCAAACGTGAATGCTAATTCTCCCAAGTTTTGAACGAAGCGGCTAAACACCCACTATAATTTGTGGGCTGCCCGAAGCAAGTGTTTGCGAGATGGAAATTACTGTCTACCCCTGACACTGAGTACATCCTTATCGACCGGATTTACACTGCTGTCGATAGGGGTAGACTAGTAACTTCAATCAGACGTGACACGACGGCCTCTGAGCCCATTCAGACACGGTGGGCGCCAAACGTGGGCGGCAAAACACATTTGATTCAAGCTCGTCCGAAAGACATGTGTCTCTTCCTCCATTTCCCCATTCATACACGGTGGGCGGCAAAACAAACTCTCCTCGTCCGAAATCGATGTAGGCTAATATTTTAAATAGGGGCAGATGTGTAACTTCCATCAGACGTGACACAACCGCCCTACCTGTCAGCCCCGTTCATACACCGTGGGCGCCAACCGTGGGCGGCAAAACACCCTCTCCTCGCCCGAAATAGTTACCGGCAAATATTTGGGAGATGCGAGATTACCGTCCTATCCCCAACCGACGCGATGTCCGAAATTTTAAACGGGGGATAAGTTCGTAACTTTCCCCCATTTCAGAGAAGCGCGTCCCAAAGTTTGAGATCCCCCCTCCCCTCCATTTCCCCATTCATACACCGTCGGCGGCACGACAACCTCCGCACTGCGGCCAGCCTCCTCCGTCCGCCACCCCATCCTCCACCTTGCCGGAGCCGCTACCCCTACCCCGTCGTCCACTGCAAGAGATGGACGTCTCTCATCCATGGCGCTGGACCAGGATCCTTTCATCGCCTCCTCTCGCTTCATCGGCGCCGTCGTCCACCTTGCCGTTGCCGCTCCTACGACCGCCTTGTCCACGGCAACAGGATATATCCCCCGACCCGGCCGTCTGCCGTCTAAAGTCTTCTTCCCCGCTGCCGACAGCCATCGCACCCGCAGCACCCTCAATGTATCAGCATAGGCCTACACGGCGTCGCAAGAGAGGTGGTACTCTTCCATATGTGCTTAAGTTATTGATCTCACCCAGAAAATAGATTGTAATTTGTTTACTGTACTTTTCTTGTCCGTACCAAATCGTAGTGGCTAGTTGAAAGCAAACATTGGTTGCGAAGTAGCTTTGTCCGGTTTGCACCTTCAGATCCACCATGGAACGGGCACTATACTCATAAAGCTAATGGTTTCCCACCTTTATATTCACTACCATCATCGTAGGTGCTTCGTGTCGTGCTAGCACTGCTCCTCAAGACCTCAACCCAAAGCTGACGTGTTGAAATACGAATATGATATGATGCTCACTAAAACAGAGAATGTTTAATTGGTCACCTAATGTTCCTATATTCGTTTCAAAAAGCATGTGCGCCACCCACTGGTCCAGCTTGTTTCACTTTCCTGATTTTTCTCTTGATGCTTAGGGTTTTCCCCTTTTATCTACTCTACTATGATCTGCGTAGGTGTTTTCTGTCGTACTGCCATTACTCCACCCTTCAAGCTAAACAACACAACACTCAGAATTTGAAAGCTTAGTTGTTCAAATAAGATTGTGATATGATACTGATATTAGTTAACCGACACATTTAATTGGTTAGCTAAAGGTCCCACTTGAGTTTCCAAATGCATCTCGCGACATATTGAGAGACAGCATAATTGCATTTCTTTGTCACTTGTTGACCGTACTTTCTTGTCCATACCAAATATTAGTTGTTATTTCAAAGCAAACATCGGTTGCTAACTACCCTTTGCGCAGTTTGCAGCTTCAGATCTGCCATCCCACTGCCACGGTCAACACTGTACTCATCATGCTTATGTTTTCCCCATTTTATGATGACCACAATAAGCCTACGTGGTTCGTGTCGTAATAGCACTGCTCCACCCATCGAGTTAAACAAGCTTACTTGTACACACTCATATATGATATTATTGTTGATATTAGTAAAACTGAGAGATGTTTAATTGGTGAGTTAAATGTTCCTAATTTAGTTTCGAAATGCATGTGAGACACATATGGAGAGAACGGAAAGAATAGTATTTCTCTTTGCGCTCTGGTTCATCATGGGTGGCCAACCGACATTGTATTGAAAGACTTGTAATATCTTCAATCTGCTTGCTCTTCTGCTCTTCTTTAAGATGATACTCTTCTCTTGCGGTCGACTGGTCAGGTCGAGTTGTTCTCCCTTAGTATATTTTGAATCTGTCAGGTCAGGTCGACTTGTTCTTCTTTACTATATGTTGAAGCTATCATCTGCGAAGTGTCATCACTTCTGGAGCTCTCATATTTTAAGTAGTAGGCCACATTATATTAATGCACACAACAAATTACAGCATGCATGCCATCTTTTAAAAGTATTACAGAGATAGCACAAAGGGGTTTACAGGGAGGTAGTATTGGATTAGAATCACTTCTGCATTACAAAGAAAATCTGACTTGTTTTTATGCTTTCATGCATGTCAGATATTGAACATTATCAAAATGAATATGAGAATGGGCGCACGAGAGGAATATTGCGGAACAATCCACTGGCTAACAAACTTGGCATGGTGGAGGATGGCCTATCTTATTCACCCATCAAGGTGCTTGCTCTAGCTTTGCAAAGTTGTATTGGTCGCACATATTTTGCATATGACCTCTTGCATTACTTCTACTTTGTTACACCATCTGCTTAGATTAAGCATCATATATGATTATATGCCATACCTATCCATTTTTTGTACCTATTCCATGTGTCATCACACTATGTATTTCCAGTCAAATGTTGTTCTTTCGTAATAGATGTCCAAAAGGAAGAGGGTGAGAGCAGATCCTCAAGGAGAACAAACTATGTATTTGGAAAAGGTAGTGATACCTGTTAAATCAGATAGATCAGCAGCCACAGAAAACACAGGCCCAACTGTACCACACTTTACCCCTACTCCAGTGGCCAAACCCCTATTAGAACTACTGGGAGCCCAGCGTTAGGTACTGTTTATGATATCAATTCAAAATTTGAACTCCTAAATTTCTGCTTGTGCCTTACCTTCTCTCTTGTATGAAAAGTAATTTCAGATGAATCTCCTTGCTCAAAGGATCATACGATCTCAAAACAATAATGGGCTCTACATTGCTCTCGTTAGTACCTCTCTCCCTTTTGCCTTGTAACACTGTACTTAATTAATTGCTATTTGATTATGTATCATTAGTCTGCACCCGAGCTTCATTATCCTCTGTTTCTTCCAATATTATTTGATCTATATTTACTCTTTGCAAAATGTAGAATAATGGCAACGCTTATAAAGAATTTTCTTTGGGGAATTTATTGAATTATCCTTCCATCAACATGGAGAAGGGCTTTGTCCAGCCCATATTAACATGTAATGTAAGTTCATCCTTCTCAAGCCTTCAAACTTTGTTCTAGTATAGATTTGGATAGGCATCATTTCCTCCACTGCTGTTTGCTTTGCTGTTTACATCTGATTGGATGTTTGCAACAACTACCAGTTTCAAATTGTAGTTGTAAAAACATGTTCCTTATGCAAAACAGATCCATTTATTTGCTTATATAATTGTGAAACCTGTTATGTGTCTCCTTGTTTCTCTTTCAGAGTCGTATCTCTTATGCCAGGCAGAACTTTATGGAAGATAGTGAGCCAAACCATCTAGTGGACAGCGAGATGACCCCAAGGTCCTGTCTTGATGAAGACAGTGAGTTGAAGCTACTCACCAGCAGGTGTGAGAAAACCTTTGTGCAGTCGCAGCCTCAATCAGTTCGACTTCGTCAGTCTCAACTTAAAGCGGAAAGGCTTGCTTCAGCTCAGCTCCGACTTGAAGTCAAAGATGCAATGAAGATGTCAGAGCACTGACATGCGCACCATCAAGCCTTAAATCTAGTGTTGATGCATCTATCATTGACACAACTGAGGTCTACTCAGCTTCTTCAGTTGTTTGGGGGGCCCTTCCTGGCCAGGCCTAGTGCCTTCTGAAGTGCTCTCAGTTTTGTATATTCTTTTGTCGGCGCGTTTATTTGCACTGGTGGCGAACTTTGATGCCCAGTGGATGTAATATGTGATAGCCGTTATAGCCTAGCGTAAGTTGCTTGCCTATTTATTTCCTTGTTGTCTTGTTTATTTGTTTGCTTTTAGTCATTGCAGTTCTTTTTCCGCGGTTTGCTAGTGGTTGCAATAACCTATTTTTTAAAACTAGGCTACAATAACCATGGGCTAATATTTACTTTAGTGACACTGGGCCTCCTACGGGCCGTAGAAACAGTGGGCCTTCTACGGGCTGTAGAAACAATGGGCCTTCTAAGGGCTGTAGAAACAATGGGCTTTCTACGTGCCGTATCATCAATGGGCCTTATACGGGCAGTATGATAACATGGGCCAATAACAGGCCGCATTATGGTCGTAAATGGGCTAGAGTTGGAATCGTCCGTTCATTGGCCGACCATAACGGGCCATCAATAGGCCGTATTTCATGACGCTATGAAAATGGCCCAACGTATTAACGGACCACAAACGGGCCGACTATAACCACAGGCTGAATTTGGCCCACAAGCAGAAAATGACAGTAACGGGCCATAAGTAAACGAATGCTGGAAATGATCCCAAGAATAAATGGGCTCCGAGAAGGCCGAAAGATAACATGGGTTGGAAATGGCCCAACGGAATAATGAGCCGTTAATGCGTATAAAGTGATACACTGTTCATTACGGGCCAGTTTCACCACGGGCCGCTAATGGGTGTAAAGGGGTACACTGTTCATTACGGGCCAGTTTCACCACGGGCCGTTAATGGGTGTAAAGTGATACACTATTCATTACGGGCCAGCTTCACCACGGGCATTAATAGGCCAAGAGTTACATAGGGCCTCTTATGGGCCGAAAGACGTCATGGGCCATACATGGGCCAGAAGTGAAATCGGGCTGGAATCATATTGGGTGGCCCAGATG
This sequence comes from Triticum aestivum, assembly GCF_018294505.1. Classification (NCBI taxonomy): domain Eukaryota; kingdom Viridiplantae; phylum Streptophyta; class Magnoliopsida; order Poales; family Poaceae; genus Triticum; species Triticum aestivum. The sequence continues at coordinate 560,602,368 of NC_057798.1, forward strand.
ACGCTACTGGGCCTAATTCGGATAGGGCGTAACAGGCCTTGGGTTAGCGGGCTGTAAATGGGCTATATGCGAACAGGTCATTAACAGGCTTTCCATGGGCCGGCCCGCCACATTTTGACCAAGTCAAATGGGCCGGCCTTTTCACAGGAATGGGCCATTGTTGGGCCATGCCACGTGTGAACGTATCATAGGCGCCTTCTGTCCAATGAGTGGATGCCATCTGTCCCAACAGTGAGCCGACACGTGTTTCCTCCAGCCAATGATGATTTTACACATGGAAAATCCCCATTGGTTGGGCCTGTTAACGGGTTATCAGATCCAAAACCCGACCCGATAGCTTAACGGCGTTTCGTTACGGTGGATGCCACGTGTCGGTCACCCTTGACGAAAGCACTTCTGTGACGCGCGATTTGTCGTCATGGAAGTGGACACTTCCGTGATGATAATTTTGGTAATGTCATCAAACACTTCTACGACAGCACAGGTATGACTATCTCGATTCTGTCATAAATTTCTCATGGATGTACATGCATGACAAAAACACGACCTACTGTGACAAACACGTATCATCACGGGAGTGTATTTTTTTGTAGTGATAGCCGCTCCTCGGCAGTGTCGACGGCCAGCGCAGAGCATGGTGCTTCCACTGCTGCATGGGAGGGGGGGGCCCTCTGAGGAAGGAACCCGGGGCGTGTACATCCCCGCCCTGACACGTAGCTTGCACGACAGGGCTGGAGGAGGTGTGTCTAGGCACCCATGAGCCAGCACGGGACTCACGGGGCCCTACCTCAAGGCGGGTTGCGCCTAGTCTTGGATCTTGGACAGCTGTGTGTTCCCGCGGGATGGTTAGGTACAAATGCTCTACGTCCTCAGGTCCCGGCCCCCGAGCGAGCTCAGCCGCCACTGGTATGCCAGGTCATGATGCCGTGGTCAAGGCCAGGGGTGAGGGCTGGGGAGCCAGTAAGAGCTCCTGAGTCGCGATGCTCAGGAGCCCCCCTTTAAACGTGCAAGCGACTCGCATGAGAGAGAAAGAGAGGCCCGTGGTAGGCAGCAATTGAGTAGGTGGTAATCGTAAGCAGATTAGGCTTGAAAGGCAAACCAGCATCGGCAACAGCAGAACAAATACATGCCACTAGGCCAGGGCCGAGCGGCTTGGGGATGATGCAGCCCAAGGGGTGCACCCAGTAAGGTAAGCTAAAGACATAAGGAAAAGGGATACATGCCATAGGGACGGACCCACACAGCCTGGGAATGATGCAGCCCTAGGGGCGCTCCCAGCTCAAATGAACTTGAAAGATGTCACTTGGTTCCATTGCAAATGGAGGGGTGTTGGAGTAGCTGAAGATGCGCATTGAGGGAGCCGCTCCTCATGAGCCACCAGAACCCTGAACCTCGGGAGGCCCCGGGGTCCAGGTGGTTCCCTGAGGATCATCTCCAACTCCACCAGAACCTCATGGTGCCTGGCCTCCTGAGCTGCCAGAATGCTTCGAGGTGTCGCTGGTGGATGGCAGCCGCGTTTGTTAAGCCGAAAGGCGTGCGAACATAGCTGTGCGGCGGACCCTTGCAGTGCCCCACGCGCGAAGGCCAGAAACGCTCCTGAGATGCGGCTCGATTGAGCCCTAGGATGTCGATGCAGACGCGCAGCCCGCCATCCTCGCCTAGATGGGGGGCTACGCCAGGCATGCGGCGATCTCCGCACATGGCCCTCGCTTCCTAAACCTCCTGAGTGGTCTTGGTGACGAATTCCTGAACGTTGGGCTTTCCTCGCACTGTGCCTTCCTGTGGGAAACGTGCCGCGAAGCACGCCTCCAAGTGGTGCCCAAGCGCCTCCCTCGTGACATGGGCAAAGTCCGAGGCCCTCCAGAAGAGAGCCCCCGAGCCCTGGCTGAGGAGGGCGCCGGGCGTGCCTTCCTATGCGAGGGAAGGTGGCACCCCATGCACGGGCGCCGATCCTGATGCAGTACCGCCTAAGAGGCCAACCTCTTGAGGCTTTTGGCGGAGCGGCTGCTTCTTCTTCTTGGGAGTGGCCTCCGGAGGGCTCTCGCCTTTGCGGCTTGGGTCTTCGATCGATGCAGCTTGGAATGCACGCTCGAGGGAGCACAAACCATCTCTCTCTTCGCAGGGGACCCTGATGATTCCACCGCTTCCTAGCATCTTGAGTATGTTGTAGCCGTGGTGGGTCACTGCCATGAACTTGGCCAGGGCTGGATACCCCAGGATGGCATTGTATGGCAGGTGGATGTGGGCGACGTCCAAGTCAATGAGATCGGTGCGTTAGTTGTCGCGCTTTCCGAAGGTGATAGGGAGGTGGACCTGCCTTATCGGGGTGGTGGAGCCGTCGGTAACTCTGGAGAAAGGCTTGGTAGGCTGGAGCTGATGATATGGCACTTGAAGGTTGTCGAACATCTCGACGGACAGGATGTTGAGGCCTGCGCCGCCGTCGATTAGGGTCCTAGTGACCTGCACATTGCTGATGACTAGGGAACAGAGTATCGGGAGGACACCGGCAGTAGTTGCACACTTGAGCTGATCCACTAAGCTGAAGGTGATGGCGCACTTGGACCACCTGAGCAGGCGTGTGGCCTCGAGCTTGGAGAGGACTGCGTTCACCTCGTGAGCCAACTGCTTGAAGATACGCTGAGAGGCTGGGGCCTGGGCTCCGCCCAAGATGCAAGTAATAACACGTGGCTCCTGGATGCCCCCAACCCCATCGTCCTGGTGGGGGTCATCGTTCCTTCTTGGAGGTGGTAGCGGAGGAAGACCTGCATTTCCCTGTGGGCGGTCCTCGCAAGGTTGATCCCCCCAAGCGCCCTCACGAGGCTGATCTCTCCAGGCGCTCTCGCGAGGCTGGTCTTGCCAGTTGTCCTCATGAGGTCGGTCGCTCCATTCCTGGTGAGGGCCACGATCGTCCCATCATCCTCCGCTACGTCCTCCTCCTCGGCCGTAGCCCCGGTCATTGCGCTCGGGGCGTCGGACAAATCGTCCTTCTCGAACTGCCCTGAGCTCATGGCAGTCATTGGTGTTGTGGGTGTGGAGGTTGTGGTAGGCGCAGAAAGGTCGGCTAGCCTTGGACAACTCCGACTGATCCCTGCCATGCTTCATGTCTGGTTCTGCGGCGAGCATGGCTGCTCCCTTGCGCTTGACGTCCTTGGCCCTGAGCTTCTTTTCTTCTGGGTTGACAGCTGGTAGCTCGAGGAGGGAGAGGTGTCCCTCCACAGCCCTTGCGCACTTGGTCGCCAGGTTGAACAGCTCCAGGGATGTGCACAACTCCTCGTGGATGGCCAGCTCCTCTTTCATCTTGACGTCGCGGACGCCGTCAGAGAACGCCGAAATGATAGCCTCGTCCATGACCTTGGGGATCTTGACACGGACGCTTTTGAAGCACTGGATGTACTGCTGCAGGGTCTCCCCAGGCTGCTGCTTGCTGCAGCATAGGTCACCCGCGGCCGGGGGGCGGTCGTGAGTGCCATCAAACTTGGCGATGAAGCGACTGCTTATCTCGTCCCAGGAAGAGATCGAGCCCGGGGGCAGGTTCAGGAGCCATGAGCGGGCGCCGTCCTTGAGTGCCATGGGGAACCAGTTCGCCATAACTTTCTCATCGCCTTTGGCTACTTCGATGCTCAGCTCGTAGAGCTGCAAGAACTCTTTGGGGTCGGGGGTGCCGTCGTAGCGAGGAGGCAGGTCTGGCTTGAACTTGCCCGGCCAGGCAACACTGCGCAGCTCGGGGGTGAAGGCGCGGCAGCCTGCTACGGCCACCGGAGCCCCATGCTACCATAGAGCTTGCTCTTGGTGATGCCCGCGCACCGCTGCGACTGGTAGCGCACGGTCTTGTTGTGCTGGTGCAGGGAGCACGGGGGCGCCTTCTTGGGGCCGAGGGATTTCTTGACAGCTTCTTTCTTCTCGCACGGGCGCCGGGCATGGCTGATCACGCCCGGGGGCCGTGCGCTTTGGATCCAGGGCACCACCTTGGGGCTGAGGTGGTGGAGGTGCCCCTTGGGCCGCGTCGCCCATACTCGGCGGCGGGTGAGGCAGCGAGAGGGACGACGCGGGTAGCCCCTAGCGGCGCTGGCGAGCTTGGTGATGCGGGCGAGCCAGTCCTCGTAGAGGTCGTCGATGGGGCGGTAACGCAGGAGCTCGCGTGCCGTCAGCAGCTCGGCCTGCGCGTCCGTAGGAGCGAGTCGAGCGTGGGATGACGACCCAGCTGGAGCCATCAATGGAGTGGCGGTGTGACTGCCCCGCCGCACCGAGGGGTGCCGCAGGGACGCTTGGTGCTTGTGCCCTGCCGGGCCGGTGGCAGTGTTGGCGGTAGGTGACGGAGAATGACGAGGGGAGCCACCAACAGGGGCCAACTAGGCGACCCAAGCGGCGAGAGCGGCCCGACGCTCAGCGCGGGTTCGGCGAGCGTCACACATGGATGCAATGAAGCGACGGGACGCGGATCGACAGAAGGAAGAACTCCGACGCACCCCTACCTGGCGCGCCAAATGTCAGATATCGGGTTCCGGCAAAACCCTTAAGGTTCGAACAATGGGGTGTGCACGAAGATTTCCCCCAATCGAATCTCTCTCTCTCTCTCTCTCTCTCTCTCTCTCTCTGCCTCGTCGCAATCCCAGGGCTTAGCTAAGTGAAATCACAGCACAAGAGACACGAGGTTTATACTGGTCCAGGCCACCATTGTGGTGTAATACCCTACTCCTATGTGTGGTCTATGGATTGCCTCTTGGGCTGATGATGAACAGTACAAGGGGATGAATAGCCTCCTGAGGCGAGGTGTTCTTGTGCTCTGTGGGTGGTTCTGGTCCGAGTGAATCTCTCGGTCTGTTTCTGCATGTCCATCTATGGCGGTGGCTAGTCCTATTTATAGAGGCCCTAGTCCTCTTCCCAAATATTGAGCGGGAACACTACAAAAAAATACACTTCCGTGATGATACGTGTTTGTCACAGTAGGTTGCGTTTTCTGTCATGCATCTACATCCATGATGATTTTATGACAGAATCAAGATAGTCATACCTGTGCTGTCGTAGAAGTGTTCCTTGACATTACAAAATTATCATCACAGAAGTGTCCACTTCCATGACGATAACTCGCGTGTCATAGAAGTGCTTCGTCAAGGGTGACCGACACGTGGCATCCACCGTAACGGAATGCCGTTAAGCTATCGAGTCGGATTTTGGATCCGATAACCTGTTAGCAGCCTCGACCAATGCCGATTTTCCACGTGTGAAATTCTCATTGGCTGACGGATCCACGCGTCAGCTCCGCATTGGCACATGTGTCACTCATCCAACGGTCGAGATGGGCCTATGATATGTTGACACGTGGACCAGCCCAAAAGTGTCCCACAAAGTTTAAATGGGCCGACCCAACCAAAGGCCCATAAGATTTAGCAGGCCATAATGGGATGGCCCAGCTAAAGGCCCACAAACTTTAGCGGACCATAATGGGCCAGCCTAGCTAAAGGCCCACACGAATTTGCAGACCATAATGGGCCAGACCAGCTAAAGGCCGACAAGATTTTGCGGACCATAATGGGCCGGCCCAGCTAAAGGCCCACAAGATTCTGCAGACCATAGTGGGCCAGCCCAGCTAAAGGCCCAACATTCTCTGTCAAATCGGCTCGTCAATAGCCTATCCTAAACTTGTCATCAACGCGGCCCATGGTCACTTTTGGCCCGTTAACTGTCCGCTATGTAATTGGGCCGAATTATGACCCGGTGTATTTCCAGCCTGTTAAAGGTCCGACTTCATTTGGGCCTATTTACAGGCCATCAAAACTTTCAGCCCATAAAGGTCCGTGAAGGATTTGGGTCATATTCGTCCATGTCTGACATTCGGCCTGTTAGAGGCCCACTATAGATTTGGGCCACTTTCGGCCTGTTGTCATTTTCGGCCTGTTAACGCCGGACGTAAACCATGGGCCATATGTGGCCCAACATCATATCGGGCCCATTAACGGCCCATATAAAAATGACGATAATCTAGCCCGACCGAAGTTCTGGCTTGTTAAAGGCCCGTGTATTAGGTCGGCGCATTTACGGCCCGTCCGAATTTCGGCCTGTCAAAGATCTGCATCGTAAATGGGCCACCATTTCGGCCTGCTAAGTTCAGTGGGTTATTTGGCACAATCAGGGCCCAAACTCACTTTCGGTCTATTAAAGGTCCATGTTTTTTATGGGCTCGAGATATTTACACGTGTAAACGGCCTAATTTTACTGAGGGCCCAAATTATGTTTAGGCCTGTTAAAGGCCCACTATGGGCACAGGCCTACCAGAAAAATATGAAAGCTTATGCTGATTTAGGCCCAGATATTTTTAGTGGGCTACATGCCAATTTCGGCCCCTAATCGTTTTTAGCCCAATTGGAATGGGCCCGACGAATGTTGGCATGTTAGGCTCCTACGAAGCTTTCGGCCGAATACATTACTAAGATAAACCTACACTATACAAAAATAGCGTCGTAATTACTACAGCCTGTGGCAGCATGATAAATGTTGTATCACAACAAAATAAATTCCAGCCATACAACAAAAGGCTTGTTGGCATAAAGTTTACAGTCCTTCCAGATAAAAGCACCATCAGATGTATAGAAGCACAGATCATTTGACTTGAGTGCTAATGTTTCAGGCTGTAGAATCTGATGGAGCAGCACGAGCTCCACCTTTTTCCGCCATTGCTCTTGAACAACGAAGTGAATGTGTGATAGTCTGGTTTCAAAACCATTGATATCTTGACGACCTTTCTCAACCACTATTCTTGTTTCCGAAACAACGTCCATTAGGGATTTCACTTGTGTCTGGAGCACAGATATATCACTCTGTCTAGCAGGAAGATTTTTTTCAGAAGGCGATTTGGACGAGGTTACCTTGACAACCAACCCAGAATTACGCAGGAAGGTGCTTTTTGCACTGTTAGTGGAGAGATACTGACGCACTGTAGCAAGAGGTGACATTGTGCCTGTAGTAGCCTCGTCACCTTCAGGTGGTTGTGGCTGTTCAATCATTTGTTCCATAGCTTCCTGAAAGTTTGTACTTGTAGATTAGTGTACCAGATAAGTTACTAATGAGACAAGAACAAACAAAGTAGGTTAAATGTTTATACATAACTTATTTTAGTGAACTACTGTAATACATTAGCATGTATTGTAGTGCCAACTACATAATAAAATCACTTTCGGAACATATGTCCATGTAGCATGCCTACTGTATTGTCTATTTCCTCACATTCATTGACATCTAAGGATAAAGAGACATGGTTTAAAGTAGGATGAACATAGTATGACATCATTCATATCCTGGGCAAATAGATATAAAACTATCATTTTGTGCGCACGTGAACATAACAACTAGATTACAGATCAAGACCAAAATAATATCCTTCAGCTCTTTTAAACCATGTAAGGTGAAATGATACGGTAAGACAACTGTGTATAAAAGTGAACAAAGTAACTGACATTGGCTGCAAACCAAGTAGTTAAATGAACACATCACGGTACCAATCAGTTCAAGGCAGGAGGAGTAAGGACTTACAACAGTGGTTTGAACTGGTGTGCTCATGCCCTTCATCTTGCTGGTGTGGCAATCCTTGAAGATTTGCACTGCATTCGATTCAGGTTCTTTTTGGTCTGCACGGCCTTTCCTCTGTATTTGGAACAAGTCAATATAGATACGATAATATGGCACACAAAAAAGAAGGAAGTAGCAGCTTTTACAAGAGCCTCGCAGTGTGCAATATAGCTACGAGATCCTATTGTCTGTTGGAATTTCACTTGTAAGGCACATACATAAATACAAGTTCAATATGTGGTCTGATCAAATACATATAACCTACCTGATACTTTGGATCAGACCAGTGTTTAACGAGGGCTGTCCAGTCTTCATCTGTAATATATTCCACTTGAGATGTTTGGGCGATTTCTTTGTTAGCCTTGCCTTCAAAGTGAGATTTTCTAAGGTGGTACCGATACTATCGTAGAGCAGACTGAAAAACATGAGTGCATGCTTGTTTAGTTGCATCATCTTTCGGATCCAAATTGAACCTCATCTATTGAAAAAAGAATGTGAGTCTTATTAGGAGGAAGCTAAAAAGTATGGGACAGAGCAAGACAATATTACTAATTGCGATGAATAACATTACTTACGGATAAATGGTCAACGAAGGTGTTAAACTAGGTATTGTCTTTCTCATTCCTGTACTAGATCCACGTTGGGAGGATACGTGCATGACACCTAACGGCAACGGCTGCCTCTGATACTAACTTGGCTGACTCTGTAGCATCACGTGGCCTTTTTAAACCTGCCTCATAATGGATCTCCATTCTTCCTCCTTTAGATTTTTTTAATCTGTCAAGCATTATCCCTGATGTCTGTTTCCGCTTGCGCCATGTAGCTAGTTCAACAACGAATACGGAAAGTGTTAGTGTACATCAAACTGTGCGAGTACATATAAAGGAGCATGCAACTGCAACTTGACTCGGTCAGGTACCGTCTTGGTGTTGATGCTCATGAGGTTCATCTGATCTTGCCAAGTCCTGTTGTGTCAGCAATGCTTTGGAAGTAGTGTTAGGTGTGAAGGCAACTTGGGAACTAGCCAGTTCTGGAGCAAACGAACGAGTAACTTGTTGAGATGCTGGTACAGTTGAAGAGGATGTTGCAGCTGGTGGAGCTGGTGATACTGTGTTTGTAGATTTAGCCGGTGGACTTGGACCTTCTACTGCACTATAAGTACCAGCAGAATCTCGATGGCAGATCCTTTTTCATTTCACCCGATGAGTTACAACACTCCCTACTATATTATTTTCCTTGCTCTTTTTTGACTTTGCCATGTCAAGCTGTACCCACAACACAAAAGAATAAAATCACTCTTCAGAACTCATTGATGCATGATACAGACAAGCAATACTTTGATGTAAGACAACCGTATGAGGATGGAATATGTAAGAAAAACGGGACGGCATGACATATTCATAGCTACGATGTGCAAACTAAGCAGAAGGATTTTCAAGAAAATAGAAGTAATGCAAGCTAGACACCATATGAAAGATGCATAATACTCTGCCAAGTTAAAATTGTGTTGTCATAAGTGGCAGTTCAAAAAATTAGAAGCAGTACAACATAGAAATCAATGCAAGATACAACCACTATCAAACTGCCATGTTAAAAGCATCCAATCATGAGTTACTGATGCGGGATACACAACAACAGTACTTTGATGTAAGAACATGGTATGATAGATAGATGTAGTGTATTCTAGACATAGAAAGCCATGTCATATGCACATGTATAATGTATAAACTCAGCAGGTGCAATTTAATCAAAATAGAAGAAATACAGGCTAGACAACATACGCAACATGAAACCAATTATCACACTGTCAACTTGGAGCAAGCACCTGCGATGGTGGAGTACGGGAGATGAACGCATCATGTAGACTTGGGACCTCAACTTCATTAGCAGTAGAAGTGGAAAATCTAGAGAGTCTCTGTTAGCGTCGGTGCGGAGGACCACCAACATCCCCTAACTTACTCTTTTCTTTCCTATTTTCTGATATTGCCTTATGAAGTCAAAGCCACAAGAAGATGAATAAAATTAGCTCTGCATAACTGGTTGATGCATGATACAGACGAACACTACTTTGATGTAAGGCAAGCGCAGGATAGGAGGATGAATAAAAGACAATGTTTCATATTCACACGTACGATAGGAGGATAGAATATGTATGAAAAAACAGTAAGCGGGAGTCTTTTCCACAAAATTAGAAGAAATGAAAGCTAGGCACCATGTGAACATGCAACCAATATCACTCTATCAAGTAAAAAGTGTCTCATCGTAAGTGCCATTTCAAGAAATTAGAAGCAGTACAAGCTAGAAGAAAATGCATGATGCAACCTACATCACAGTCCCAAGTTAAATGTGCCTTATGGGTAAGTGATTGTTGTAGGTATAAGTTGTAAGCTACGTAGATGCAATTCAACATAATCAGAAGCAATACAAACTAGACATCATATGGAAAACACAACCACATATAACAGTTCCAAGTAAGAGAAAGCACCTGTGATGCTGGAGTAGGGGAGATGTGCTCATCATGTACACGTATGTTCTAGAAACAAGAACATGTGTCATATTCACAGGCATTATGTGCAAAGTAAGCAGATGCAATTCAAGTTAGAAGCAATACAAGCTAGACATCATACGCAACATGCAACCACATATAATAGTGCCAAGTTAGAGCAAGCACATGTGATGGTGGAGTAGGGGAGATGTGCTCATCATCTACACAGCTACGTTGACTGTCCAGCCTTGTGTTGTGTTGCAAATCTTGTTGGGAGGATGGCGGAGTAAAATCTGTGGAGACCTCCTGTTTGAGTTGCTCCGAAGGACCACCATCATCCATTGCTGGACTAATTTCCTTCAGCTGTAATGATTTTGCATTGTGAAGTCAAACTGATAAGAAAAAGGAATAAAATTCGCTCTTTAGAACTCAGTCAGGCATGATACTAACGAACACTACTCGGATGAAAGGCAAACACATGATGCAAGGAAGGAATATGTATGAAAAATAGGATGGTGTGACATATTCACACCTATGATGTGGTAACTAAGCAGAAGGCATTTCAACAAATTAGAAGCACTGCAAGCTAGACACCATATGAAAGATGCAACCAATATCACTCTGCCAAGTTCAAACTGTATGGCGTTTCAACAAATTAGAAGCAGTACATGCTAGAAATCATATGCAAGACACAACCAATATCATAGTGGCAACTTAAAGGTGCCTTATCATAAGTGACTGATGCGGGATATGCAAGAATAGTAGTCTGATGTAGAAACGGGAAAACATGTCATATTCATAGGCATTATGTGTAAAGTAAGTAGTTGCAATTCAACAAAGTTAGAAGCAATACAAGCTATACATCATATGCAACATGCAACCACATATAATAGTGCCAAGTTAGCACAAGCACCTGTGATGGTGGAGTAGGGGAGATGTGCTCATCATCTACACAGCTATGTTGACTGTCTAGCCTTGCGTTGTCTTGCGAATCTTGTTGGGAGGATGGCGGAGTAGAATCTATAGAGAACCTCCGTTTCAGTTGCTCGGAAGTACCACCATCATACAATGCCTTGCCAATTTCCTTCAGCTTTATTGATTTTGCATTGTGAGGTCATACCGACAAGAAAAAGGAATATCATTCGCTCTTCAGAACTCATTCATGCATGATACTGACGAACAGTACTCTGATGAAAGGCAAAGTCATGATAAGAGGATGGAATATGTACGAAAAATTGGACATCTTGACATATTCACACCTATGATGTGGTAACTAAGCAGAAGGCACTTCAACAAATTAGAAACACTGCAAGAAACCATATGGAAGGTGCAATCAATATCACTCTGCCAAGTTAAAACTATCTCGTCATAGGTGGCGTTCATCAAACTAGAAGCAATACATGCTAGAAATCATATTCAAGACACAAACCAGTATCACACTGCCAACTTAAAGGTGTCCCATCATAAGTGACTGTGCAAGATACACAAGAAGAGTAATTTCATGTAAGAACATGGTGTGATAGACAGATATAGTATGTACCAAAAACAGGAAAGCGTGTCATATTCACATGTATCATGTGTAAGCTAACCAGATGCAGTTTACACTAATTAGGAGCAATACGAGCTAGACACCATATGCAACATGCAACAAGATATCACACTGCCAAGTTAGAGCAAGCACCTTGGATGGTGGAGTAGGGGAGCGGAGACTTGGACCTTGTAATGCACTATCAGTACAAGGAGAGTTGGTACAGATGCTCCATTTATGTTGCTGCAGAGGACCACCATCATTGCCTTCATTACTCTTTTCGTTCCTCTTTCTTGATTTTGCCTGTCAAGTCAAACCCACAAGAAAAAGGAATAAAAATTGCTCTTCAGAACTATGCATGATACTGACGAACACTACTTTCATGTAAGGCAGCCGCATGATAGGAGGATGGAATATGTATGAAAAACAGGACGGCGTGACATATTGACATGTATGATGTACAAAGTGTAAACTAAGCACAAGGTGCTTGAACTTGTTAGAATCGATGCAAGCTAGAAACCATATAAAAGATGAAACCAATATCACTCTGCCAAATTAAAAGGGCGCCCTAACAAATGTATTTGACCAAATTAGAAGCAATACATGGCAACAGGCTAGAAATAATATGCAATATGCAACGTATAAAGGTGACACATCGTAAGTGATTGATGCAGGATACAGAAGAGAGGTAGTTTCATGTAAGAACAAGGTTAGCACATAGATGTAGTGTGTACCAAAAATAGGAAGGCATGTCATATTCACAGGTATAGTGTGTAAACTAAGCAGATGCAATTTACCCTAATTAGAAGCATTACAAGCTAGACACCGTATGCAACATGCAACCACATATCACACTGCGAAGTTAGAGCAAGCACCTGTGATGGTGGTGTAGGGGAAGTGCGGTCTTTAGGTACAAAGCTACGTTAAATATCTTCATTTAGGCTTGTTGTTTCTTGAGAATCATGTGGATAGGATGAAATTGCATTCTTTATAAGAGTATTGCGTTTCATATTAACCCACGCGCGTGACTGTCTCATCATAAGAGATAGATGCAGGATACACAAGAATAGTAGTTTGATGTAAAAGCATGGTGTGATAGGCAGATGTAGTATGTACTAAAAAGAGGAAGGCGTGTCATATTCACATGTAGAATGTGTAAGCTAAGGATATGCAATTTAACAAATTAGGAGCATTGATGAGGGATACACAAGAAAAGTAGTTTGATGTAAGAACATGGTTAATAGAAAGATGTAGTATGTACCAAAAACAGGAAGGCATGTCATATTCATAGGTATAATGTGTTAACTAAGCAGATGCAATTTACCCTAATTAGAAGCATTACAAGGTAGACACCATATGCAACATGCAATCACATATCACATTGCCAAGTAAGAGCAAGCACCTGCGATGGTGGTGTGGGGGAATTGCGGTGATCAACTAGAGAGCTACATTGACTATCTTCATTTAGCCTCGCTGTTTCTTGAGAATCATGTGGGGAGGATGACACTGCAGTCTTTAAACGAGTAGGGCCTCTCACAGTAACCCACTCGGGTGGTTGTCTCATCATAAGTGATTCATGAGGGATACAAAAGAGCATTAGTTTGATGTACGAACATGGTTAATAGACATATGTAGTATGTATCAAAAACAGGAAGGCATGTCATTATCAAAGGTATAATGTGTAAAGTAAGCAGATGCAATTTAACCAAATTGGAAGCAATACAAGCTAGACACCATATGCAACATGCAACCACATTTGACAGCGCGAAGTTAAAGCAAGCACTTGGGATGGTTGTGTCTGGCAATTGAGATCATCAACTGCAGAGCTACGTTTACTGTCTCCAACTGCTGACACTGCACCCATTAGAGCGCTGAAACGCTTAGTGCTTATCTTCGAATTACACTGCAGCGACTTCTGTCTTTTCTTTTTTGCATTCATCAACATCGTGTCAGAGTCTGATATACCCATGCATAAAAAACAATAGTGTGAGTATGGGTGAAGTGTGTGCACAATTAGTACAGTGTATAGGTAGCAGATAGCAGGTCGGTGAGAAATAAATGATGGGAGACATATGATAGCTCTACAACATGCATGGCACACTAAATTACTACAGGATTCTATGAAAATAACAATCGACTGAAAGCAAATAGGTCAGTCCATTTTTTCTGCACCGTCTGATGTACAAAGAACAGGCAGATCGCCTTCATCTACCTCCAGCCAGTCAGTGTTGACGATCTTCCTCGAAACGCCAGCGACCATCGGCCCAGTATTCCTCCCCTGTATGCGCCCTCCCCTCGACCTCACCACACCGCTGTGCTTGGCACCGCCCCCGGGCCATCCATTCAAGCCCCGCCGACCTCTAGATTGGGTGCAAGCAGCTCCTGCGCCCCACACCCCTATGATAGACACCGATGTGCCACTTCCTCGGTGAACAGACAGACTAGGTGCTCCGTGCGCCTAAGCGGGTGCTGCTTCTTTTAATTGCGGTTCGACTGACCCTGAATTGAAATCCAGGCGGGCTACTGACCTCTAGCAAAGGTGAAATAGTAAAAGGGAGGAAACCTTGTGCATTTAGTATCACGAAGAAGATGCAGTAAGAAGCACTCAATTAGTTTCTTTTGTGGGATGAATGCGGTGTGAGCGGAGACGTAAGATTTGCATGAATAAGGGAAGAGGAGTACCTCTTTCTGCTGGTAGTGATGTGTCCTCCTTTTGTTTTTCTGACAATCTTCTTGTTGTTCGCCGGAAACCAGAAGTTGTGGAGGACGGTGCAGCCTTGGACGAACCCATGGCCAAGTTGTTGAGTGTGGTGCGGTGGCCGTCTATCAGTGGCGGGGAAGTAGATCCGAGGCGGCGAACGACGATGTAGCGGGAACAGCTCCGGTGCGGTGGACAGTTGTAGCAGTGGAGCAGCAGGAGTGAGGCACATGATGGCATGGTTGGAGTGGTTCTGGTACGACGCACGTCGGTGTCGGTGTCGTGGAGGCAGCTCTGCCTCGGCTTTAGCTGCTAAGTGCTTGAGGGTGTTGCGGTTGCGGTTGTGTTGGATGACGACGTCGGGGTACCGGCTCCGGCGTGATGGAGGAGGGCGGCGGTGGATTGCCCGCTATGGGGTGGAGGACGGAGGAGGCTGGGATTTCATGGCTGGTGGAGAGGGTGTTTTCGCACCCATGGAGTATGAATGGGGAAACGGAGGGAGGCGGGGAACTAAGGGGGAACAATGTTTTAGTTTGAGACGCGCTTGTTTGAAATTTGGGGAAAGTTACAAACTTTGCCCCCATCTAAAATTTCAGACATATTGCGGCTTGGGGGTAGGACAGTCATGTTAGGTGTCCCAAATGTGGGCGGGATGGAATTCGGCCGAGCACATGGGTGTTTAGGCGCCCACGACGTATGAATGCTTCTCGGAGGCGGTTGAGACTGGTCTCTTGGTGAAGTTACAAACCTACCCCGGTTTAGACCTTTGGACATCGGGCCGATAGGCTACATGGGCCAGAGTCAGGAAATTAATTTCCTACGACCAAACATTAGTCTCGCGCGGTTTCGGGTGACCATAGGCCTATTTGGCGCTTCGTTCAATATTTGGGAGCAGAAGCATTAACGTTTTCAGTTCTCTTGAATTGAACTTTCAGGATTTGTCAAACTTCACAAATCTTTACTCTTGAAAATCCTGAAGCTACGATTATTTTGGAATGGAGGGGGTACATTTGAATATACATTGTACACAAGTATATATTAAAAATTATGCAACTTACCTCAGTCATAGTCACGACATACATTTTGTCGTGCTAACCAACATGTGGTTGGATGGTTAGGAGGATAGTGGTTTCTCGAGCCCACCAAGGTTAAAGTCCCGATGCTCGCATTTATCTTGTGTTAATTTCAGTATTTTCCAGTGATGCACGTTCCGTGGGAGGAGACGTTCCACTCGACTACGAGGCACCTATGGTGACTTCCTAAAATCTCAAGATCATATATGCGGGCCCACTCTCTCGAAGGTGCTCGTAGGGGTAGGGTTCGCGTGTGTGCACTTATAGCGGTGAGTGCTTGCGCATATATATGAGCCCTTGCGTCTGTACCGTGTTAAACAAATACATGTCATGATTATACGGTCACTGGCTCACCCGTACAACTCCATATTTTGTTGATGACACAATCAATTGACCAGTCAAAACATTGCATGCGGCGCAACTAGTGTTGCACCATCGGGGCGCGTAACTGTGAGGCCCACCTATCAGCCCGTATATGAAAGAAAGAAATGGTAGTTTGAGTCAGTACTGTGTTAATAAAATAGGAGTACATTTTAGGGTGATCGTACGCTCACTGGCTCACCATACAACTCCATAATTTGTTGATAACACGATTAATTGACCAGTCAAACGGTCCACATTCAGCAGTGCGCATTACCATAGGGCCCACCCGTCAGCGTGTATATGAAGGAGAGATATGGTAAAAAAATAGTGGTCGGTGGGTATTCGAAGTCGTGAGACCTTTGGTTGGCAATCACCGGCGGTTGGGGGGGCGTTCATTGGGCGGTGGGGTGGGGATCGTTGGAGAAAAAGCTCGGCGCGGGGAGGGGGGTGCTGCTAGAGGGATGGCCGGTGCGGCGGCGGACCGGTGGTGGGGAGTGGTTTCGGGGAGAGCAGGCCGGCGTGGCGGCGCGGGCTGGCCGCGGGCGGCGGGTGCTGGCAGTTTGGCCGGTGGTGGCTGGCGGCTCAGGGGGGTGGAGTTTGATGATAAACTGGAGGCCCTTGATTTCGTATCCAACGGCTGGAAAATCTAATGACCAGAGATGAAAAAGTCAGTCGACTGACGTGTAGCCTCACCCTGCACGTACACATGCATGCACGCAAGACACGCACGCATGCAGGCATGCAACACTGACACGTACACATAACGTACACATGCACGCACGCAAGACACGCACGCATGCAGGCGTGCAACACTGACACGTACACATAACGTACACGCGCACGCATGCTGGCGTGCAACACTGACACGTACACATGCACTCACGAACACACGCACGTACGCACCCATGCATGCAACACTGAAACGTACCCTTGCACGCACGCAACACTCGCACACCTGCATGCACACAACACACGACGCAAGACACACGCTCAACCTATACGTGCATGCACCCTTTGTTAAGGACATGGATTGTTACGGGTATTAATCAATCTTATCTGTGATAAGCAGAACATTGATGTTTCCAGCGGTCTTTATGAATCACAACATATCGAACGAGCTATCAACATAGTAGGCTTATCTACATGAAAAAGATGACGTCACACTCAATGAACAATCATCGGTTTATGAAATGCCCGCTGCTGACCGCCGTGGCCCACCAAAGGTTTCTCTGCTGTGCGCTGCCTGCGTTGGGCCACTGACATGCAGGACATGCACCCAAAGAGCCCACACGTCAGTGGAAGAACGGTGCGGTGTCCTAGGTAAGAGTTGAGGGCGCCACTCGCTGCACGCCCGACTGAACACGCCTCAGTGCCGCATTCAAACACCTCCATGAAACCCGCCCGTGTGAAAGCCGAGAAACCCACTCTAGACACACGTCCGTTCATGACCGGGCCGGCATTAAACGCAACACCGGCCGAGCTCCTCCCATCCGCCGTCTATTTAATCTCCTATTTAAATGAGGCCAAACGCCGGCCAAGAATCACACACCTCCGCTGCACACCTATCCCCTCCACCATTTTGTCCACTATTGCAATGGCTTACGAAGAGTAGTTATTCCGCATCCAAGTCGGCTGGGTAGCCCGCCGGATACGAGCTATGCAGCTCGCTGATCCACCTCCCTCCCCTCGCTCGACGGAGCCAGTTGCCGCCCCAAGCCGGCGCTCGCTTCAGCAACTCACCGCTCCAGGCCAGCTCGACGAGGAGCAGCGCACGGGCGTCGTTGCTGCCGTCCACGCCGCCGCCTCGTACCGCGTCTCCCATTTTTGTGGCCGAGACTCCCATGACGGCGGCCGCGCCATGCAAGCAGCGACAGAAGCCGGGTGCGCGGAGAGTGACGAGTCGGTGGCCAGCGCGTTCGCGTCCGCCGCCATCATCGAGGAGAAGTACAACACGGGAGGCCGCCGCCGCTTGGGTCCCATGAAGGCCACCGCGGAAGCGACGCCGGCATATGCAGCAGGTGTCTTGCTGGATCCTTTTGTTGCGAGGACTTCATCAACCCCCCATGGGCTCCATGGAAGAGGGGAATGTTAGGATGAACTCGAGCCGGTGCCGGCCATGGCGAAGTAGTGGCCGGTGATGAACTCGAACTGGTGCCGGCTACCATCATCTTCGGCACCAGCCAATGATATCAGTTGGGCAGTGGGGAAGCGAGCCGTCCTTTGCACTGAAGCATATACCTCTAGGGCTCCCGGCAGTCCGGTGATCGTGCTGCCGGACATGATGAACATAAATCGATCGGTGGGCGACCATTTAGGCCAGGTATTATATACGTGTGCTGCCTAGAACTAGCACCACGTATTTCATTTGAATGTAATGAAATTCGTCATGTTTGTATGAAAATTGGTATTTTATATGATTTCCGTCATTGTTTATATGAAATATCAGTTTGTCTTCGTGTTTGCGTGAATTTCGTCCGGTTGGATGGCATAATTTGCGGGTCGCCGGTCGGTCTGCGGGCGGCTCAGGCGGCGTTGTGGGACAAAAAAACACAGCTCGTGCGAGCTCGTCTCCAACGTGCGCGCTAGAGGATGCATGACAGCATGAGCACCCGAGCCATTCCTCGTTCATCGGTGGCAAAGGCACCGGTGGACAAAAGGGTCGCCAATATTTTGGCTACCCCGGGCAAGATCCAAACAGCCCCTCCCAACAGATACGAATCCCTCGTTCGCCGTGGAATTTTGCCATGTGTTTTTTTCATGGACTAGCAAGATGCCCGTGCATTGCACAGAACATCAAGATGCATTTTTTTACAAACTCCCGCATGCATGCAAGGGATAATTAATGTCCTCCTTTGCTAGTACCACGAGGCAAACACCATTTATATTGCATCGATTAGTGTTAGTGGCCTTGTATATCTGCAAATTGTAATTTTGATAGTGGCCCCTTGTATATAAAAATGGAGGGAGAAACATGAGAGATAAGGTGAGGAGGAGTGGAGCGTGGTGGTGACTGCTGGTCGGACTAGGCGGAGGCCTGTGGATGGACGGCACATTATGTCTAGGTTTGTATCTCTCTCACACACACTACGTAGGTGGGGGACATGCACGAAGAGAAGAGGTGCACACATGGCGCATGTACTTCGGTCTCTTTCCCAACCACACCCGTGCGGGTACACGGTGGAGCTCATTTCTGTACAAAAAAGGCAGCCCACGTGGTACTTTGGCATGTGTACTGGTTTTCCACTTGGTGGAGGGAGGATCATCTACCACGGGTGAACAAACAAATTGCAACTTGATGTGTTATGTTAAAAAAGAGGCAAACTATGTGGGGCCTACCTTAGAGGCAAACACTGGAGTACTTTTGATGTGTCACGTCAACTCGCAGAACGAGGAGAAGCTTGCTTAGTATGCCATCTCCCCCGCCCACGGGCGCGGTGGCTCGGAGGATGAGGTGAAGCTTGCTTACGAGTAGTAGTAGTAGTAGTACTCCTACTACTGTACGCCTTACGCCCACTCCCTCGCCCACGTGCACAGTGGCTCGCAGCATGAGGAGAAAACTTTACTACTCCCTCCGTTTACTCCTTGTCCCTACTACGTACCTTGGTTAGTACTCCCTCCATTTACTTATACAAGGCCACTATAAAAAATACATTTTGCATCTATACAAGGCCACAAATAGTAATTGAGACAAAAGTTACTACTCCCTCCTTTCTAGTTTATGGCTCAATTTCAAAATCTCTCCAACCAAGGTAGACGGTGAGTGGTCGAACTAATTTCGTAGTTTGCACAAGTAATTAGTACGCTCGTTTTTCTCAAGAAGTTATGTTTACCGAGGCATTAATTAGAACGAATGCATGAATGACCACTAAATTTCCATGAACTTGTACGTGCATTGGTTAGTTTCCTCTTGACACTGCTTGCATCAGGTGATCTAACACACCTCGAAATCCAACATGTAATGGTACTACTACTAGTATAGTAGAACTGAGACTTATCAAAAAGAAAAATGAATGATTTTTAGATGAGCCCTATGAACCCTAGTGGGTACGTACTCCGTAAAAACAGATTTTTCCAAAACTAATTCGCTCCCTTTCGTGAATTCTGTAGTATACTCCTCCGTCGACGGTCCCTTTCATGAATTATGTACTTCCTGTCGCCGACATGTGGGACATATAGCAACTGGGTCGATGTGTCAAGCACCAAATAACAGTGCAGAACAGCAGGGGGACGCACCTCACTCGTACCGGCCTAGTAGTAATGAGCAATGAGATGTCAAATCACAATACCGCACCTTCCCAGACGGATGAAGCAACCATTATTTCACACTTCGGTTCGCCATCATCTCAAACCACGTAGTATTGCTTCTGCCTCAAGAGGGACACGCGCATCGCCTTGGTACATCATGACACGTGGGACCGCATGATAGGCCATGCTCCCCCGCTGATCGCTCGGTAAAATCACCTCATTTTTACTATACTTCCTCCGTATCGGTTTACTACATGGCATGCACGTCGTTCTAGGTTGAGAATTTAACTGGCTATATATGTGATGAATTGTACTCTAGCCTTTTAAAAATTGTATACTTTTTTACAGTAGTACTATTGATGGATTGTGCCATGGAGCAAAAATTGAAATTAAAAAAAAGGTGGTACATATAGAGAGCGCTCGTCGCCAAATTATGCATATAGTACTATTAGGAAAGCTAGTACGTGCTTAATTGGGGTGCTAAATTCTATTAAAGAAATACTAGTAGTATGTATCATACTGAGGAGCTAGAGTAACGAGAAGAAACATAACACAGTTCTGCTGGGGCTCGGCACAACACACCCCTCAAATTCAACTAAGCACACCTGAAATTAAACTATGCAACTAATCCGGTAGACACTGCATTAGAACCACCATGAGCAACGATACTGACACCTTACTCACTTGGAGGAGTCCTCGTCCACGTCCTCGAATTCGTCCTTGTCCCTCTTCCTCTTGACCGATAATTCTTTGCTTGAACCGCACACTTGGCTCTTGCTCTTCATCCAACCCTTGTAGATATTGAAACAAAGGTAGCCATCCATTGCAGCATAGTGGATGTGGTCTATATCTAGTACATTCCGCTGCCATGAATGACGATGAAACGTGTAATGAGGTTTCTCCAGTTTACCATACGAAGGATGAACCATGGCTCCTGCTAGGGTCAGCATTGAAGGCTGGCCACCGGAGGGCAGCAGCCGATTCTTCTGGAGGTCGAAGGGGTTTCCTACAATGAGGCCTATCCGACCCAGGACTTCTTTGTCGTTCGTAAAGTCTACAGTAACAAATTTGACTAAATTGCTCTCAAGGAAGTTCTTAAAATCCAGGCATTCAACGTCGGCATGGCATATGTGGTAGACCAAGCATAACTCATGCACGCAAACCTGGATCACAGCGGGCTTCTTCCTCTCTTCGTCCTTTAGATCCTTCTCTCGTCCCAGGACTATGGTGTACTCAACATCTAGCCCAGAGACCCACTCATCATGTGAGTTTTCGAACATGCGTCTGAAGCGAGAAAGGCATCCTTTCACCGTCGCGGAAGAACGGGTGTAGATGACATCGAACTCATCGTCGGTGATGGTTCTAACCTTGCACTCACCGCCGATCATGGAGATTTGGGACACCATGGATTTGGGAGGAGGGTTAGGATTAGTGGAACTACCGTAATGTGAAAGGACGGGACAACTAGGAGCAAACCGCCATAGTATTAAAGGACGTGCGGGGACGAGTAGGAGAGAACTGCCAGCGTGCGAATGGCAGGGTAGTGGCTTTCCATTCTCCCATGATACGGGCTTCCGAGAGCCCTTGGATCTGAGATCGAATGGTTGCATGGCGTGATTCTAGACCTATGGGTGAATATCCTATCCTCGAGGGTTATTCTGCAAATTTTCAGCAACTTAGCATGCGACCATTTGATCTCAGATCCAAGGGCTGCCAGCAGCCCATATCATGGTCGCGCCTACCACGACCATCCCGTCGCTCACGCGGTCGCGCCGTTGGAGATTTAACACAGTGCGTTAGGCTATCTGATGTTGGCATGTCATACATAGTCATCACTTAGTCACTCATACTACAACAAGGTTAGCTATAAGTGTATTTTTTTACTTCTCTCTATCTCTTTCTTCGTACTCCAATGAAATGGTGCTTAGATGAGGTGTTAAGGGCATTAAATGGCTTAGCAATCAAGTCCCCAATGCATAGGTGCTTATTAGTAGTTTTTTGTTCCTAAGTTTGCTTCATTTAATTAGCTATATACTCAAAATTGTCTTTTCACCTAGGTACACGTGCTTAGCACCATTTCTTCCTTGGGTCACCAAACTTGCCACATCAGACTTTATGCCGATGTGGCAAGCTTAGCACCTGTAGGAGTAAGTAAGTACTACAATAGTGGGCTATAAGCCCGCTTTACATGGCATTTTTGCATGTGTGGGGGAAAGAGGCAAGGAAAAAGTGGAGAAGTGGGCTCTCATGCAAGAGCCAACCTCAACTACATGGTGGAGCATTGGGAGAGGCACCTGTATGGAGGTCGTCAGGAATCAAGAGACTCATGCCGGTCGTAGCGCCGCTGTTAAAATGAAAATGGCAAGTCAAATCACGGGCCCCACCTGTCCAACAGTAACTCGCTGTCAAATCACACAACCCTACGTTTGCAGCAGCCTACTCCCTCGTCTTCTTGCATCTCTGTCGAACCGACTAGGCGGAACTGCCCCGCCTACCGCGCAGGAAAAGCCCAACCCTCGACTTTTAAATACAACTACATCTGCTTAAGAATCCAATGATATAGTAGTACTTTTTGTGACATAGTAACTCATATTTAGTTAGTCAAATGGATGACCTAGAACTACGTGCACGCCCTATAAACCGGGACGCCTAAAAATAAAAAACCGAGACGGAGAGGGTAGTTCAGCACGTATCTTTTTAGATCAATATAGTCGGGATTCACCAAGGAGCAAAACCAAGTGGTAGGCTGCTCCTGTCGTGCTGGCGTAGCAACTCAAGCAGGGCCAGTCTGCACAAGAAATGGCGACACACTTAACAGGACCCCTTTGGCCGACATGTGGCTCATCCACCGTCTTGTTCCACGTGCGATGCACCAAATTACAGTTTGGAGCAGTGGTTGGAACTCGAGGCACCCCGGTCGTAGCACCGCAGTAGTAGAAAATGAGCGACAAGGGGTCAAATCACAAAGCCCCACCTTTCCCGCATTAAGCTGGACAGACGAAGCAACCATCATTTCACTCTAGGGCACAAGATCATAAAGAAAAGAGAAAACAATGATGCGTGCCGCAGCTACCTAGGGCACCCTAGGGTAGGGGTCTCCACTACATATCCTTTTTTTGAAAGCGCCTCCACTACAAATCGGCTTCTCCCTCATCCTCTTGAAGAAAACCGATGATGAGTGCAGCAGTACGGTTTGTAGGAGTACTACGGCGTGCGGGGCCATGTCGTAGTAAACGGGTTCGAGTCGATGCATGTGTGGGCCGCTTGGTTTTACAGGAACGAGGCAACATTTTGGGTTCGGGGACCAGTGGAGATATAGTATGTACAAAAAATTGTAGACGTAGGTTCGACCGAAAGGCAATGATGCATTGAACGCATGAGATTTTGAAACCAAATTATGAATAAATACACACTATAGCATGTAAAGCTTTGAGTCATATATGCATGATGTAGATGTTCGTTTAGTTCTTATAGTTCATCTCATTCAAAATCAATTATTTTGATAAAAATGTTAAGATTCATGGGGTTGTGCATTGTAAAGCATAAAGTAGAAAACAAATAATGGCAATTCATTTAGAAAAAAAACAATTATCATACAGAAAATATTCTAGAACAAAGGAGAAGTGCTTGTGTTTTGAGGTTTGTGCATTATGCTTAAGTTCAACCATGGAGTCTTCTAAATTGTACATGTGGCAGATCTGGTGGAATGTTGATCATATCCAATGGCCAGTAGTGCTCGGATTCGCCATCTCTGCACTGTCGGATTAGCTTCATCCAGCGACCATCTTTCAAAGTTATTGGCACACTATATAGTTCTTGTGCCATAGTTGCATGTTTTGGAAAAAAGCTACTAGAGGGTTGTACTATCTATTTAGGTATAGAAGATGTATACATGGAAGTTGTAGGGAAAGAGATGACATGGAGCATCTCAATTCCTATGAGTAGTGTCGTGGAATTGTCACGTCAGATGTCCTAGCGAAAGGACTTAATCGTGGAGCCATCACAACTAGGAAGCTTGAAGGGGTTATTAGGACAAGAGACACGAGAGGTTTATACTAGTTCGGCCCCTTACGATGAAGGTAAGGCCTATGTCTAGTTGGGTTGGTATTGCTTGATGTTTCGATGACCAGGGAGCGAGATACACTATGCCTGGTTCTCGATGAGTTGTTTCTTACCCTCAGCCACCAGCGGGTCGCCCCCTTATATACATGGGTTGGTGCCCTGCGGCTTACAGAGTCCCGTCCGGCTCATAAACAGTGTCCAACTTGGTGACTAGTTAAATCTACCTTACGATACAAGTCATGCCATTATGGCGGTTTACTACGACGGGCCTCAAGTCGCTGGTGGGCCTTAGACCCTTTATTGAACCTCCATCTTCATGCTTGGTCTTGGGCTTCTTTCTGATGAGTCTTCTTAGCGTAACCCGGCCCCTCCTAGGCGGCTTACACAAATAGTTATATCCCCAACATTAGGCCCCAGATTGAGTTGAACCGGTTCATGTAAATCTTAAAATACCTTAAGAAATAAACCTTCAGCCTTCTTCCTGTGCAAAGGTTTTTAACCCGCCATGACGTCATCTTCTGGATCCACATTAACCCGCTGTGACGTCATCTCCAATTAAATCCTTATTTTATCCTGCTATATCTTCAACGGATCTTTGCCTTTACTGATTGTCCTGAAACCCAAGGCATCGGGGTCACTGGATAATAATATCCAATCTCCTCGTTTCTCGCACCGTCCTGGTCGGCCCTTCCCTATAAATATGCTCGACCAAGGTCTTATTCATTTTCTCCCTCAGTCATTCGTCTTCTTCCTCTCGCTCTCTCTCTCTCTGCCGCTCGAGCTCCGCCGCCGCCGCCATCGCAGATCTCCTCGTCCTCGCCAACTCAGGCCGCTGCATCAACCTGATTTGACCAGAAAAAACACGAAAAGCTCCGTAGCAACTCTACATCTGTAAGTTTCCTCCATCTTGTTCCTCAGATCCGCATTAGGACCTTTGAGTTCCTCGGTGCTCTTCGTTGTTCATCAGGAACCCCTCATAGATTTCATCACCACCGCCATTCTTGGTCTTTAAGATGATATAAAACTAATGCGGTAGCTATTTCACACCCATTTCGAATGCAAACAGACCCCCTTTTCGTCGCACAGAGGCCCCGTTCGAACCCTTGAGCTTCGTTTGTGCCAGTCCTAGGTCTAGAAATTTTTCTTTTCAGAACAGCCATTTGATCCAAAATAATATTCGCAACTTGTGAAACCTGTTTGTTCCACCTTTAAACGCAAAACTGCCTCTGTCCTCGCGACTTAAGAAAATTTAACTGCCTTTGATACCTGTAGCGGCTTAAATATCACGGCATGGTTACCCATATATCATTAGGCCCCTTCTTAAGCTGCCATCTTGAATAAACTTAAAATGTTTTTCTCCGGGTTAACTCTGAATCGGAACCTCTTATTTTGTCTTAGGCTTCAATTTACGTCATGGCCCCCAAGGCTCCCGAAGCTCCCATGACTTGCAACTGGGTCAAATCCACTGTTAGAGAGAGCACCTTGTCTGATTTTGTGAAATCCGGCCATCTGCCCAAAACGAAGGAGGTCATGTCTTATCGTACTCCTAACCCGTCAGAGGAGAAGCCTCAACCCAAAAAGGGGGAGGTAATCATGTTTACTAATCACATGAACCGGGGCTTCGCTCCACCCGGTTCAAAATTCTTCAGGGATGTTTTGCATTTCTTTGACCTCAGACCTCAAGAGATCGGGCCCAATTCTGTGTCGAACATTTACAACTTCCAAGTCTTCTGCAAGGTGTACCTTGGAGAAGAGCCCAATATACTTTTATTCAGAGAGCTGTTCTATTTAAACTGGCAGAATGAACGTGTCAATGGGTCCAGTCTTGAACTCGGTGGCATCTCGATTCAGCGGCGGAGGGACTGCCTCTTTCCTTATGTTGAACTGCCGAGTCACCCAAAGGATTGGAATCAGACGTGGTTCTATTGTCAGGACACTTCTCCAGCTGAGGAAAATCCTCTGCCCGGCTTCCGCGCCCTGCGCCTTGAGTCCAACCACGTGCTGCCGGATAAACTGACTACTGTTGAACGTCTGCCACTTGCTCCCACCATTAGAAAAGTCAAAGCTCTTTTGGGAAATGGCTTAGACGGCATCGACCTGGTCCATGTCTAGGTTACTTGGCGAGTGCTTCCGTTAAGCCGCCGCCCCGGCTTAATGTGCAGTTACTCCGGCGAGAAGGATGACCCACTGCGTCATAGCCCCGATGACTTACCACAAGATGTGGTGGAGGCCATGATCCAATCGTTTTTGAAAGAAGGCACGGTGATTAGTAATGCCTTTGTCTTACTTCCCTTCTACAAGAAGAACCCGGCCCCCGCTGTGAGTCACCAACCTCAATGAATACTCTTTACTATATTACATCTTGCTTTTACTCATAACCCCTTATAATTTTTCACAGGCCGATGACAACTTCTGGAAGGTCAAATATGACCATGAGGCGGCCAAACAAGCCAGAGCAGAAAAAAGAGCCGAAAGGAAAGCCGCCAAAACAGGAACTTCAAGGAAGAAGAAGCCAAGCGCTTCAGATTTATTCAAGTTGGATGACACTTCTGATGATGAAGAAGAGGTAATTCTTAACTCTCCTGATTCTTTTGACATTATTTTATTGCCATTCTATCCTTTCAGGAGGATACGGGGAACAGCCAAGTGATTGACAAAGAGGAAACTATAATCTCCTCCGACTCAGAGCCTTTGCCAAAGCAAAAAATCCGAAGGGTGACCCAGAAATTAAGATTTTCACATCCTCTAGCTTATCAAGATCCTAAATTTCTTTTGAAGCAACAACAGTTTGAAAGCCAGAGGCAGACCCGGAATAGCAAAGATGTAGAGCTCTCCTCCGGCTTACCTGACGTAATCAGGAAGCGTCGGACTGAGGTTACCTCCGATTTACGTTCTGTTTTACGTTTGGCGGGTTTATTTCACCAACCTCTCAATTCATCTGACTCCAATTATCAGGATACCTCTCCTTCCTCTGGCGAGTCTATGCAATCTAACATGCCGGCTTTCAAAACTGCCCCCGGGTAACTTATCTTTGTTTACCTTATGCTTTACCTTACCCATGCTTTTATACTCATCCTTCTGCCTTTGTCCACAGCGTGCAAGTGAAGCCTAGTAAGAGGGCAAAAAAGAGTAAGCCATCCCGAGACCCGGTCGTGACTGAACTGGAGCTTGGCATGACTGCTCCTAATAGTTCTACCCATCAGCCGTCACCTGAACCAGCCTATGACATTCCAGCACCAACCTCCAATCCACCCGTCGAAAATACTCTCAACAGCTCTGATAACCCGGAAGCTCCTAGCCCGGCCAAGACAATTGATCTGGACGTTGAGATTCTGAAGACTCACTTTGTTGAGCCAGGGTGACCCACTGTCCTTGCCAAGTGCTCTGCTAAGGAGGAACTTCTGGAACACTAAAAGGCCAAGCTAGAAATTGCTGACTATACTCATTTAAGTATTGGAGATATAGTCTCTGGCTATCTCAATCAAGTACATAGCAGCCGTGACCTGGAAATTGACATGGTCAAGTAAATACAACAAAAATCTGAGGTATGACTGATGCTACTTTTCCGAATCATACTTACTGTATCAGACCCCAAGTCTATTGCTTATGAATAAATATGTCGTAGACTTAGAAAACTACTTAGCACTGCTGTGTCCGGTTTATAAAGAAGATATTTAACCCGGTTGTAACATGATACTTTAAACTTGCGATACACATTAGCCCCCAAGTGTCAAGCATCTTTGCTTGCAAAGTGCTTGAGACTTAATTTCCATGATCTGGCATTGTAAGTTAAAATTCTTCAGCATACATTAGCCCCCAAGTGTCAAGTATCTTTGCTTGCAAAGTGCTTGGGACTTAATGTTATCTTACCATAATTCTGATTATAACCCGACATTAATGCAGGCCACCATAAGTCAATTTGAGTCGGAAACTGCTGATCTGAGGAAGTGCTTGGCAGCTCAGCAACTTGAAATTGAAAAGGCCAACTCCAAATTCGAATTCAGTGTCTCTGAGCAAGAAAAATTGAAGAAGAATTTTGAGGCGGAGAAGAAAATCTGGGCTGATGAAAAAGCTTCACTGGTGACCCGGGCCGAGATGGCAGAGGCATTGCTTGCAGAAGCAACAGCGGAGCTGTCCGGCTTAAAGCGCCAGATATCTTAAATGGTCTCAACAATCTTTGGTAAGTTACTCATAGAAACATTAAACCTTGCAAACCTCCTTTCAATGATTACTTCAATTGTAAACTCCGGCTCACCTTATGTATAATAATGCAGACCCTAGGAGCAGAAATCTCAAGCAGAACATGTTGATCAAACTGAAGGCGGTTTATACTCTTGTGGAGCAGCTCTACACTGGGTCACAACATGCTCTAGCCGTTGTATCTTTATCAGATGACGTTCCTTACCTCCTGCAAGACGTGTTGAAACGGCTTGCTTCACTACCTCAACGGGTCCAAGATCTAAGGCGGACATCCACAAGAGCCGGGGCCGTAGTTGCGTTGAGCCGGGCTAAAGCATGGATTCCGGAACTAGAACCGGCCGACCTCGCTCTTGGATACCCCACTCTTAAACAAGATGGGACTGTATTTGATGAACATGACTTCACCGCCTGTGTCAAAGATATACGCCCCGTGGCTACTCTTATCGGGAACGATACTGATCTTACCAAGTATCAGCCGGGCTATGACAGCGAGAATCAGAGAATCCCAACACCTCCCTATGATGAAGTCAGCCTGATCCCTCCAACTCGTAAGCATACCTTTGCCCTAGAAGTGGATCCAGCCGGTTTAATAGATGATGAAGCCGAGTTTGAAGCCTTGAGTGGCATTGACTGGGCCTCGTCAACCTTCCAGGACAAAGCAGCCGACGGAGAGGCGGAGAAGGATAACCCGGAATCTTCAAGCCCACCAGTGGAGTGAATCGCCAGGCGTTTTATGACTTTGCAAAACAATACTTCATTATTCAGACTCGGGGAGTCTTGTAATAGGGTAGAAAAAACCTCTCAATTTTGTCATGCCTTCGCACATGTTTACGGCGCTTAATACTTTCGTAAGCCGCCATCACTATATATTTCCAGCTTATGTTTATCTTTCATTTCCGTGATGTTACATTTGCTTGCCTCATCCTGCATATAAAACAAGCAAAATTCCCTTGGCGGTTTATCGCATCGGGGGTCACATAAGGTATTGATAACCCAGTGTGTGAACCAACACATCATATAAAGGCCAGGCTACAATTATAATTGTTAAACATAATCACAATAGTATACCTGCGATCTTTTTGATGATCTCGCCTGCTTATATGATTTACACCATGCGGGTAAATTCAACTCCTAAAGGTTGGAACATATAATGTTCACCTGTCACCTAATAACCTGGGGTGATCAATATTAAGCAGGAAGAACAAAAAACCATCTTATAGTGCTTTCAAGAAGGTCTCAAGATAGTTAAATAATTATGCTTATGAAATATAATGGATAACAAACAATATTCAAAGGCTTCTGATTCGAATACGATCAGTAAACCGTTCCAAAGGGGATAAGCTAAGATTCGGATACGATCATATAGCCCCTAGTGGCTTTGGCGATGCCGATCAAGTGGGTATCGACAGCTATGTTCTCTTTGGTTCGAATACGACCTATGTTTGAATAGGAAACCCCCACATGACCATAAGAGTTGTTTAATGACACTGATTCCAATACGATCCATGTCAGACCCAAAGGGGTTAAGCTATGATTCAAATATGATCAAGAAGCCCCGAAGTGGGTTTGGCAGTATGCCGATCAAGTGAGTATCGACAGCTATGTTCTCTTTGGTTCGAATACGACCTATGTTTGAACAGGAAGCCCCCAAGTGATCATGGCTAGATTCAGATATGATCATAAGCCAGACCAAAAGGAAAGCCGGATTCAGATATGATCCGCTCCCTATTGGTCGTTTCCACCATCTGATAAAAAAGACATATAGACCTTTGAGGGTAAAAAAGGACAGAAGTCCTGCTTTATTTCTTTATATAATATATAGATTGTCAAAATATATACATCTTGAGAGCCGGTGGCTCAAGTATAGTAAGGCCGAAGATGGGCGATATTCCATGGCCGGCGGGTCTCCTCCTCCGACTTATGTGAGTCTTTGTGCTCTCGAATATAGATGAGGTAGTATGACCCGTTGTTCAGATTCTTGCTGACCGCAAAGGGTTCTTCCCAAGGAGGGGATAGCTTGTGCATATCAGACTGATCCTAGATGAGCCGGAGCACTAAGTCGCCTTCCTGAAAGGTTCTGCTTCTAACCCGGCGGCTGTGATAGCGACGAAGGTCTTGCTGGTAAATCGCCGAGCTGGCTATTGCCAAGTCTCGCTCCTCATCCAACAAGTCAAGTGCATCCTGACGAGCTTTTTCGTTATCATCCTCAACGTAAGCCGCCATGTGGAATTGTCACATCAGATGTCCTAGCGAAAGGACTTAATCGTGGAGCCATCGCAACTAGGAAGCTTGAAGGGGTTACTAGGACAAGAGACACGAGAGGTTTATACTAGTTCAAACCCTTACGATGAAGGTAAGGCCTATGTCTAGTTGGGTTGGTATTGCTAGATGTTTCGATGACCAGGGAGCGAGATACGCTATGCCCGGTTCTCAATGAGTTGTTTCTTACCCTCAGCCACCAGCGGGTCGCCCCCTTATATACACGGGTTGGCGCCCTGCGGCTTACAGAGTCCCGGCCAGCTCATAAACAGTGTCCGGCTCGGTGACTAGTTAAATCTACCTTACGATACAAGTCATGCCATTATGGCGGTTTACTACGACGGGCCTCAAGTTTCTAGTGGGCCTTAGACCCTTTATTGAACCGCCATCTTCATGCTTGGTCTTGGGCTTCTTTCTGATGAGTCTTCTTTGCGTAACCCAGCCCCTCCTGGGCGGCTTACACAAATAGTTATATCCCCAACAAGTAGGGATTGGAAAAGAGATGTCATTTGTTTCACATCATAGGAAATTTCCTATTGAATCTAGAGATGACAGGTATCTCAATTCCTATGAGAAGGGATTAGAAAAGATATGTAATTTGGTTCAGATCATAGGAACTTTTTTATTGAATATACGCTAATGTTTATTTTCCTTTGAAATTAAGGGAGTATAGGAATCCATTCATTTGAACCAAGTGGATCTAAAGCTATAGAAATGATATCATGTTTATTTCCTTTGATATGTGGAGTATATGAATCTGTTCCTATGAACCAATTGGCTCTAAAGGAAAAAATCCTATAAAAATCATATCATATAGAGTTCCTACGATATTCCTCGACACCAAAGGATGGTTGAAATTGATGTGGGTGATATGATGGTCTTATTTTGTAGACTCCTCCCCCATCTTTATAGTTACCTCTCGAAGATGAATGAAATGATATATACAGGGTATTCTACATGTGCAATTTGGTACACGAAAACTCGGTAAAAGTTTGTGAGGTTCGAATTTTCAATAAAGCTATATGCACTGCATTTCAGAACAGAGGGAGCATACGACAGTTGCTAACACTCACGTGGAAGATTTGTGTGTAGCAGGAGTGTCTGTTCTGTTAAATGACATGGCAAAACTGACACTATCGGATGCCGATCTAACGGTTCTTACGGCGTTCGTCGGGAAAAGGCTTGTGGCGAATGTTTGTCGGATAATGATTTACGGACATATGCATTGCATTGATACGTGCCCCCCTCCCTCTCACGCACATGCACCGTCACGAGTCACGACTCTCCCGAGTCCTCTCACAGACTCGCACGTCACACCCACCGTCTATCTGCAGGTAGACGTCACGCACATATGTGCTCTTCACACCCTACCCTTAGAACTTCTAAAAACCAAAAGACGTCACGCACATTTTCTTTTAGCTCACACGTCACACACTTATACTATCACTCTTGCAGCGAACGTTCTTTGGGCATTGTACATTGTACTCTCACGAATAGAAGCGGTGCACGCACGCACTAGTTCTCTCACACCCACTCACCGGTACACGTAGGATCGCATTTTTTTGAAGCTGGTACAACAAAATCACTCCACTATATATATATAAGCAGGAGCCTTAGCGCTTGCTTTACTAGGGTTCCTCTCGTTCACTCTCTCATGCTCTCCAGATCTAAGCAAGACATAGGTGGCCACACTCTCTCTCTCAGCTCACAGCTGGTCACAAATCCGGCCGGACAACCTTGACCGGGGTAGGGGGTGTAGGTGCATCGTTCACGCTGTCGTCGGCGGCGAGGGAGGAGACCAATGGCTGCCCGCGCGTCCCGATCGGCGGCCGTGCCGTTCTCTCTGAGAGAGCGCCGGCTCGGGAGGGCCTCCGACCCCTTCTTCCTCCCTGCGGTATTGTGGCCAAGATGCAGCCTCTCGACACCGTCTTTGCCACATGCTGACAACCCTCAGGTATATATTCCTTCGAAACCTGCCTTGCTCTACTGCCCTAGCTCTTCCCCCTTCGTGTGGATCATTTTCTACTTCCGTCCACTGTTCCAAAGCCACCTAGACTTCTACTATTATTAAAGTAAAGCTATTTCATATAGTCAACTCAAAGTGTTGGTTCAAACAGGGAAGAAAGTGGGAAAGCTATAGCATGAATCTAGGGCTTGGTTCTAAGAGGAAACGAGGGAAAGTAGTAATATCTGTCACTTTTTAAATAACCGTATTTCGTATTTGCGCAAACAGGGATGTCTGTCTCCATATCGTTTCGAGATGTCTGTGTCCGTATCGTTTCTATCCGCGCAATCAAAAGCACACACCTCAGTTTTAGTACAACTGTGCAAAATGAGATGGCTATCCCTCGTTGCCGTCATCTAACCTACCGTCTTCAAGGTATCCCTACATTGGTAGTAACTAAGGTAGAATGACCAACACAATCTAAAAGAAGCTGATTCGTACGATTTACTTGCTGATTGCAGTGCGGGGACGAGCGAAAACAACTGCATTCTAGTCCGGAATGCACTTTCTACCAGTTCATCCACGGACCGAGGACTAGCTGGCACGGCTGCACGGCGGTTTTTTGGACAGGTGCGCGGACAAGAGGCATTGTGGTTTGCTTATTTCTACAAATAGCGGTGCTTAAATTTAGTGGAATGCACAAGAATTTCACCTCGTCAGTACACTGCATGATTCAGTTCAGCATTCCAGCTGACACCACAATTATAATTGGTTATTCTGGAATGAGAGAACCTCACCCTGGATGGTGGCAACAAGAAAAAACTAGAGTGAACTCCAGGAAATTTAAGCCTGCCGGGAGGCCCTTTGCTTAGAGAAGCCTTGCTTGTTTTTTCCTGATTTGTAAACCTTCTCACAACTTTGTCTTTTGCTGTGAACTAGTATTTGTTTGTTATGTTCTATGAATCATTGAGATGTATAAAATTGCTTAACTTATGCTTTTCAAGTTTTTTATGAAGACGAGTTTAATGTGAGTGTTCCACATGAGCGCTGGACTAGCGTGTGAACGTTTGGAATTTACATTGTGGCCTCAGTTAACTGCATGAACCACTGTAACAAGATACATAGTTGCTTATATGTCAGACATCAGATTGTTGATTGTTAGCTGGTCGATAGCCTAGTGTTGAAGCAAGCTGAGCCAATGTGCCTTGTTTTCCACAACTACTTACAAGTGGGGTAGCACCAACAGTGTTTACAAGTACTTATGTATACGTCGGCGCACAGTTCTCGAACGAGTGCTCTATTTCATCAAAACACACACTGCTCGTATGATAAACCATGACAACTTATGTCTTACCATGCCATATTCATGAAAAAACTAGTGAGGACGCATCTGCTTCGGCAACAATTACGATGGTTCTCACATGATTCACGGGCACACAAAAGTAGCAGCAGTTCCCATAGACAGATTCAAACAGAGTACTAGCCCCAGAGGGGTCGATAACAAGCAAGGTTCGGATAATTAGACACAATCCAAACTACTATTAAACACTAGCTGGGGTAACTATTTCATGCCTCGATCTAATTTGGGCTGGACACAAGACGGACCTTGCCATGAACATTATCGAGGACGTCCCGTAGTATCTCAATTTTGTGAACCTTCATGAAGACAACCTTGTGGCCTTGCCACTGATAAACTTGTTTGTGGAGGCATGCCATGTCATCTTCCCGCGTAAGCTTGACAAGAATAGTATGCCTCACAAACGAAGGAGTAGCTTTGAACTTCTTGTGCTTCAGTACACCCTGGAGAACACGCCTGACAATAGTGAGGCTGGAATACAACTCTTCATTGGTATAACCGCAAATGGCTTCCAGGATCCAACAGCCTAAGGACTCTGTTTTCCCAGTGCGTATATTCAGGTCATCCGCCTCATAGCGAGTGACATGTACAACCAGACAATCCTTGTCTGCATCAGGGTTCTAATTGAAACAGAAACAAATTCTGAATTACTTTTCAGTATAAGAAACAGAAGTTATTTAAACCACTATGTATAGCATGGCATCGAAGCTAATAAAATTTTGCATTATTAATCACCACATACTTAGATGAAAAACCACAATCGAGATCGGCAAAGAAGAAAATCAGCTTGGGCAGCTCAGCGGGGGGGGGGGGGATGTGACATATCGTCGAATGGGGAAAACTGCTCCTGCAGTGCCACGGGGGCTGTAACCTCAAATGGGGCATTGACCATCTCAGTAGTGGCCATGAGCGTATCTGGGGTCGGCTCGGTGGCTGCCCCCATCTTCTTGGAGCTCTCTGTCTCATGGGGATCAGCCTCCCGCGTCTCCTCCAATATCGGCAGATCTTTGCCTGGTTCTCCTTGGTCCATCATGAAACTGATGAATACTAGGAGACCACTGAAAGGAAAACACAATCGCAATGACAATGAAATAAAAAAGAGAGTGAAGATCGGTTACTACTTTGCAAAAGTTCTTTTTTTCTCTGAATGAAAATATACTAACATCATGGATTTGCTTACCTTCCCTTCGTTGGGAGAGAAGAACAGTGACAGATGCGAGTGTTGCCTTTCTTGAAGACGGTGAGGGAGAAGGGGATTCAGCGAAGAGTGAAATAATGGTTGCTTCGTTCGTCAAACTTAGACTACAGGGGGGGGGGTGGGGTTTTGTGATACGACGGCTCGTTACTACCGCTCTACGACTAGGGTGACTCTCCGCCTGCATACTGCATTCTAATTTGGTGGATGACATTTGGGCCCGCGCGCTGCATGGCCCGCATGTCGGTGAACAAATGTATAGTGGCATTCAATAGAGGGAGACCTTTCAATGACCTAGGAGGAGCTAGAAGCGGTAGAGTGTCTCCACTGTACTGGTAGTAATTGATTTTCTGGCTAGCTGTAGAGTGTCTCCACTGTACTAGTAGTAATTCTTTCTCTGGGCCCAAGACAAAACAGCCCATCCACACTAGTAAATAGTAAAATCAATTCAAAAGCCCTATATTTACTAAATGAGAGGCGCTACCCACACCCAGCACACCGCCCCCAAAAAAACCTGGGCGCTCTTCTTCCTCCTCACTCCCACCCACCTCACGTCAGCTCGCTCCACTCGTACCCCCAAATTCCTGACCACACTCCTACAAAAAACCCCAGCTCCCCTTCTTCCTCACTACTACAGAAAAAACCTCAGCTCCCCTTCTTCTTCACTCGCACTACAACTAGGCTTGTCATTCGTTACTCTGCTCAAATCCGTGTGCGGGACGCAACGCCCTCGAGGAAAATGGAGTCGGCTGACCCCAGCGCGAAGAAGATGAGGCTCCCGCCAGCGGCGACACCTGTTGTAGATCCCGCACCAGGTAGCACGGGGAGAAGCGGTGACCCCGCCCCCACCGGATCCCAGGAACCCGTAGAATCTCGGGTGGACAGCATTAGCGATCTCCCTGACGCCGTCCTTGGGGAGATCATCTCGCTTCTCCCCACCAAGGATTGCTGCCGCACCCAAGTCCTCTCAATTCAGTGGCGCCCTCTATGGTGCGTCGTGCCCCTTAATCTGGACTGTCGTCAGCTATCTCTCTTCAATGATTTTGAAATCCCCAGAGCCATGATCTCCTCCCACCAGGGCTCCGTTCAAAGCCTCTGCATCCCGTCATGCTACCTGAGCAAGCATACCATGCCCTGCACGGTGGACACCTGGCTAAAATCCCATGAATTAACAGAACTACAGCTGCTTGAGTTCTACTATTCCACTAGAAATCACATACCACATACTGAACGCCATGAACTTGTGCCCTTAGCATCGATGTCCATCTTGCAGTTTTCCTCCTCTCTCCACACCGCCACCTTTGCGCTGTGCTACCTACTAGACAATTTGGTACTAAACCTTCGACTCCCATTTCTCAAGAAACTTTCACTTGTGCGGGTTCGTATATCGGAGGCCTCATTGCACAACATCATCCACTCCAGTTGCCCTGCCCTGGAGTGCTTGCTGCTTGTTTTCACAGTTAGAATCGGTTGTCTCCAAATAAAGTCGCCTAACCTTGTAAGAATTGGAATTTCTTTTGACGGAAGGCAGCTCATCATCCAAGATGCCCCTTCACTTCAAAGGTTGATCCTTGATTCTAGTTATTTACCGTTGCAAATAACCGTCCTATCTGTGCCTAAACTGGAGACCTTGGGTGTAATACATGATCTCTGTGCTCATTTCAATATGGTGTTTGGCTCCACAGTTCTTCAGGTACTTTATATTATCATCTACACTTGTAACCATAAGCTGCATTTTAAATTTCTGACCATAGGTTATATATCATCTTGGAGTACACATTTTGTACTAATATTATGTTCTATGCTCAATGAAGAGTTTCTCCATGGATGGCCTATCAATGGTGCTGGATTCTGTCAAGATCTTATATATCCAAATGATTAGTTTTGATCTGAACAAGATTATTGGCTTGCTGCAATGCTTTCCATGTCTAGAGAAGTTGTATATAAAGGTGATAATTTCACACAAATTGGAAGCCTGCATATAGTGTACTAGAGTTAACCGTTCAGTTGTTGCTCTTTCGACACTCTTTTTTTAGACCTTATCTATTTTCAATATTCATGTCTATTTAGGAAACAGGACGGGGTAAGAAAGTTATAACCAATCGGTGGATTCGTAAGCATCAGGATTTTCTCACTTCTCATGAGATTCGATTGAAGACAATAACACTAGAACGATATGTAGCCAACCGTGCAAACACTAGATTTGTCACATTCTTCCTGCTAAATGCGAGCTTACTATTGTCCATCAGGCTTAAGTTTATCAGCAGCATGGTTTTGACGGATGGGTATGTCGAAGAGCAAAAAAAGGATTTTCAGGTGGGCAAAAGGGCATCTGAACGTGCCGGGCTTCTATTTACAACATATTGTGGTCATAATCCAGTAAATTTAACGACCCAGGATGTTCATTCTATGGTCCTGACCGATCCATTTGACTGTGACTGCCGAAAACAGTGCTGGAGTTAGATGTTGTTGCCTTTGTCAACCTGGGTTTTTTGTAAACCTGATGAACAATTAACCCTTGTGCTTTTGTACAGTTTGTAAGATGGAGTTAGATGTTCCTGCCCTTTTCAACTCGGCTGTGACTGTCATATTTTCTTTGAAACAAGGCATGGCTTGCCATTCGTTTAATTTAGAGTGAAATATTGTAACAAATCCCAAACAAGGGAAATAACATCACTCTCGCCGGCTACTTGAGCTCACTGTGCATTACAGAAGCAAAGTGATTAGCCCCCACCAGCACCCACAAACTTATTTCAAACTAGCACATCAAATGGGCTGTAAATTTTCATAGGAAAGGCTGCATGACCATGACAGATTTGGATTCTGACATTTGGGACCCGCGAGGAAATAGCCTAGCTAGTCAACAAACGATTCTGCCTACCAGCCATTGGATTGACATCCAACATCTGTCGTGTATCTTCTATCTCTTGTCTTCTTCCTCCAGCCGCCCAAACCGAACCACCCCGTCGGCTCCGCCTACTCCTGCATCCCATGGCTGGCTGCGCCTCCGCCGCCCTACCGTACATACCCTCCAACATTGGCCAGTCCCTCCCTCTATTCCCCCACAGGTCCTTTTATTCTCCGACGATGTCAGCCCCAACACGCACGCGCACTAGAACCAGTCAACCCTCGTACTCCCCTCCGCCTGTGACTGGACCGACGCATCTTCCACGGCTCCTGTTCGTTCCATCCGAGGCCTCGCCGTTGTCTTCCGCCTTGCGGCCTCGGTTCACTCACCGTGCGTGGTGCGCCGCCCTTTTGCATTGTCAACGTCGTCAACAACCGAGAGGAACAAGGAGATGACTGTACATGGAGGGGATGACAGTAGGGACCCGCCAGCGTTATGGCAGTACGCAAGCAAGTGCCTCTATATTACAAGCCCAAAAATATGGTTCCTCCTAATGGTTGGACATCTGGGGCTCACGCCATTGTCAACATAGTGAGTAAACGAGAGAATTACACTACGAGCGGCTAACACTAGGGACCTAGCAGGTCGTGCAGTTTTTTATGAGGAACAAGCAGTTGTTATTTATACTAGTTTTAGCGACGGATCAGGGTAACAACGGGGCTGTGCAGGGGCTGTGGCCCGTCTAGCCAGGGTTTTATTTATGTTTACCACATCATGAGCCCAGTTGTGTTTTTTTCTTGCTGAAAATGGCTAGCCCAGTTCTATTTTTTTTAAAGAAATACCCAAACAAGGCATACTCGCTTTATCGGCCCTGCTGGGCTGCAAATCTTTCAAGACGAGGAGAGTTTCATTCGGTTTGCCTAGAAATGGGCTGTACATTTTTGAAACACATCAAACCGAGAATTAGTTTCAATTTTTTTCATTACAAGATTTTAAATTCCATTGATTTTTATGCGTGGACAATTATTTGGACTTTATATTTATATAAATTATTTTTCAAAATAGTTTGAATGTGAATCGATATTTCTGGATTAAAACTAGTTGACCACACTGAAATATGCAAAATTTTGTATACTTTTTAACTGTGGCCACAATATGGGGAGTAATGCTAATAAAAAGAAGATGGGCTCCAAAAAAATTCTTAAGAATTAGCAAATTGGCTGTACATTGTTAGAAATAATGGCAGATGGGCTGTCTGCTGTTTTCCACAGATTTGAGGCTAACTTGTGCGCCTACTATAGGTTGACGCCTATGCTTTCATAAAAAAAAGGTTGACGCACACGCAACGCCCTGTCAACTTAGTGAACACATGAGAGCAGTGACTATTGGATGTCCATCCAACTGCTGTTGTGCTTCTCAATCTTTGCTCTTCATGCTCCAGCCGCTCAAACAAGCGCCAGCGGGACTGCCTGCTCCCTCCTCCCTGCGGCCGGCTGTGCTGCCGCGCAGGCCTCACCACCCCACGTACTCCCATCGCTGGCCTAGCCATCCCTCTACTAATTCGCACCTGCTGTTATTCTCCGACGATGGCAAACAAACCAGTAAACCCTTGTACAGTCGTACTCCTCTCCGCGTGGGCATCCACCACCGCGTCTTCCCCGGCTCCGCGTCATCCCCTACCTAGGCCTCGCCGTCGTCCAACGCCGTGGTGCTCTCGGCGCGGCGTGGTCAATGTGGTCAAGGACCGACTTCCATCGGAAGAGTACTGTATGTGGAGAGGCTGACAACTGGGTCCACGACAGCCGC
Source organism: Triticum aestivum (assembly GCF_018294505.1). Taxonomy (NCBI): domain Eukaryota; kingdom Viridiplantae; phylum Streptophyta; class Magnoliopsida; order Poales; family Poaceae; genus Triticum; species Triticum aestivum. The sequence continues at coordinate 560,641,995 of NC_057798.1, forward strand.
AAGGAAGTGCCTCCTTATTACGCGCAAAATAATTATTCCTCTACCTGACAGCGGGGACCCACCGGATGGGCCACCGTATTTTGCGAAAAAAACGTTTCCCCCCTGACTGTAGGGACCCACCAGCTACACCTTCGCACGCAACAATGTGCATCTGGGCAAAAAAACGATTCGCCCCCTGACTGCTGGGACCCACCAGCTACACTTCGCACGCAAGGAAGTGTGTCCGAAAAAAAATGATTCGCCCCCTGACTGCTGGGACCCTCCAGCTACATCTTCACACGCAAGGAAGTGCCTGATAGTCGGGACCCACCTGGTCGAAGCGTACGTAGCGTTGTCATTCTGGTCGCGAACGTGTACGTACATACTAGGGGATGTAGAGGCGCACACGTGCCGTAGTAGTGGCGCGCATGTGTCATAGTAGAGGCGCGCATGTAGCATGTACACGTACGCACAGCGTCCAGGGTGCAAGAAAGAAAATACAGCCATGTACGTACATACGAGCAGGGTCTCGAACGCCTACTCGCGCATACGTACGGCCAAGGCTCGTGTACATGGCTGGGTCAGAACAGAGAAACAGCGTCGTCATCGTGTTCATGGGGAGCCAACCGGCTGGGTCAGAACGGAATGCGTCGTCGTGTTCATCGGTTGGGCTTGGACGGAATAGGCGATGGAAACAAGGCCTGGCGTACCGCAGAACGGAGGAAACAGCCTTGTGTTTGACCGGCCACATTCGAAACAGGATCCTATTCATCGGGAGGGGTGTGGCGTACTGCAAAACGGAGGAAACGGACCTCCTACGGTCGAAACGAGGGTCCTGTTGATCGGGAGGGGTGTGGCGTACCGCAAAACGGACGAAACGGACTTGTGTTTGAGCACTACGGTCGAAACGGGGGTCCTGTTGATCGGAAGGGGTGTGGCATACCGCAAAATGGACGAAACAGACTTGTGTTGGAGCGCTACGGTCGAAATGGGGGTCCTGTTCATCGGGAGGGGTGTGGCGTACCGCAAAATGGGACTCCACGGGATACCGTTCATCTCCACCGTCGACCTCCTCCAGCCTCCACGGGCTACTGTTTATCCACCGTCGACCTCCTCTAGCCTCCACGGGCTACTGTTCATCCACCGTCGACCTCTTCCAGCCTCCACCTGCGACTGTTCATCCTCGGCCTCCTGTTCATCCAGCCTCCACCGCGCGCTACTCCACCGGCTACTGTTCAACCACCCCTATCCATGGGCTCCTATTCAACCACCCCTCCACGGGCTACTATTCATCCAACCCTCCATCGTCTACTATTCATCCAGCCCTCCACGGGGTCGTCCTGTTCATCCATCCCTCCACCGGGTCCTGTTCATCCAGCCCCAACCGGCTCGATCGGTCGGGGTCCTGTTCATCCAAAGGCAACGCCACGGGTCCTGTTCATCCAGTCCCACCGCTCACTGTTCATCCAACCCCCCCCCCCCCCCCCCCGCAACGCTCACTGTTCATCCATAGAGACACCATCGATCGGCTTCAGTTAGCAGCAGTAGCGAAGGAATCACTCGATCGGGTTCAGTTAGCAGCCATCGATGGATCGCTCGGGTTCAGTAACACGTAGCCTGCAGTGCAATCGCTCGGATTCAGTTAGAGCCCAACACCTCGCTCGGGTTCAGTTAGAGCCAATTCCTCGCACACATGCGCGTACGTGTAGGATAGAAATGCGCATCGCTCGGCCCCCGACCACCCACCGTAACCGGGAACTCCCCGAAATTTTCCTCGCCCTTGCTTCTACCATGGTTTTTTCCGTCATGGACGGCCCAAAGAATGTCATGCAGCTGCGTCTCCGGCGGGCCCAGGATGAAAAGCCCATTTTTTGTCATGATTTTTTGTCATAGAAGTGGGAGCCCACCACATCTATGATGATACCGGGTTTTGTCACAATTATCGTCATAGAAGTGTCATATGTATGACAGAAAAAAAACTCATTCGGCCCAAAATGTCATGCATGTGTCTTTTTTTTAGTGGAAGGGATTCCACAATGGCGGGATTTGAAAGGGGACAACCAGTATAGGCTATCCTGACTAAAGGTGGTCTTCGCCTGCCAAAGGCTCTGGTGATGACGCCGTCTTGGACTGCACAATGACCTCCGTCTTGTCATCCTGCTAGTCCTAGTCTTGTTGCACCGATATGGAAACCTTTGCATGATGTCTTGGTACTCCGCACCTGCACTTGCCCCCTTAGCACCAAAGGAGAAACTAGTACACTACGCGCGCTAGCGCTCGCCTGGCGCCCGCCTGGCCTTGGTCTTCATGGCTTGCGTCATGGGAACCTCGCGATGTACCCCGTGCCTTGATCTCTCCGCCTCCCTCGCGAGCCTGCCTGGTGAGGCCGCTCCTAAGGAGGACGTGCATCGTCTGCCCCGCGAGGCTTGGCCCCTCGCAAGGGTCTCGAGTGCTTGGTTGATGAAGATGGGCCGCACTGGGCCGCCCGTGGAGCCATGCAGCGGGCCGCAGGCAGGAAAGTCTGGATACCCCCATATCCAGGACGCCGACAGCCTGGGCCACCTCCGCCTCCTCGTTCAACTTTGTTAGGCGGCCACGCTCCACGACCTATTCTAGGGCTGCTTTGTTCAGTTCAACATCGCGATCGGCAACGGCAGCCTCCTGGGCCTTTGGCTTCTCCTCGTGCTCCTAGAGATGGCTGGCCTGGGTGGCCTGTTGATCCTGGAAAGCCTTCAACTCAGCGTCCACCATGCGGCATCAATCCTCGGCATCCTTGGCCTCCCTCCGCCTCAAGTCACGCTCGGCAGCAGCTACCCCAAACACCTTCTGGGCCTCCTCCACAGAGCTCCAGGCTAATCGGACAGGGCATGGAGCCATCCTGAGATTAGCCCCAGGTGCCCCAATGACACGCGCCGATCCGGGCTCTGAAGTTTGCCTTGGAGAAGGTTCAGCACCGCTCGAGCCTCCTCGAGGGCTCCGGAGGTAGTAGGAGAGCCACGACCTAGCTGCACGCCGGGCGGAAGAGGAGACGTCCTCGGCACCCAGGCAGGTGAAGCTGCGGCAGCAAGAAGGACTGGGGGATCTGGAGGCCTGGCGACCTCAGCAGCCACGGAAAGGATGGGCGCCATCAGGGTCAGCCCTGTTGCGGACGCTGGCTCCTCCTCAGGCCGGGCTTTCGCGCCCTGAGAAGACGACATCGACGCTGGAGCTACAGGGGCCGCAACGGTTTTCTTCGCCAGGGCTGCGGCAGCCACCTCGACATGCTCGACCACGGCGACCCCAGCGTCCTTCCTCTTCTTCTTCGACAACCATTGCCTAACGATGGATGAAGATACTAAGCATCACATCAAGAATCAAGAACAAGGCCAAGGGAAAACACTCACTGGTCAGAGAAGACGTAATTCCTCTTCAGGCCCTACAGCGGGGGCTTCGCCAGGTATAACACCCCGGATTCGATGCGCCAGATGTCTTCTAGTTATCATCGTTGTTGCCATGCCATTTGCTTGCGTGTTGCATTTTTCCATGTCATCATCTGCATTTCATCTGCATGTTTTTTAAAACTTGCATCCGTTCGGGTCCTCCCGGTTCTCTCCGTTGTCCGTTCGGAGTCCAGACCTCTCGCGTGCGCCCGTCGCCCCCTCTCAGACCTTGTTTCGTGAGCGGGATAAAAATGTTCTCGGAATGGACCTAGATTTGCCGAGTGGCCTTGGTATAGCACCGGTAGACCGCCCGTCAAATTTCGTTCCATTTGGAGGTCGTTTGATGCCCCAACGGTTAATCGGGTAGCCGCAAAGCCCTCTTTATGTTGCAGCCCAACACCCCTCCAAAGTGGCCCAATAACCCATCCAAACCCCCCTCCATGCTCTCGGTCGTTCGAACACGATCATGTGGGCGAAAACCGCAACCCATTTGGACTCTCCTAGCTCCCTCTACCTATATAAACACCCCCTTCCTCGAAATTCCTGGATGAAACCCTAGCCCTCTCCCTCCTCGCGCCGCCGGACATGTTCGCCCGGCGGCCGGACACGTCCACCGCCGCCTCCATGTCGCCCGGAACAATCCGGGGACGCCACGTCATCTCCCCGGAGCCTCCACCGCGCCTCCTCTCTCCTCCCGCCGCTGCCGGCCCGCCCGAGCCCGTGTGGGGCCCGCTGAGCCCATCGAGGCCCGGGTCTGCACGACACCGCGCCACCGCCTCGCCTGCCCGCCCGCCGACGCGCCTCCCGAGCTCCGCCCGCCGGCGCCGCCCTCCGCCTCCTGAGCCCCGTCGCCCGACTCCACGCGCCCTGCTCCCGTGCCGGCGCCGCTCCCCGCCGGTGTCCTCCACCATGCCGCCTCCCGCGCCCGTCCGCCGGTGCCTTGCCTCCTCACCGTCCCCGACCGGCCTCCCGGAGCACCGCCGTCATCCTCGTCCCCGGCGGACTCCGCGACCCGCGCGGGCCCCAGATCCGACCGGAACGGGCCCCGACCGCCCGGATCCCGCGTCAGTCCTCTCCGGCGAGCTGCTCCGGCCAACTCAATCCGCCCGCTCGCCAGATCCAGATCTGAAAACAAGGTTGACTCCCCCCCTCGTTTTTCTGCTAAGTCCCGATTTGCTCACATTATGTTGCCCTGTTCATTACATCATATCTCCTTGTATACGGCTCCGATTCATGCATATAATATGTCAAATTGTTCATTCTGAGATGCTCTTTATTTTGTTACATTGTGCAATGCTTGTTTGAGTTCATCTTGATGCCCTAATCATCGTTGCAATAGTGCTATATGATGTTAACTGCTATCTGTTAACATAAATTGTCTTTTTCATTGCATTTTGTGTGTGCATCCTATGAGCTTGATGTCTACATGAGTTTTGAGCTACATCATGTCATCTTTAAAGTGGTGCAATACATGTATTTTTGTGAGTCTTGTAGTGAGTGCATCGAGCTCGTGAAGTAGGGTACTTGCTGTTGCTGTTTTACTAGGCTGAATTTGTTGCATCATGAAGCTACATAAACCTGCTTCTACAAGTCATTCTATGCATAATCTGGAGATGTTCACTAAGGATGTTTTGTTACACATGTCATGCTCTATCCAACCATGCGCTTGGTTGCATTTATAGCCTGTTGTAGCTTGTTGTAATCTTGCTCCAAACTTGTTAAATAATGTTGTTGTCAGCTTGTTAACGTTAAGTTCAGTTTTGCGATGAGTTTTGCTAGTGATCCATGCACCCTATGAACTTGCTCTTTCCATGCTTAGCTTCATAAATATGCCATCTTCTTGTTGGTTACCTTCTCATGCCATGAAATGCTCTGTAGTGAGTTATACAAGCTTACCAACATGCCTACTTATCGTTGTTCCTGCCATGTACTGTTATTCTGAATCTGTCATATCGTTTGCCATGTTGGCATGGATGCTACCATCTTTTCTGTTGATCTTTGGAATAAGGTCGGTAAGGGGGTTTTGTTCTTTGTCTTTAGTAATAGCGTGCCATGCGTTTTTTGCCATGTTAAGTTCCTGTAGCATGTTATTTGATTGCTCTAAACATTGCAACCTGATGTTATTTCTGCTAAGCCTGAAACTGTTATTATTTGCAAACTTGCCTTGTCTTTTTGAGCATGTTCTTGTATTTTCTGGAGATAGCTCAGTGTCCATGTTTTGTTATGCTTTACCTGTACATCATGTCCATGCCTTTTGTTTTTATGTTGAGTTCCTGTAGTATGTTATTTTGATGCTTGCAATATGCCTAGTTGCTGTTTTGGACAGCTTGTCCTTTAAACTTGTATGGTGTGTATGTGTTGAACCGTTGCTCCATTTTGAGTGTGCTCTATATGAAACTTGCTCGATTTTGCATGAAGTTTCATATTATCATATTGCATCCATGTTTTGACGTGTGTGCTTGTTGGTTGAATGCATTTCGCATCAATGCATTGTTTAACTTGCTTTGCTCATATCTTCTAGGCCATAGCTCTGAATTAAATGAACTTTATATGTAACTTGACTAGAATTTCATGTAGATCATCTTGGTGCATCTTAACTTGCTGTTTAAGAACTTGAACATAAGGTTTATCCAGTTCTGGACCAATTTCTAAATTTGCATATGAGGACTTACCGGATTTGTTATATGTTGTTTCCGACCTCATTTAAACTTGCTTTGATATGTTGTTCTTGTATGCATCATCTCTTGCCATGAGTAGCTTCATGTAGTCTTGTCTTGCATCATACATGGTTGAGCATCATGTCTTGTAAATGTGTGGTGTGTTTACCATGTTGTGTGCTTCTTATCGATACTTCCCGTTTCGTTGCGATCGTGAGGATTCGTTCGTCTACGCTTGGTTCGTCTTCGTGGCTTCGTCTTCTTCATGGACTCATTCTTCTTCCTAGCGGGATTTTAGGCAGGATGACCATCACCTTGGATCTCACTACTATCATTGCTATGCTAGTTGCTTCGTTCTATCGCTTTGCCGCTTTACCTACCACTTGCTTATCAAGCCTCCCAAATTGCCATGAACCTCTAACCTTTGTCACCCTCCCTAGCACACCGTTGTTTTGGATATGTTACCGCTTTTGCTCAGCCCCTCTTATAACGTTGCTAGTTGCAGGTGAAGTTGAAGATTGCTCCATGGTGGACAAGTTTATGTTGGGATATCACAATATCTCTTATATTATTAATGCATCTATATACTTGGTAAAGGGTGGAAGGCTCGGCCATATGCCTGGTGTTTTGTTCCACTCTGGTCACCCTAGTTTCCGTCATATCGGTATTATGTTCCCGGATTTTGCGTCCCTAACGCGGTTGGGTGATTTATGGGACCCCCTTGACAGTTCGCTTTGAATAAAACTCCTCCAGCAAGGCCCAACTTTGGTTTTACCATTTGCCTACCACCTATACCTTTCCATTGGGAGTAATTAACCCGAGGGTCATCTTTATTTTAGCCCCCCCGGGCCAGTGCTTCTCTAAGTGCTGGTCTGAACCGAGTAGACTGAGGGACCACCTTGGGGAAACTTGAGGGCTGGTTTTACTCGTAGGATGTCTTATCCGGTGTTGCCCTGAGAACGAGATATGTGCAGCTCCTTCGGGATTGTCGGCACATCGGGCGGCTTTGCTGGTCTTGTTTTTCCATTGTTGAAATGTCTTGTAAACCAGGATTCCGAGACTGATTGGGTCTTCCTGGGAGAAGGAATATACTTCGTTGACCATGAGAGCTTGTGATGGGCTAAGTTGGGACACCCCTGCAGGGTATAAACTTTCGAGAGCCGTGCCCGCGGTTATGTGGCAGATGGGAATTTGTTAATGTCCGGTTATAGATAACTTGACACCAGATCTGAATTAAAACGCATCAACCGTGTGTGTAGCCGTGATGGTTTCTTTTCAGAGGAGTCCGGGAAGTGAACACGGTTTTGGGTTATGTTTGACGTAAGTAGGAGTTCATGATCACTTCTTGATCATTGCTAGCTTCACGACCGTTCCGTTTGCTCTCTTCTCTCTCTTATTTGCGTAAGTTAGCCACCATATATGCTTAGTCTCTGCTGCAACCTCACCACTTTCCCCTTCCTTACCCATTAAGCTTTGCTAGTCTTGATACCCATGGTAATGGGATTGTTGAGTCCTCGTGGCTCACAGATTACAACAACAACAGTTGCAGGTGCAGGTTATGCGATGATCATGACGGAGAGTGATGCTTGCTTGTTTTGGAGTTCTTCTTCTGCTTCTTCTTCGTTCAGGGGATAGGTTCTAGGTCGGCAGCCTAGGCTAGTAGGGTGGATATTGTTTGAGCTTCTGTTTGTGTTTCATCCGTAGTCGGATGTTGATCTTTTGTATGTTGTATTGATGTACTCTTGTGGCATTTGTATGCCTTGTATGTATCCCCAACTATTATGTAATGGTACGATGTAATGAGATCCACCTTGCAAAAGCATCTTCAAGATGCGCTTCTATCCTTGGTGGGACCTTCGAGTTCCTTTAGGATAGGGTCGCATCTTGGGCGTGAAAAGTTGGTATCAGAGCCTCGACCGACCGTAGGAGCCCCCTTGATTGATCGTAGTTGGCCGTTGTTAAGTCTAGAAGAAAACTGTTTACAGAGTATAGTTATATCGGAGAGTAGGAATTCTTTTTACTCCTCAGCCCCTTCGTCGCTCTGGTGAGGAATCTTGACGTAGGTGTTTTGAATTACTTATCTTCCCCTTCAAACTTTCTTTAGGATCACGCAGTTGGTTTTCCAATCGTTGGTTCTCAGCTCTTTTCATATGGTGCATTTCTCGTCAGGTTGACTCGAGCCCCTTCATCTTTGCCAAGTCCAATCCTCGGTTGTTTTCTTTTCCCACCCGCCCACCCCTTTTTCTTCTCGGAGCCGGAGTCCGTAATCGAGTATCCATCCTACTTGTTCGAAGTCTTTGCTTTCTTTCCTCAATTATTTCAACAGGTGCTTTCTCTTCAAGTTATTCATCGGTTCCCCCTTCCAAGTTGCCTTTGTTTTCCTGCCCTCCCACCCTCTTCTTCCCGGAGTCTGAGTTTGTTTTGAGCATCAATTCCATTTGTGTGGAGTCTCTTCAGTCTTCCCTCAATCATTTCAAGCGGTGAATTCTCGTCTCGGTGGACATTCTTCATCTCTTTATCTTCTCTAGTGGATTCAATTCGATTTTTCGATAGTGATTATATTCTTTTCCTAGGCTCAAGTGTTTTCCTTGCTCGTTCGCCTCTGGCCAGTTTATCCTTCCGGAGTGTGCAAGACATCTCAGGAGATTCGCCTGTGTTCGAATTAATTCAAGGTTATCACCTCATTCAAATATTTCAATTGTTCCAGTGCATCATCTATCTGTTCAACATCCCTTTCCAACGGTGTTTTTTCTCTTTAGTGGGCCCTAACCCACAGGTCTTTTCCCAGGATCTTACCTGACTCTTCTAATTATTCCGGAGCCATTCCTAATTCTTTTCGAGTTTGACGTAAGAATGAATTTCATCAGTCAGATGCCATCTCCAAGATCGCTTTCAAATTCTTTTCATCTTTGGTTCATCCCTCCCTCTTTTTCATTCTCCCGGAGTATCTCAGTAATTTTGGTGGTGTTTCTCGTCGTCATTTGAAGATTGAAGAAGAGTTCCTTCTAAATCTTGTCCATTCTCTCAAATATTCGTGGTTCTAGCTTCATGTTATCCTCTCGAATTATTCCATTTGTCAGATATTCCTTTTCTTACCCATCCGGAGTATGTCTAAAGTTGTTTTCCCGTTTATTTTCACCGGAGGTCATCATTTCAGCTACCATTATCCAATTACCCCGGTGCTTTGTTCAAGTGTTCTTAATCAGCTCTTGATCTCTTTGTTCTTTTGCATCTAAATCCCCTAGAGCATATTGGTTCTTCTAATTATTCCCGGTGATTCATTCTCTTTCATCAGTCATTTTCGAACTCTTATGGTGGTTCCTTCAGACTCCGTTTCCTTTGTTATCATATCAATTCATTCGTTCTTTCCAATCCTACCGGTGGTTCATGAACACTTTCTCATGTTTTGGCGCCATATTCCCCTTAATCCTTTTCATCAAGAATAAGTTGCATGCCAAATACGCTTGTCATCAACTAAATTGGATGAGGATAAGCATAACGTAATTCTTATTCTTACATCATCATCGTCAAGTAATCCCTTCCTTTGGAGTTTGTTCGTGATGAATAAACTCTAGTTCCAAGTGTTTTCATCTTTGCTTTTCCGGAGTACAAATTTCCTCGGCCATGTCGTCGAAACCCCCATCTAAGTCACCGCAAGCTTTAATCTTATTATTTCATCCTTCATTCTATCTCACCATCCTTTTGTCACTGGAGTTCTTCATGGTGGTTCTTCATGATTTAATTCATTCTTCAAGAGTTCGTCAAGATTTTGTTGGAAGAGCTCAAGTATCTTCTTCTTCTTGCTTCCCGAGGTGCTCATTCTTTCAATTCTTCCGGAGGAATTGTGTTGCTCATCTCATCAAGGGTCATCCCATCTTGTGAAGCTCAGGTCTCTTTTCCTTCCATTTTCAGCCGGAGTGCTGCCTAAATCCTTTCAGTATTATTCGTTTCTTATCTTGTTCTAACCGGAGTGGTTTCAGAGTCTATCTTGTTTCCACGAGCATTTGATTCTCGTGATACTCGTCGTTCCTGTTCCCTACCTAGTGCTCTCAACTTTGTTCATCCTCTCTCTTTTGTTCCTGTTTCACCTCGTCCCTTTTTTTCTCTTCCGTCTCGTTCCTAAGATCTCGGGACGAGATCTCTTGTTAGTGGAGGAGAGTTGTAATGTCCCGGGTTCGATGCGCCAGATGTCTTCCAGTTATTCTTCGTTGTTGCCATGCCATTTGCTTGTGTGTTGCATTTTGCCATTTCATCATCTGCATTTCATCTGTATGTGTTTTAAAACTTGCATCCGTTCGGGTCCTCCTGGTTCTCTCCGTTGTCCGTTCGGAGTCCAGACCTGTCGCGCGCGCCCGTCGCCCCCTCTTAGACCTTTTTTCGTGAGTAGGATAAAAACGTTCTCGGAATGGACCGAGATTTGCCGAGTGGCCTTGGTATAGCACAGGTAGACCACCCGTCAAATTTCGTTCCATTTGGAGGTTGTTTGATGCCCCAACGGTTAATCGGGTAGCCGCAAAGCCCTCTTTATGTTGCAGCCCAACACCCCTCCAAAGTGGCCCAATAACCCATCCAAACCCCCCTCCATGCTCTCGGTCGTTCGATCACGATCGTGTGGGCGAAAACTGCAACCCATTTGGACTCTCCTAGCTCCCTTTACCTATATAAACACCCCCTTCACCGAAATTCCCGGATGAAACCCTAGCCCTCTCCCTCCTCGTGCCGCCGGACATGTCCGCCCAATGGCCGGACATGTCCACCACCGCCTCCACGTCGCCCGGACCAATCCGGGGACGCCACATCAGCTCCCCGCCGCCTCCATCGCGCCTCCTCTCTCCTCCCGCCGCCGCCGGCCCGCCCGAGCCCGTGTGGGGCCCGCTGAAGCACATCGGGACCCGGGTCGGCCCGACCCCGCGCCGCTGCCTCGCCTGCCTGCCTGCCGGCGCGCCTCCCGAGCTCCGCCTGCTGGCGCCGCCCTCCGCCGCCCGAGCCCCATCGCCCGACGCCGCGCGCCCTGCTCCCGTGCCGGCGCCGCTCCCCGCCGGTGTCCTCCACCGCGCCGCCTCCCGCGCCCGTCCGCCGGCGCCTTGCCTACTCACCGTCCCCGAAGGGCCTCCCGGAGCTCCGCCGTCGTCCTCGTCCCCGGTGGACTCCTCGACCCGCACGGGCCCCGGATCCGACCGGAATGGGCCGCGACCGCCCGGATCCACCGCCGTCTCCTCGCCTCGGCCGCCATCTCCATCCTCTCCAGCGAGCTGCTCCGGCCACCTCGATCTGCCGCGCGCCAGATCCAGATCTGAAAACGAGGTTGACTTCCCCCCCTCGTTTTTCTGAAGTCCCGATGAGCTCACATTATGTTGCCCTGGTCATTACATCATATCTCCTTATATACTGCTCCGATTCATGCATATAATATGTCAAAATATTCATTGGGAGATGCTCTTCGTTTGGTTCCACTGTGCCATGCTTGTTTGAGTTCATCTTGATGTCCTAGTCATCGTTGCAATACTGCTATATGATGTTAACTGCTATCTGTTAACAGAACTTGCTGTTTTGTCTTTTTCATTGCATTTTGTGTGTGCATCTTATGAGCTTGATGTATACATGAGTTTTGAGCTACATCATGTCATCTTTACAGTGGTGCAATCCATGTATTTTTGTGAGTATTGTAGTGAGTGCATCGAGCTCGTGAAGTAGGGTACTTGCTGTTGCTGTTTTACTAGGCTGAATCTGTTGCATCATGATGCTACATAAACCTGCTTCTACAAGTCATTCTATGCATAATCCGGAGATGTTCACTAAGTATGTTTTGTTATATATGGCATGCTCTATCCATCCATGCCCTTGGTTGCATTTTTGTCCTGCTGTAGCTTGTTGTAATCTTGCTCCAAACTTGTTAAATAATGTTGCTGTCAGCCTGTTAACATTAAGTTCAGTTTTGCCGTGAGTTTTGCTAGTGATCCATGCAGCCTATGAACTTGATCTTGCCATGCTTAGATTTATAAGTATGTCATATTACTGTTGGTCACCTTGTCATGCCATGAAATGCTCTGTAGTGAGTTGTACAGGCTTACCAACATGCCTACTTATCGTTGTTCCTGCCATGTACTGTTATTCTGAATCTGTCATATCGTTTGCCATGTTTGCATGGATGCTACCATCCTTTCTGTTCATCTTTTGAATTAGTTCAGTAAGGGGGTTTTGTTCTTTGTCTTTAGTACTAGCATGCCATGCCTTTGTTTGCCATGTTAAGTTCATGTAGCATGTTATTTGATAGCTCTAAACATTGCAACCTGATGTTATTTCTGCGAAGCCGGAAACTGTTATTATTTGCAATCTTGCCATGTCTTTTTGAGCATGTTCTTGTATTTTCTGGAGATAGCTCAGTCTTCATGTTTTGTTATGCTTTACCTTTACATCATGTTCATACCTTTTGTTTTTATGATGAGTTCATGTAGCATGTTATTTTAAGGCTTGCAATATGCTTAGTTGCTGTTTTGGACAGCTTGTCCTTTAAACTTGTATGCTGTGTATGTGTTGAACCGTTGCTCCGTTTTGAGTGTGCTCTATACGAAACTTCCTCGATTTTGCATGAAGTTTCATATTATCATATTGCATCCTTGTTTTGAGGTGTGTGTTTGTTGTTTGAATGCATTTTGCATCAATGCATTGTTTAACTTGTTTTGCTCATATCTTCTAGGCTGTAGCTCTAAATTAAATGAACTTTATATGTAACTTGACTAAAATTTCGTGTAGATCATCTTGGTGCATCTTAACTTGCTGTTTAAGAACTTGAACATAAGGTTTATCTAGTTCTGGACCAATTTCTCAATTTGCATATGAGGACTTACCGGATTTGTTGTATGTTGTTTCCGACCTCATTTAAACTTGCTTTGATATGTTGTTCTTGTATGCATCATCTCTTGCCATGAGTAGCTTCATGTAGTCTTGTCTTGCATCATACTTGGTTGAGCATCATGTCTTGTAAATGTGTGGTGTGTTTACCATGTTGTGTGCTTCTTCTTGATAGTTCCCATTTCGTTGAGATCGTGAGGATTCGTTCGTCTACGCTTGGTTCGTCTTCTTGGCTTCGTCTTCTTCATGGACTCATTCTTCTTCCTAGCAGGATTTGAGGCAAGATGACCGTCACCTTGGATCTCACTACTATCATTGCTATGCTAGTTGCTTCGTTCTATCACTTTGCCGCTTTACCTACCACTTGCTTATCAAGCCTCCCAAATTGCCATGAACCTCTAACCTTTGTCACCCTCCCTAGCAAACCGTTGTTTTGGCTATGTTACCGCTTTTGCTTAGCTCCTCTTATAGCGTTGCTAGTTGCAGGTGAAGTTGAAGATTCCTCCATGGTGGACAGGTTTATGTTGGGATATCACAATATCTCTTATATTATTAATGCGTCTATATACTTGGTAAAGGGTGGAAGGCTCGGCCCTATGCCTGGTGTTTTGTTCCACTCTTGACGCCCTAGTTTCCGTCATATCGGTATTATGTTCCCAGATTTTGCGTCCCTAACGCGGTTGGCTGATTTATGGGACCCCCTTGACAGTTCGCCTTGAATAAAACTCCTCCAGCAAGGCCCAACTTTGGTTTTACCATTTGCCTACCACCTATACCTTTCCCTTGGGTGTAATTAACCCGAGGGTCATCTTTATTTTAGCCCCCCAGGCCAGTGCTTCTCTAAGTGCTGGTCCGAACCGAGTTGACTGCGGGGCCACCTCGGGGAAACTTGAGGGCTGGTTTTACTCGTAGGATGTCTCATCCGGTGTTGCCCTGAGAACGAGATATGTGCAGCTCCTATCGGGATTGTCGGCACATCGGGCGGCTTTGTTGGTCTTGTTTTACCATTGTCAAAATGTCTTGTAAACCGGGATTCCGAGACTGATCGGGTCTTCCTGGGAGAAGGAATATCCTTCGTTGACCGTGAGAGCTTGTGATGGGCTAAGTTGGGACACCCCTGCAGGGTATAAACTTCCGAGAGCCGTGCCCGCGGTTATGTGGCAGATAAGAATTTGTTAATGTCCGGTTGTAGATAACTTGACACTAGATCTGAATTAAAACGCATCAACCGTGTGTGTAGCCATGATGGTCTCTTTTCGGTGGAGTCCGGGAAGTGAACACGGTTTTGGGTTATGTTTGACGTAAGTAGCAGTTCAGGATCACTTCTTGATCATTGCTAGCTTCACGACCGTTCCGTTTGCTCTCTTCTCGCTCTTATTTGCGTATGTTAGCCACCATATATGCTTAGTCGTCACTGCAACCTCACCACTTTATCCTATCTTACCCATTAAGCTTTGCTAGTCTTGATACCCATGGTAATGGGATTGCTGAGTCCTCGTGGCTCACAGATTACTACAACAACAGTTGCAGGTGAAGGTTATGCGATGATCATGACGCGAGAGTGATGCTTGCTTGTTTTGGAGTTCTTCTTCTGCTTCTTCTTCATTCAGGGGATAGGTTCCAGGCCGATAGCCTGGGCTAGCAGGGTGGATATTGTTTGAGCTTCTGTTTGTGTTTCATCTGTAGTCAGATGTTGATCTTATGTATGTTGTATTGATGTACTCTTATGGCATTTGTATGCCTTGTATGTATCCCCAACTATTATGTAATGGTACGATGTAATGATATCCACCTTGCAAAGGCGTCTTCAAGATGCGCTTCTATCCTTGGTGGGACCTTCGAGTTCCTTTAGGATCGGGTCGCATCTTGGGCGTGACACCAAGGCAGTCGGAGTTGTGCTCTTGGGAGCAGGAGAGCGCGCGGTCACCACCGCTCGGGACACCGCTGGCGAAGGTGCAGTGGTGCCCGGAGGGATCAACATAGTCTTGCCCTTCTTCACGACCGACCGCTTGGGCTGCTTCGAGGATTCCGCCTCGGATCTCGTTGTGACCCCAGAGGGGCAAGCTAGCTCCACCATCGGAGGTGCATCCTCATCATCATCATCAGGGAAGTCGGGGAGGAGCTCCCTCTGCCTCGGGGCAGAGGATTACCACTCGCACTCCTCCTCGGTGGCCTTGGAGGAACGGTCGCCGGAGGACAAATTCACCAAGGAGGCGGGCGGCTGGGGAGGCCCCGTCAGCATGGGCCCGAACAATTCGAAGACAGGCATGGCCGCAACAATCTTCTCTCCGTCGCCTTGGCGGTACAGCGGGAGGCACTCCTCCAGAGGGCCAATCGGGTCCTTTCCAGTCAAGGACATCGACACCTTGCTCAGCTCTTCCTCAGGAAGGGCGTCCTGGCGTAGGCGGACCTTGTCGTCGGTGCTCCCGAGCTTCCACAAGGGGCGGGAGCGGTCCTGGAGCGGTGCCAGGCACTGCATCAGGAACTCCTTGATGATCATGGCCCCCCGTAAGCTTCTCATTCTTCAGGTCATCCTCCATCTTCTTCACCAACGGCTTCAGGGAAGGGTCAGTGATCTTCTGAGAAAACCACCCTTCTTGGAGGAGGGGAGCTCGGTCGACAGCTCCAGCTGGTCATGGGAGCACTTGGCGTCCATTAGGACCCACTTGTGTCGGGCGTCCTCCACCTTCTTCCCGGTACGGAAGATCGCGTTGCCGCCCCGTGCCGCAACGAAGCCGACACACCGTGCGGGCCAGTTGCTAGTCATGCGAAGGAAGAAGAAGTGGTGGAGCATGGCGACGAAGGGCATCACCCCCACGAACACCTCGCAGTAGAAGGCGAAGATGGATAGGAGGAGGATGGAATTGGGATGGATATGGAGCGCATGGAGTCCGTAATGGTGGAGAATGACGTAGAAGAAGTGGGAGAATGGGGGCACCAGACCCGAGCAGACGTTGTGCAGGAAGAAAGGATAGAAGGTACTTTTCGCAGGTTTCGACGTGGCGGCGGTGACCCAGAGTGCATTCTTCCCCCACTAGTTGTCCTCGCTCACCGTCAGGAGAGGCGCGGTCTGGAGCTTCTCCTCGGTGACTGAGGGCATGATCAACAGCGGCTCATACCAGGCGGGTCCAGTAGCCGGGGCTGGAGCCTTGGTCCTCTCGGCGGCCATTGTGCGGAGATTGGAGGAGAGAATCGGCAGATCTGAAGAGTTCTTTTAGTGTTGGGAGAAGGGGATCTGGAGCACGACGAAGGGAAGGCAATGAAAGCACGAGAGCAAATGGCAACCCTTTTGTCAGACAGGAATAGTTGCCGAGGCAGCATGGGGAAGCGGCGACGCCCACGTCCCATCAATCGCCACACGTCATCAAGGCCGTAGGTGGTTAGGGCTCGCGTCGCTCCACACTTTCCCTTTGGCTTTGCCTAGAAGCCAAGTCAGAGCGCGCCTTGGGACCGGGGGCTACTGTTAGCATTCTGAAGATGGGGGTATACACACTTGCCTGCCTGCGGCCCACTGCGTGGCTCCATCAGCAGCCTGGTATGGCCCAGCTTCACCATCAACGACTCAAGACCCTCACGAGGGGCCAAGCCTCACGAGGCGGACGACACCGAGACCAACAAGGGGATCAGCCTCCTCAGGCTGGCTCTCGAGGGGCAAAGAGTTCTATGCAAGGTGCACCTCACGAGGCTCAGCTAATGTGAGCCATGATGACCAAGGCCAGGCGGGCGCCAGCGGGCGTAGAGCGCCAGTTTCCTCTTTGGTGCAAAGGAGGCAAGCCGAAGTCGTGGAGTCCCGAGGAATCAGCCAAAGGTTTCCATTCTGGTGCAACAAGACCAAGCCCGCCAGGACGACAGGACGGGGGTCATTGCCGAGCCCACCACAGCGTCACGACCAGAGGCTTTTCGTAGACGAACACCACTTTAGTCAGGATAGGATGTACTACTTGTCCCCCTTCAAATCTGGCCATTGTGGGATCCCTTCCTGCCAACATTTGGGAAGAGGACCAATGCCACTATAAATAGGACTTAACCACCACCATAGAGAGGCATATGATCATGGAGAGAGTCCAGCCGAGCTACCTCACTAGTTCTCTCGACCCCAAGAACACATCACCTCCTGAGG
This sequence comes from Triticum aestivum, assembly GCF_018294505.1. Lineage (NCBI taxonomy): Eukaryota > Viridiplantae > Streptophyta > Magnoliopsida > Poales > Poaceae > Triticum > Triticum aestivum. Next base: position 560,659,022 of record NC_057798.1, read on the forward strand.
CCAGTACATCTATTGTACTAGTTCATCCTCACACCTTCGAGGCAATCCACCAAAACGCTGGAGTAGGGTATTACACCGCAAGGTGGCCCGAACCAGGATGAACTATTGTGTCCCCTTGTCTCTTTGACCCTGGCGCGCTAGGCTTAGGAGGATTGCGAGTAGGCAGGCTAGGCAGGTTGAGATCTCCGCTCGCACACTAGAGTTCAAACCTTTCAAGGGTTTGTGGAACCCGTAATCCGACAGTCGCGCTCGCCGAAGGTGACAGGGAGGCGGATCTGTCGTATCGGATGCGTGGAACCGTCGGTCAGTCCTGAGATCGGCTTGGTAGGCTGAAGCTGGTGATATGGCACTTGGAGTCTATTGAACGTCTGGACAGAGAGAACATTGAGCCTTGCTCCACCATTAATGAGGGTCTTGGTGACGACCACGTTGCTGATGATAGGTGAGCAGAGCACTGGGAGCGCGCCAGAAGTGGCCGCGCTCTTTAGCAGATCGGAGGAGTTGAAGGCAATGGCATATTTGAACCACCTGAGCGGGCGAGTTGCCTCGGGCTTGGGGAGGGCTGCGTTCAACTCGCGCACGAACTGCTTGAAGATGCGGTGAGAGGCTGGGGCCTGAGAGCCGCCCAGTATGCAGGCTATGCCTCGAGGCTCCTGGAAGCCCCAAGCCCCCTCGTCCTAGTGATGATCTTCGTTCCTTCTTGGTGGTGGTGGTAGTGGAGGAAGAGCGGCGTTGCCCTAAGGCTGATCCTCGCGGGGCTGGTCCCTCAGGTGCCCTCATGAGGCTGGCCCTACCAGCGGTTCTCCCGAGGCTAGTCGCGCCACTCCTGGTGATGGTCGCGGCCGTCCCAGCACCCTCCACCTCGGCCACCTCCGTGACCATAGCCTCGATCATTGCACTCGGGGCATCGGCCGAGGAGCCCGTTGCGGAGGGCCCTGAGCTCCTGGCATTCGTTGGTGTTGTGGCTGTGGACGTTGTGGAAGATGTAGAATGGTCGGTTGCTCTTGGATGACTCGGGGTGACCCCAGCCGTGCTTCATCTCCGGCTCTGCTGCAGTCACAACTGGCCCCTTACGCTTCACGTCCTTGGCCTTCTTGTCTTCTGGCTCAGCATCAGGGAGTTCGAGGAGGGAGAGGTGTCCCTCCTCAGCCCTCGCGCATGTGTTCTCCATGTTGAACATCTCCAGGGTTGTGCAGAGGTCCTCGTGGATGGCGAACTCCCCCTTCATCCTAACACCACAGACGCCATGAGTGAACGCTGAGATGATGGCCTCATCCGACACCTTGGGGATCATGAGGCGGACGTTGTTGAAGCACTGGATGTACTTCTACAGGGTCTCCCCTGGCTGCTGCTTGATGCGCCGTAGGCACTGAAAAAAATAGCATGCTATATCCTCGCTAATAGCATGCTATAGCATATTCAGAATTGTCTCGCTAAATATATCAGTGTACAACATCTCGCTAATAGCAAACTATAGCGCGATATAGCATGCTAATGGCATATTTTGAGGTCGACGCTATTTTGCTGTAGCATGCTATTTTTTTCATTGCCCGGAGGTCACCCGCGGCCGGCGGGCGGTAGCGAGTGCCCTGGAAGTTGGCGATGAAGCGGTCGCGCATCTCATCCCAGGGGGAGACAGATCCTACGGGGAGATTAGGAGCCAGGAGCGTGCGCCATCCTTGAGAGCCATGTGGAACCAGTTCGCCATTGCTACGTCTTGAGCTTGCGTTGGTTTTCCTTGAAGAGGAAAGGGTGATGCAGCACAGTAGCGTAAGTATTTCCCTCAGTTTTTGAGAACCAAGGTATCAATCTAGTAGGAGGCTCCTCACAATTCCCACGAACCTACACAAACAAACAAAGAACTCGCAACCAACACGATAAAGGGGTTGTCAATCCTTTCACGGCCACATGCGAAAGTGAGATCTGATAGAGATAATATGATAAGATAAATATATTTTTGGTATTTTATAATATAGATGCAGACAATAAAGATGCAAATAAAAGTAGATTGAAACCTTTATATGATAAAAGATAGACCCGGGGGCCATAGGTTTCACTAGAGGCTTCTCTCAAGATAGCATAAGTATTACGGTGGGTGAACAAATTACTATCAAGCAATTGATAGAAAAGCGAATAATTATGAAATTATCTAGGCATGATCATGTATATAGGCATCACATCCGTGACAAATAGTGAGGGAGTCCTGGATTAGGGGGTGTCCGGATGGCCGGACTATGACCTTTGGCCGGACTCCCGGACTATGAAGATACAAGATTGAAGACTTCGTCCCGTGTCCGGATAGGACTTTCCTTGGCATGGAAGGCAAGCTTGGCGATACGATATGTAGATCTCCTCCCATTGTAACCAACTCTGTGTAACCCTAGCCCTCTCCGGTGTCTATATAAACCGGAGAGGTTTAGTCCGTAGGACGAACAACAATCATACCATAGGCTAGCTTCTAGGGTTTAGCCTCTCTGATCTCGTGGTAGATCAACTCTTGTACTACCCATATCATCAATATTAATCAAGCAGGAGTAGGGTTTTACCTCCATCGAGAGGGCCCGAACCTGGGTAAAAACATCGTGTCCCTTGTCTCCTGTTACCATCCGCCTAGACGCACAGTTTGGGACCCCCTACCCGAGATCCACCAGTTTTGACACCGACATTGGTGCTCTCATTGAGAGTTCCTCTGTGTCATCACCTTTAGGCCCGATGGCTTCTTCGGTCATCAACCGCGACGCGGTCCAGGGTGAGACTTTTCTCCCCGGACAGATCTTCGTATCCGGCGGCTTTGCATTGCGGGCCAATTCACTTGGCCATCTGGAGCAGATCGAAAGCTACGCCCCTGGCCATCAGGTCAGATTTGGAAGTTTAAACTACACGGCTGACATCCGCGGAGACTTGATCTTCGACGGATTCGAGCCACAGCCGAGCGCGCCGCACTGTCACGATGGTCATGATCTAGCTCTGCCGCCGGACAGTGCCTAGAGAGCCGCTTAGGTGTCCGCTCCGACCCTTAGCTCGGAGCCGACTGCACCAGTCGAGGACGGGTGGCTAGACACCGCCTCGGGGGCTGCAATCTCTACAGCGATCGAGCCGAACACCAATCTTGTCCTTCGCGGAGCTCATGACTCCAAGGTGCCGGACTCCGAATATTCCGCACCCTCCCGATCGAACCCAATTGGGCTCCGATCATGGAGCTCACCGCCGCGGACATCTTTCAACACTTGCCCTTTGGCGGCATCCTGAATTCACTAAAGTCTCTCTCTTTATCACGAGAGCCCTGGCCAGACTATGGTCAGCAAGGTTGGGATGCGGACGACGAAGAAATTCGAAATCCACCCACCACCCACTTCATAGCCACTGTCAACGATTTAACCGACATGCTCGACTTCAACTCTGAAGACATCGACGGTATGGACGCCGATGAAGAAGACGAACAAGAACCAGCGCCTATAGGGCACTGGACAACCACCTCATCCAACAATGTATACATGGTGGACACACCTTAAAGAAACAACGACGAGGATCAAAAGGGCACAACGAGGGATCGTTCCCTCGAAAAGCAATCAAAGCGGCGGCGGAAGCGCCGCGCCAAACCCCACCTCGATAGAGACCCAGCCATAGAGCAGGACGAACCAGCGGACGACGAACATGCCATCGAGCAACTGTCCGAACAGGACAACTTGGATAAACAAACCAAACAACCCGTCCTCGACGAAGATAATAGTCCGGACGACCTCACGCCGGACAAGTTGCTGGAGAAGAATAACATCCACCAAAGGCTCGTCGCCATTGCGCATAGCCTGAAAAAGCAGAAGTGGAAGCTCAAAACAGCGGAAGATGCACTCAGAATCAGATGAGGCAAAGTACTCAACACCGCACACAAGTACGGCGACAGTCACCACACAAAGAGCTACCCGAAGCGAAAACTACTACCGGAATTTGATGACGAGGCCTTAGAGCCCCCACGGTCAAAAAACAAGGAAGCCACCAGGTCAGAGAGACGACCCCATGACCGACGTCGAGCGGCAAAGGGCGCCGCACTCAATCCGGCACGCGATCCGCACAAGGATTTGCATCAAAAAAGGGCCCAACTAGATCTATATACGGGCCAAGAAAGCAAGATCTAGTAAGCAATGCAACGCAACAAATATCCAAACATCACGGCACACCCAAATACAGGGGCGCCGCACATCCCCTATGTTTCACAAATGAGGTGCTGGACCATGAATTTCCAGCGGGATTCAAGCCCGTAAGCATAGAGGCATATGACAGAACAACAGACCCTGGAGTCTGGATTGAGAATTATATCCTCCACATACACATGGCTAGAGGAGATGGCCTCCACGCCATAAAATACTTACCCCTCAAGCTCAAAGGGCTACCCGGCATTGGCTTAAAAGCCTTCCCGAAAACACCATAGGAAGTTGGGAGGAGCTCGAGGATGCTTTTTGGGTAAATTTTTAAGGGACCAATGTCCGACCTCCGGATGCAGACGATCTAAGCCATATAACTCAACAACCCGGAGAGTCGGCCCGGAAACTCTGGAACAGATTTCTTACTAAAAAGAATCAGATAGTCGACTGTCCGGACGCTGAAGCCTTACCAGCTTTCAAACATAGCATTCGAGACGAATGGCTCGCCAGACACCTCGGCCAAGAAAACCCAAGAACAATGGACGCATTGACAAGCCTCATGACCCGCTTTTGCGCAGGAGAGGATAGCTGGCTGGCAAGAAGCAGCACCAGCGACCCAAGTACATCCGAAGTCAGAGATGGAAACGAGAAACTGCGCCGTAGCAAGGAACGGCGCCGGTTCAAGGATAACAGCCCGAAGAGCACGGCAGTCAACGCCGGATTCAAAAGCTCTCGGCAGAATCAGAAAAAGCCACCCCCCAAAGATAATAGGGACGAGCTATCTAACCTCAACAAAATCTTGGACAAAATATGTCAAATCCACAATACTCCCGGGAGGCCTGCAAACCACACCCACAGAGATTGTTGGGTCTTCAAGCAATCCGGCAAACTCAACGCCGAACACAAGGGGCTCGACATACCAAGTGAGGATGACGACGAACCCGACAAGCAGAACACCGAAGAACAAAAGAAGTTCCCGCAAGAAGTCAAAACAGTAAATTCACTTCATGTGACAAAAGGAAAAAATAGAGTGGCACCTATGGAGATACACGCCATACGTCCTATGTGAGAGGAGTCCCGCCACTAGTTGTTACAACCAATCACCTTCGATCATGAGGATTACTCTAGAGGTATCCGGAATGCAGGCTGGACTACCTTGGTCGTAGATCTGATAATTGACGGACTCCACTTTACACAAGTCCTAATGGACGGCGACAGTGACCTAAACCTGCTATATCACGACACAATCCGCAAAATGGGGTTAAAGCCAACAATAATTCGCCATGGCAACACTTCCTTTCAAGGGGGCACGCCAGGCCCAGATACCCATTGTATGGGTTCCCTCTCATTAGAAGTTATGTTCGGCTCCCCCGACAACTTCCGAAGTGAAAAGCTAACCTTCCACATCGCCCCATTCATAAGTAGCTATCAAGCACTACTGGGACGCGAAGCTTTTGCCCGCTTTAACGCAATACCGCATTATGCATCCCTTACACTCAAAATGCCCGGTCCACGAGGCATCATCTCATTAAAGGGAAATATCAAGTGTTCCTCGAGCGCGGACGATGGTGCGGCTGCCTTCACAGCCGCACACTAATCTAGCTTTACTAGTTAGAGCACCTAAATAGGTCGTTAAAAACCCCGGACATGGCTCGACGAGTCCGGCGTAAACATACAAAGGCTTAATAGCCGCATACCCCTGTACAAGGGGCTCCGCGCGTTTACACCAGGAGACAATAAAGCTCAATTCTACCCATTTTCTGTATTATACTTTGTTTATTTTAACATAGATTTCTCGCACGATAGTTTTCCACTAAGTTCCTCTCTTTTGCAGAAGAACACCGTGCTACACTCGTCCAGGATACGGCACAACGGAGACACAGGCGCAGACGTGCAGTAGGGACCCGTTTCAAGGATTCTTTTCAGATTAAGACCCTGCGTAAACCTTTTTTTACTGTCTCTTGTTGATAACATCCCCCGGTGAGGGAGTCTTGGATTAGGGGGTGTCCGGATGACCGGACTATGACCTTTGGCTGGACTCCTGGACTATGAAGATACAAGATTGAAGACTTCGTCTCGTGTCCGGATGGAACTTTCCTTGGCGTGGAAGGCAAGCTTGGCGATACGATATGTAGATCTCCTCCCATTGTAACCGACTCTGTGTAACCCTAGCCCTCTCCGGTGTCTATATAAACCGGAGAGGTTTATTCCGTAGGACGAACAACAATCATACCATAGGCTAGCTTCTAGGGTTTAGCCTCTCTGATCTCGTGGTAGATTAACTCTTGTACTACCCATATCATCAATATTAATCAAGCAGGAGTAGCGTTTTACCTCCATCGAGAGGGCCCGAACCTAGGTAAAAACATCGTGTCCCTTGTCTCCTGTTACCATCCGCCTAGACGCACAGTTCGGGACCCCCTACCCGAGATCCGCCGGTTTTGACACCGACACCCGGTTTTTTGCTATTACCGAGGAGGAGGCTGGCGTCTTGGCATGTGGCCATGCCAGAATTTTGCGCGTACCTGGACACCAGGGGCTTCTTACCAAGGGCTTTTGTTCGGCCCGTTTTCATAAAGACCGAATACCTTAGGGAGTGTTCGGCGTCGGGAGTTTGGCCTTATATGCATCAGCTCCGAATCATGTCTTTGGTCAAATGTTGGGTTTGCCCGGCTCCTGTGTTTTGCTGCTTTACGTTCCGCTCTATCGGCTAAGGTGGCACCAGGAGAACTACTGCGATTGTGCCCCGGTTCGGCCAGGCGAGCACCTCAATAGAGAAAGCCGAAAACTGACTGTCATGATATAGCGAGAGACTGGTCAACCACTCGATGACTTGCCGGAATCTTGAGGATTCCTCCGCATTAACGAAGGGCCGTTTCCCAGTCAGGCACACACGCGCCCCGAATTCGGGTGAGCGCGGTGCCCCTAGGGGCTATTCAGTAGCCCCACTGTCAAACTCCTATGGCTAAGTGAAAGTGATAAAGCATTATAGTCCGGTTGCCTAGTTCGCTGCGCTATCACCTCCTCTATAGGACCAAGACGTTGGACCAAGTGTGAAAATGCGCCTTCTGCAAACACCCCCGCATTATATGTGTGGGGGCTGAAGCCAACGACTGCCATCTTGCAGGTTATATACACATATACATTAACGGCCGCACAGGAGGCATTCTAATTCTTGAAAGCACAAGTATAAAATCTTCTATATTCCATCAAAACATTGTTTTTCAAATAGCACATGTTATTCGAACACAACATCCTTCGAGCACTGCGTCTATATTAAACGAGCACCCTGCAGAACTTCCTCAAAGTAGTGCTTGGCAGGTACTCGGCTTTCGTCCGAATCCTGGGATGCAACAACACTGGCCTTCATCTCCGCCCAGTATGTCTTGACACGGGCAAGAGCCATCTGTGCACCCTCTATGCATGATGACCTCTTCATTGCATCAATATGCGGCACCGTACCAAGGAACTGCTGCACCAAGCTAAAATAACTCTTTGGCTCAGGCCCTTTCGGCCACAGATGACTCATGACATGCTTCATGGCGAGTCCGGATAACCTGTTCAGCTCCGCCCATGCGGCCAAACGATCGGATACCGAAAGTGGGCGCTCTGGATTGTGGAACTACGACCAAAAAAGTTCTTCCAATTCATGGTCATCTACACCCGGAAGTGTTCGGTCGCGTCCACGGCACTTGCCGCCAAATCCAGATAAGTGTTTGCCGCACTCCACTTCCGGTCTAACGGAGCATACTTAGGATCCTCGAACTTCATCTGCAGCATACAGGGCTTTCCAGCCGTGATATCTCCGGCCTGACGTAGCTCCTCCTTCATAGCTCTCATTGCAGAGGGAGTGTCCTTGGCCTTGGCAGTGACCTTTTCTAGGTCCTTCTGTGCCACCCTATCGTCTTTTTCAAGAAGCTTACAATGGCCGGCAGCATCCTTCAATTTTACAGCCATCTCGGCCATTTCTTTCTTGCTCTGGCAGTGAGCAGCCTGTTCGGCTTTTAGCTATTCAGCTGCCTTCACGACAGCCACATCGCTTTTCCTCGCTTGCTCCTTGGCTCGGGTAAGTTCCGCCCGAAGGTTCTCCATGGGAGCGGCACCATCTGCATTAAGCACACATGTTATAAGGTACGAGCATTAAGATCCTCTTACCAGATGTCTTTGGAGACAATACATACCTTGTGCCTTGTCCAGCTGCTCATTTACAACTGCGATGTCGGCATCTGCCACGTCAAGTTGCCGCTTTAGCTCGGCAAATTCATCAGTCCAGCTAGCCACCGAACACCTCGCCACCTACATAGGAAAGGAGACATATTATACCTGGGATTATGATCCTCTGCGCGCCGTCATTTTTGACAACACACAGAGTCTCAGGGGCTACTATGTATACAGGGCGCATTTTTTATATGCGGCTCTGTCAAAATTTACATATTTTCGCATACCTCAAAACCTGTCAATAAACTCCTGGCGGCCTCGTACAATCCACTTTCCGCGGATGAAATCCTTCTAATCACCGTGTTCATCAACACATGGTGTTCTTCTAAGATAGACGCTCGCCCGAGTAGATCCTTCAGCTCCTCCAACCGTGCACCAAAAGGTGTCGGACTAGTCCGAAGACCTTTTTCGAGGTCCGGATTTGGAGAAACCATCCAAGACGACACCTCGGGGTCGCCCGCCTCACAAGACGGTACAGCTGGGGGAGGCGTTTTGCTCTCCATCATCTCCGGACAAAGATCCCCTGAAGATGAGCTCTGCTGAGAAGGGTTGAGATCCGAACTGCAAGGTAAAATTTCGGTTATCTTCCTCAGAAATAAAACAGGGATGTCACTCATTTTAAAACCCCTCGCTTTACTTACAGCTCGGTGGAGAGATGATCCCCTTGGGGGCGCAATGCGGCCGGGGCACTCTCCGGCACTGGACCCTCTGACGAAGATTTCTTCCCCGCTTTGAGGCCATCGCCTCCGGGTCTTCAGAGGCGGTCCTTTTCTTTCCCTGGTTAGGGGAATTCTTGATTCCTCCCTTCCTGACAGCCTCCTTCACGGAGTCGGTAGCTTCTTGGTTCCCCTCTTCGCCTTCTTCCAAGGGCGCAATCTCCGACATCCTGGTCAACACCGGATCCGGCGTAGTCTTAGGGAGGGGGCCGGACACCTGATAAGCTTTGCTTTCGCTATCCACTCCTGTTCAAAGGATAGCTCTTTTAAAGGGCAATTTTGTGATAAACATACGGGTAGTGTGTCCGGGTACAGGGCTACTTACTTGAGTGTCTGAGCGATTGCAGCTCAGACATGTGTCCTCGGACGAGTCCGAACACATTGCTTGTGATCCAAAGCACAATTTATACATCTCCATGGGCGTTGTGCCCATAAAATGTTGGAGGACTTGCAATCCCTCCGGATTAAATTCCCACAAGCGGAGAGGCGACGTTTGCAGGGCAGTATGCGGCGAATCAGCATAACCTGCGCCACTACGGCCAAATTGATATCTCTTTCTAGGAGATCTTGAATGCGGCGCTGCAGCAAGGGCACGTCCGGCCCCCAGTTAAGCCCTTCATTGACCCATGACGCTAGCCGTGGTGGGGGACCCGAGCAATAAGTAGGTGGCGCCGCCCATGTGGTGCCCCTGGGGACTGTGATGTAAAACCACTCTCGTTGCCATAAGCCGAACTCCTCTTGGAAAGAGCCCTCGGGCCATGGAGCATCGGAAATCTTGCTTATAAGAGCACCTCCGCACTCTGCGTGCTGCCCTCGATTATCTTCGGTTCTACCTTGAAGGTCTTAAGCCACAGTCCGAAGTAAGGAGTAATATGGAGGAAGGCCTCACACACGACAATGAACGATGAGATTTGGAGGATGGTCTCTGGAGCTATGTCTTGAAACTCCAGCCCATAATAAAACATGAGCCCCCTCACGAGGGGATCAACCGGGAAGCCGAACCCCCAAAGGAAGTGAGATGTGAACACCACGCTCTCACCGAGTTGGGGAGTGGGGATAGCCTGCCCTGGAGCAGGCAGCCTATGCGAGATTTCGCCGGTTAGATACCTGGCATCTCTCAGCTTTCGCACGTCTTCTTCTGTAACAGAGGAAGGCGTCCACCGGCCTTGGAGGTCGGAGCCGGACATCATCGAAGGTCCGAAGCGCCTGAATCTGGAGCTTTGGGTGTTGGAACTCGAGGCGAGAGGCAGATTTGATGGGATTGAAAGAAAGGAGTCGAGCCTTGGTGTCTTTATAAAAGGGTCTGGGATTCACTTTCAATTAAGAAGTCATACCCATGGCACGGTTGGGTTACCCACGCCCGTATTGATGAGAATCCCGGAATAAGGGGACATGATCTCTGCTTTGACAAGACATGCCAAGGAAACCGCCTCGCTAAACACGCTGAGGTGAGACAGTAAAACGATTCGAATAAAGGCTTGGCTGTGGAATACCAAGAGACAATAAAGCTCAATTCTACCCATTTTCTGTATTATACTTTGTTTATTTTAACATAGATTTCTCGCACGATTGTTTTCCACTAAGTTCCTCTCTTTTGTAGACGAACACCATGCTACACCCGTCCAGGATACGGCACAACGGAGACACAGGCGCAGACGTGCAGTAGGGACTGGTTTCAAGGATTCTTTTCAAATTAAGACCCTGCGTAAACCTTTTTTTACTGTCTCTTGTTGATAACATCCCCCGGTGAGGGAGTCCTGGATTAGGGGGTGTCGGGATGACCGGACTATGACCTTTCGCTGGACTCCTGGACTATGAAGATACAAGATTGAAGACTTCGTCCCGTGTCCGGATGGAACTTTCCTTGGCGTGGAAGGCAAGCTTGGCGATACGATATGTAGATCTCCTCCCATTGTAACCGACTCTGTGTAACCCAAGCCCTCTCCTGTGTCTATATAAACCAGAGTGGTTTAGTCCATAGGACGAACAACAATCATACCATAGGCTAGCTTCTAGGGTTTAGCCTCTCTAATCTCGTGGTAGATCAACTCTTGTACTACCCATATCATCAATATTAATCAAGCAGGAGTAGGGTTTTACCTCCATCGAGAGGGCCCAAACCTGAGTTAAAAAATCGTGTCCCTTGTCTCCTGTTACCATCCGTCTAGACGCACAGTTCGGGACCCCCTACCCGAAATCCGCCGGTTTTGACACCGACAAGTAGACCGACTCCTGCCTGCATCTACTACTATTACTCCACACATCGACCGCTATCCAGCATGCATCTAGAGTATTAAGTTCATAAGAACAGAGTAACGCATTAAGAAATATGACATGATGTAGAGGGATAAACTCAGGCAATATGATATAAACCCCATCTTTTTATCCTCGATGGCAACAATACAATACGTGCCTTGCAACCCTTTTTGTAACTGGGTAAGGACACTGCAAGATTGAACCCAAAGCTAAGCACTTCTCCAATGGCAAGAAAGATCAATCTAGTAGGCCAAACCAAACCGATAATTCGAAGAGACTTGCAAAGATAACTCAATCATACATAAAAAATTCAGAGGAGATTCAAATATTTCTCATAGATAAACTTAATCATAAACCCACAATTCACCAGATCTCGACAAACACACCACAAAAAGAGTTTATATCGAATAGATCTCCACAAGGGAAGGGGGAGAACATTGTATTGAGATCCAAGAAGAGAGAAGAAGCCATCGAGCTAATAACTATGGACCCGAAGGTATGTGGTAAACTACTCACAACTCATCGGAAGGGCTATGGTGTTGATGTAGAAGCCCTCCGTGGTGGATTCCCCCTCCGGCAGAATGTCGGCGATGGCTCCAAGATGGGATCTCGCGTATACAGAAGGTTACGGTGGCGGAAATATTTCTTCGGTGGCTCCCTAGATGTTTTCGGAGTATGTAGGCTTATATAGGAGGAAGAAGTATGTGGGTGGCCGCTCGAGGGGCCCAGGAGACAGGGGGCGTGCCCAGGAGGGGTGGGCGCGCCCTCCTATCTCCTAGCCGCCTTGATTGGTTCTTGACTTGCACTCCAAGTTCTCCGGATCACGTTCGTTCCAAAAATCACGCTCCCACAGGTTTCATTCCGTTTGGACTCCGTTTGATATTCCTTTTCTTCGAAATACTGAAATAGGCAAAAAAACGGCAATACGGGCTAGGCCTCCGGTTAGTAGGTTAGTCCCAAAAATGATATAAATGTGTAAAATAAAGCCCATAAACATCCAAAACAGGTAATATAATAGCATGGAACAATCAAAATTTATAGAGATGTTGGAGACGTATCAATCATCCACAAGCTTAATTCCTGCTCGTCCTCGAGTAGGTAAATGATAAAAACATAATTTTTGATGTGGAATGCTACCTAGCATAATTCTCAATGTAATATCTCTTTATTTTGGCATGAATGTTCAGATCCAAATGATTCAAAATAAAAGTTCATATTGACAAAAGAAATAGTAATACTTCAAGCATACTAATAAAAGCAATCATGTCTAGTCAAAATAACATGGCTAAAGGAAGTTCATCCCTACAAAATCATATAGTTAGGCTATGCTTCATTTTTGTCACACAAAGATGTTCCCAACTTCTATACCCCCGATGACAAGCCAAGCAATTGTTTCGTACTTAAATAATCTCAAACTTTTTCAACCTTCATGCAATACATGAGCATGAGCCATGGATATAGCACTATGGGTGTAATAGAAGAATGATTGGGGATTGTGTGGAGAAGACAAAAAAGGAGAAAGTCTCACATTGATGAGGATAATCAACGGGCTATGGAGATGCCCATCAATTGATGTCAACATGAGGAGTAAGGATTCCCATGCAACGGATGCACTAGAGCTATAAATGAATGAAAGATCAACAAAAGAAAACTAGTGGGTGTGCATCCAACTTGCTTGCTCACGAAGACCTAGGGCATTTGAGGAAGCCCATCGTAGGAATATACAAGCCAAGTTCTATAATGAAAAATTCCCACTAGTATATTAAAGTGACAACATATGAGACTCTATATGAAAAACATGGTGCTACTTTGAAGCACAATATATGAGACTCACTATATGAAGAACATGGTGCTACTTTGAAGCACAAGTGTGGAAAAAGAGATAGTAACATTGCCCCCTTTTATTTTTTTTATTTTTTATTTTTTCTTTTTTTTTTCTTTTTTTTCTTTGGCCTTTCTTTTTTTCTTTGGAACAATGCTCTAATAATGGTGATCATCACACTTTTATTGATTACAACACATGAATTACAACTTGAAACTAGAACAAGAATGACTCTATATGAATGCCTCCAGCTGTGTACCGGGATGGTGCAATGAATAAAGAGTGACATGTATAAACAATTATGCATGGTGGATTTGCCACAAATACGTGCAATGGCAATATGACAAAAGTAATGTATGTCATGATGATGATGAATGGAACAGTGGAAAGTTGCATGGCAATATATCTCAGAATGGCTATGGAAATGCCATAAATAGGTAGGTATGGTGGCTGTTTTGAGGAAGATATAAGGAGGTTTATGTGTGATAGAGCGTATCATATCACGGGGTTTGGATGCACCGGCGAAGTTTGCACCAAGTCTCAAGGTGAGAAAGGGCAATGCACGGTACCGAAGAGGCTAGCAATGATGGAAAGGTAAAAGCGCGTATAATCCATGGACTCGACATTAGTCAAAAGAACTCATATACTTATCACAAAAATTTAGAAGTCATCAAAAACCAAGCACTACGCGCATTCTCCTAGGGGGATAGATTAGTAGGAAAATACCATCGCTCTTCCCCGACCGCCACTCATAAGGATGCACAAACCAGGTACACTTCATGTTTCAAATTTGTTACACAACTTTAACCATACGTGCATGCAATGGGACTTGATAACTTCAACACAAGCATTCTTTAATTCATAATCACCTCACTAGCATGACTTTAATATCACTACCTCCATATCGCAAAACAATTATCAAGTATCAAATTGATCATAGCATCCAATTCACTTCCTATGATAGTTTTTCTTATACCCAACTTGGATGCTCATCATTCTAGGACCAATTTATAACCATAGAAAATACCATGCTGTTCTAAAAGACTCACAAAATAATATAAGTGAAGCATGAGAGATCAACAATTTCTTCAAAATTAAACCACCGTCGTGCTCTAAAAGATATAAGTGAAGCACTAGAGCAAAAACTATCTAGCTCAAAAGATATAACTGAAGCACATAGAGTATTCTAATAAATTTCAATCAAGTAGGATTCTCCCAAAAGGTGTGTTACAGCAAGCATGATTGTGGTAAACTAAAAAGCAAATACTAATATCATACACGACGCTCCAAGCAAAACACATATCATGTGGCGAATAAAAATATAGCTCCAACTAAAGTTACCAACGAACAAAGACGAAAGAGGGGATGCCTTCCCGGGGCATCCCCAAGCTTAGGCTTTTGGCTATTCTTGAATATCTTGGGATGCCTTGGGCATCCCCAAGCTTAGGCTTTTGCCACTCCTTATTCCATAGTCCATCAAATCTTTACCCAAAACTTGAAAACTTCACAACACAAAACTCAACAGGAAATCTCATAAGCTCCGTTAGTGAAAGAAAACAAGACCACCACATAAGGTACTGTAATGAACTCATTATTTATTTATATTGGTGTTATACCTACTGTATTCCAAGTTCTTTATGGTTCATACCCTTACATACTAGCCATAGATGCATCAAAATAAGAAAACAACACACGAAAAACAGAATCTGTCAAAAACAGAACAGTCTGTAGCAATCTGTAACTAACGCAAACTTCTGGAACCTTAAAAATCCTACCAAATTAGGAAGTCCTAAAAAATTTGTTTATTCAACATAATCAACAAGAATCAATGCAAAAGCTCGTTTGTGTGATATATTGAATTTTTTCTCGTGAACGCAAAGTTTCTGTTTTTCAGCAGAATCAAATCAACTCATATCATAGGTTATCCTATAGGTTCTACTTGGCACAAACACTAAATAAAACATGAAAACACATCTAAACATAAAGTACATGAAAAATTTATTACTAAACAGGAACAAAAACAAAGAACACAAAGAAAATTGGGTTGCCTCCCAACTAGCGCTATCGTTTATCGCCCCTAGCTAGGCATAAAAGCGAAGATAGATTTAAGTAGTTCCATCTTTGGCACTTGATTCATAGGTAGCTCGCATGATAGATTCATAAGGTAATTTGACTTTATTTCTTGGAAAGTGCTCCATGCCTTTCTTTAATGGAAATTGGAATCTAATATTCACTTCCTTCATATCAATAATCGCACCAATCGTTCTAAGGAAAGGTCTATCAAGAATAATAGGGCAAGAAAGATTGCAATCTATATCAAGAACGATAAAATCAACGGGCACCAAATTTCTATTTGCAACAATTAGGACATCATTGATTCTTCCCATTGGCTTTTTAATGGTGGAATCTGCAAGGTGCAAATTTAAAGAGCAATCATCAAGATCATGGAAACCTAGAATATCACATAAGTTTTCGGAATCGTGGAAACACTAGCACGAAATCACACAAAGCAAAACACTCATAATCTTTAATTTTAATCTTTATAGTAGGTTCCCAGTCATCATTAAGTTTTCTAGGTATGGAAACTTCCAAATTAAGTTTTTCATCAAAAGATTGCATCAAGGCATCAACAATATGTTTGGTAAAAGCTTTATTTTGACTATAAGCATGAGGAGAATTAACAATGGATTGCAACAAGGAAATAAAACTTTCTAAAGAACAATTATCATAATCAAATTCCTTGAAATCCGAGATAGTGTGTTCAATACTATTTAAAGTCATGACCTCTCCAATCCCACTTTTACCAAATTTAACATCAAGATCTAAAAACTCCGAATTCTTGGGACGCCTTCTAAATAAAGTTGACTCATCTCCAGTCCCATTATTATCAAGATTCATATTGCAAAACAAAGATCTAATAGGGGACACATCAATAACTTTAAGATCTTCATCATTATTTTCATGGAAACTAGAAGAACACGCTTTTACAAAGCAATCTTTCTTAGCACGCAATCTAGCGGTTCTTTCTTTGCATTCGTCAATGGAACTTCTCATAGCTTTGAGAGACTCATCGATATCATGCTTAGGAGAAGAAGATCTAAGTTTAAGAGAATCAACATCAAGCGAAAGTCTATCAACGTTCCTAGCCAAATCATCAACTTTGAGCAATTTTTCTTCAAGCAAAGCATTAAAATTCTTTTGAGAGACCATACATTATTTCACACTATTTTGAAAATCAGAGGGCATCTTATTAAAATTACCATAAGAATTATTGTAGGAATTTCCATAATTATTAGAGGAATTGCAAGGGAATAGTCTAGGATTAAAGTTTCCTCTATAAGCATTGTTTCCAAAATTATTCCTACCAACAAAATTTACATCCATAGATTCATTATTATTCTCAATCAAGGTGGATAAACGCATATCATTGGGATCAATAGAAGAACTCTTAGTAGCAAACAATCTCATAAGCTCATCCATCTTTCCACTCAAAACATTAATTTCTTCTATAGCATGCACTTTCTTACTAGTAGATCGTCCGGTGTGCCATTGAGAATACTTAGCCATAATATTATCAAGAAGTTTTGTAGCATATCCTAAAGTGATTTCCATAAACATGCCTTCGGTGGCAGAATCTAAAATTTCTAGAAGCAAAGTTCAAACCGGCATAAAATTTTTGTATGATCATCCATAAATTCGAACCATGAGTAGGGCAATTGTGAATCATCAATTTCATTCTTTCCCAAGATTGGGCAACATGCTCATGATCAAGTTGTTTAAAATTCATAATATCATTCCTAAGGGAGATGATCTTAGCGGGAGGAAAATACTTAGCGATAAAAGCATCTTTGGACTTGTTCCAAGAATCAATACTATTTTTAGGCAAAGACGAAAACCAAACTTTAGCACGATCTCTAAGTGAAAATGAAAATAACTTCAATTTAACAATATCATTATCCGTATCTTTTTTTCTTTTGCATCTCACACAATTCAACAAAGTTGTTTAGATGTGTAGGGGCATCTTCACTAGGAAAGCCGGAGAATTGATCTTTCATAACAAGATTCAGCAAAGCAGCATTGATTTCACAAGACTCAAAATCATTAAGAGGAGCAATCGGAGTACTAAGGAAGTCATTACTATTGGTATTGTAGAAATCACACAATTTGGTATTATCTTGCTCCATGGCGACAAGTAATCCAACACACAAGCAAACAGAAAAAGGCAAGTGAAACAGAGGGGAAAAAAGGCAAGCGGAAAGGAGAGGAGATTGGGAAAGAGAGGCCGAATAAAACCGCAAGGGTGAAGTGGGGGAGAGGAAAACGAGAGGCAAATGGCAAATAATGTAAATGCGAGGGAGATGAGTTTGTGATGGGTACATGGTATGTCTTGACTTGAGCGAAGACCTCCTCGGCAACGGCGCCAGAAATCCTTCTTGCTACATCTTGAGCTTGCGTTGGTTTTCCTTGAAGAGGAAAGGGTGCAACACAGTAGTGTAAGTATTTCCCTCAGTTTTTGAGAACCAAGGTATCAATCCAGTAGGAGGCTCCTCACAAGTCCCATGAACCTACACAAACAAACAAAGAACTCGCAACCAACGCAATAAAGGGGTTGTCAATCCCTTCACGGCCACTTGCGAAAGTGAGATCTGATAGAGATAATATGATAAGATAAATATATTTTTTGGTATTTTATAATATAGATGCAGAAAATAAAGATGCAAATAAAAGTAGATTGAAAGCTTTATATGATAAAAGATAGACCCGGGGGCCATAGGTTTCACTAGAGGCTTCTCTTAAGATAACATAAGTATTACGATGGGTGAACAAATTACTATCGAGCAATTGATAGAAAAGTGAATAATTATGAGATTATCTAGGCATGATCATGTATATAGGCATCACGTCCGTGACAAGTAGACCAACTCCTGCCCGCATCTACTACTATTACTCCACACATCGACCGCTATCCAGCATGCATCTAGAGCATTAAGTTCATAAGAACAGAGTAACACATTAAGAGAGATGACATGATGTAGAGGGATAAACTCAAGCAATGTGATATAAACCCCATCTTTTTATCCTCGATGGCAACAATACAATACGTTCCTTGCAACCCTTTCTCTCACTGGGTAAGGACACCGCAAGATTGAACCCAAAGCTAAGCACTTCTCCCGTGGCAAGAAAGATCAATCTAGTAGGCCAAACCAAACCGATAATTCGAAGAGACTTGCAAATATAACTCAATCATACATAAAAGAATACAGAGGAGATTCAAATATTTCTCATAGATAAACTTAATCATAAACCCACAATTCATCAGATCTCGACAAACACACCACAAAAAGAGTTTA
Organism: Triticum aestivum; assembly: GCF_018294505.1. Lineage (NCBI taxonomy): Eukaryota > Viridiplantae > Streptophyta > Magnoliopsida > Poales > Poaceae > Triticum > Triticum aestivum. Next base: position 560,677,524 of record NC_057798.1, read on the forward strand.
CATCGAATAGATCTCCACAAGAGAGGGGGAGAACATTGTATTGAGATCCAAAAAGAGAGAAGAAGCCATCTAGCTAATAACTATGGACCCGAAGGTCTGTGGTAAACTACTCACAACTCATCGGAAGGGCTATGGTGTTGATGTAGAAGCCCTCCGTGGTGGATTCCCCCTCTGGCAGAACACCGACGACGGCTCCAAGATAGGATCTTGTGGATACAGAAGGTTACGGTGGCAGAAATATTTCTTAGGTGGCTCCCTGGATGTGTTTTGGGGTATATAGGCTTATATAAGAGGAAGAAGTATGTCGGTGGCTGCTCGAGGGGCCCAGGAGACAAGGGGCGCGCCCAGGAGGGGTGGGCGCGCCCTCCTATCTCCTGGCCGCCTCGATTGCTTCTTGACTTGCACTCCAAGTTCTCTGGATCATGTTTGTTCCAAAAATCACGCTCCCAAAGGTTTCATTCCGTTTGGACTCTGTTTGATATTCATTTTCTTCGAAATACTGAAATAGGCAAAAAAAACAACAACAATACGGGCTGGGCCTCCGGTTACTAGGTTAGTCCCAAAAATGATATAAATTTGTAAAATAAAGCCCATAAACATCCAAAACGGGTAATATAGTAGCATGGAACAATCAAAAATTATAGATACGTTGGAGACGTATCAGCCATGATCTTCTCGTCACCGCTGGCTGCCTCGATGCTCAGCTCGTAGAGCTGCAGGAACTCGGCGGGGTCGGTGGTGCCGTCATAGCGTGGGGGTAGGTCAAGCTTGAACTTGCCTGGCCAGATGACGTTGCGAAGCTCCAGAGTGAATGTGCGGTACCCTGCTGTGGTCACGGGAGCCCATCGAGGAAGAGGAGCCTGATCTTGGTGCCCGCGCGCTACCATCATCACAAGCGGCACACGGTCTTGACGTGGGGGTACTGGAAGCAGATGTGCATCTTCTTGGGGCTGCTGCACCACTTGGCAGCTCGCCTATGCACGCGTAGGCTGCTGACATGGTGGGTCGCGCCACGGTGCCACCCGTCTTGGCTCGACGATGGTGCCCTGGGCTGGAGGTGGTGGAGGTGCCCCATGCGCCACGTCGCCCACGGCAGGAGGCTGTTGAGGTAGCGAGCGGGCCGGTGCAGTGGAGTCTCCGGCGGCGCTGACGAGCTCGGCGATGCGCTCGAGCCACTCCTCGTAGAGGTCGTCGACTGGGCGGTAGCGGAGGATCTCCCACGCCATGAGTAGAGCAGCTTGCGTGTTCACCGGGCCGCGACGCGCATGGGAGGATGAAGCAGCCGGGGTCAGCGATGGAGTGGCCGTGCGCCCATCACGATGCACCGAGGGGTGCAGCGATGAAGCTTGTTGCTCATGGCCGGCAGTGCCCGTGGTGGCGTTGGCTGCTGGTGATGGAGGATGATGAGCACAGCCGTCACCCGCCGAGGCTGTCTGAGCGACGCGGGCGGCAAGCATGGCCTGGTTCTCAGCGCGAGCCTAACATGCGTCAGCCATGGAAGTGTCGGCGTAACGGTGGAACGAGCGACGGAAGAGAGGATCCGACGCACCCCTACCTGGCGCGCCAAATGTCGGATTTCAGGTTCTGCAAACCCTTGAGAGGTTCAAACTCTAGGGTGCATGCGGAGATCTCAACCTACCCAGCTTTCCTACTCGCAATCTTCCTAAGCCTAGCGCGTCGAGCTCAAAGGGACAGAGAGACATAGTAGTTTGTCCTGGTTTGGGACACCTTGCAATGTAATACCCTACTCCAGCATTTTGGTGGATTGCCTCGAAGGGCTATGGATGAACTAGTACAGTGGATGAACTGGCCTCAGGAGGTAAGGTGTTCTTGAGCTCGAGAGAGCTGGTGAGGTGGTTGGATGAGAAGGGATCCGATCTGTCCGTCCCCCGCTATGGTGGTGGCTAAGTCCTATTTATAGTAGCCTTGGTCCACTTCCCAAATGTTGGCGGGAAGGGATCCCACAACGGCTAGATTTGAAGGGGGGGAAAGAAGTACATCCTATCCTGACTAAAGCAGTCTTCGCCTGCGAAAAGCCTCTGGTCCTGACGATGCGGTGGGCTCGACAATGACCTCCGTCCTGCCATCCTGGCGGTCTTGGTCTCGTTGCACCAGAATGGAAACCTTTGGCTGATTCCTCGGGACTTCGCGCCTGCTGCTTGCCTCCTTTGCACCAAAGAGGAAACTGGGACTCTGCGCCCGCTGGCGCCCGTCTGGCCTTGGTCTTCATGGCTCACGTCAGTTGGGCCTCGTGCGGTGCACCTTGCATAGAACTCTCTGCCCCTCAGGAGCCAGCCTGAGGAGGCCAATTCCCTCGGGGGTCTTGGCGTCGTCTGCCTCGCGAGGCTTGGCCCCTCGCGAGGGTCTTGAGTTGTCGATGCTGAAGCTAGGCCATACCAGGCCGTCGATGGAGCCGCACAGTGGGCCGTAGGTAGGCAAGTCTGGGTACCCCCGTATCCAGAATGCCGACATAATCAGCAATTTCAAATAAACCCTTTGACATCTATTGAAATTGGAACAACTTCGAAGCCAATGGGCGTGCCATGTCTAGTACCGGCTCTACGCAATGAAAGTTTGCCCAAGGATTTTAAGGGCCCTAGTAAGTTGCCTAATTACACAGCTGATCTTCGAGCTGAGGCCTGGATTGAGAGCTATGAGCTAGCTATGGAGATGTTAGACGTTAATGTTGTTGTATGTGCCAAGTACTTCACCGTGATGTTGGATGGACCGGCTCATACCTGGTTGAAAGGATTACCCGCCAACTCCATCAATTCATGGGTTGAGTTAAAGGCACGCTTCATTTAGAACTTTAATGGAACATGTAAGTAGCCTCTGACGATTATTGATCTGGATAATAGTGTGCAGCGGGAGGATGAGTCGACCCACCATTGGGTTTGCCGGGTCTCAGTTAATTTCCAATCATCAGATAGCATTGCAGCATGTTCAGCTGTCCTGGTCTTGGAGAAGAATTGTCACTTTACCCCCCTTAAGCAGAATCTCGGGAGGCTTAAGTGCCATTGTAGTGACATGGGAGAACTCATGGCGGCTCTCATCAAATATGCCGACTCGGAGACCACTAAAGACCCTGGATCTGAAGATGAAAAATCCAACAAGGTAAATAAGAGTGGTAATGGTAAGGGTCAGCAACAGATGTGATAGGGAACAATAGTCACAACCAGGGCAATGGTGGTAAGCACAGACAACCCGAGGGCAGGTCAGATTTTGTATTTAACACCAATGCAGGATATAAAGGCCAGCATCATCATGGCAATGATAAGCAGGCTTCTGGAGGGCCAAAACTTAATATTGAGGCGATGATGAACAAGTGTTGCCCAAAGCATAGCCCACCCAATAAACCGGCAGCTCATGCTTGGAAGGACTGTTATCATGAAGGAGTACATGAATTCCAAATTCAATTAACATCACGGAAACAATAATGGCCCGCCTGGTGAGTCAGGATCCGGCTCACACGGTCCTGGATTTAGTGGTAGTGGTTCCAATTCGGACAAGGAAACCAGGGTGGTTATAATCAACAGTCTGGTCAGGGTAACTAGCAGCAGCAGTCACGGTATCAGAGTAACCTAAAGCAGCTCACTCGGGGTCAATATCATGTTTTCACAACCAGTCTCTACATGAGGGATCGGAAGGTTCATAAATGCGTGGTCAATGTTGTTGAGTCGATGGTACCCCAATACATGAGGTGGTCAGAGCATGCAATAGCATGGAGTCGGGCGGATCACCCACCCCAGGTTGATAGTCCGGGTCAGCCGGCATTGGTGGTAGCACCACAAGTTGGGGTTTATAAATTCACTAAGGTGCTCATGGATGGCGGTAGCAGTATTAACATCCTCTATTATGACACGTTCCGATGGATGAATTTGACGCACAAGGATCTCAAGCCATCTTCAATAGTCTTTCATGGTGTAGTGCCTGGTAAGTCAGCATATCCTGTGGGAAAAATATCCTTAGAAGTGGCTTTTGGCGATGAACATGACTATAGGGCAGAGACATTGTGGTTTGAGGTGGTTAAAATCAAGAGCCCATATCATGCCTTGTTTAGGCGTCCAACTTATGCCAAGTTTATGGCTCGGCCTTACTATGTTTATTTACAGCTCAAGATACCAAGGTGTAAGGGTACTATCACGGTCTATGGTGATCAGAAAATTGCTCTAGAATGTGAATAAGGAGATGCTGCTTATGCTGAGTCAGCTTGCGCCACAGAAGAGCTTAAGTTTTATAAAAATAATGTTGACTCGGCGGATATGACCCCTCTGAAGAAACCCACCACTCAGCAAGACCCTTTGCTGAAGTCTAAGTCAGTTGATGATACTAAGCAGATTTACTTTCTCACTGGCGACTCATCTCAACAGTTTATAGTGGGGGCTAATATGGATCCCAAATAGGAAAGATCCCTCATCAAGTTCATCCGAGAGAATCAAGACATCTTTCCATGGAAACCTTCTGACATGCTGGGTATACCAAGAGAATTCACTCAGCACACTCTTAATGTGGATCCTATGTTTAAGCCGGTCAAGCAGTTTCTTCATTGTTTCAATAAAGAACAACGTAAGGCTATTCGAGAAGAGGTGGCACGACTCTTGGCAGCCGGGTCTATCGTGGCGGTCTTTCATCCGGAGTGGTTGGCTAACCTAGTGCTGCTGCTCAAGAAGAATGGTACTTGGCGTATGTGTGTTGACTACACAGATCTTAACAAAGCTTGTCCAGCTGATCCGTTTCTCTCCCTCATATTGACCAGATTAGTGATGCCACAATGGGTTATGAGAGTTTATGTTTCCTGTATGCTTATTCTGGTTATCATTAGATCAAAATGGCAGTTAAAGACCAAGAGAAGATGTCTTTTATCAACCCTTTCGGAGCCTTCTGCTATGTCTCTATGCCTTTTGGGATTAAGAGTGCCCAGGTGACTTATCAACGTTGTGTTCAGAATTGCTTTCACAGCCAAACTGGGCGTAATGTGCATGCCTATGTGGATAATACTGTGGTTAAATTCAGGAAAATGGAAACACTCTTGGAAGATATAAGGGAGACTTTTGACAATATCTGGCTCTCTAAGATGATGCTTAACCCGGTCAAGTGTGTTTTGTGGTCTCGGAGAGAGGTATAGAAGCTAACCCAAATAAAATTAAGGCTATTACTTTGTTGGCTAAGCCGGCGTGTATCAATGACGTCCAACGTCTGGCGGGTCGTATCACGGCTCTAAGCCGGTACATAATCCGCCTGGGAGAGAAGGCTATTCCCTTATACCAGATGATGAAGAAAACATATAACATGGAGTCGGGACGATCACTCGCCCCGGGTTGATAATCCAGGTCAGCTGGCATTGGTGGTAGCACCAGAAGTTGGGGGTTATAAATTCACTAAGGGCTCATGGATAGCGATAGCAGTATTAACATCCTTTATTATAACATGTTCCAGCGGATGAATTTGACGGACAAGGATCTCAAGCCATCTTCAACAGTCTTTCATGGTGTAGTGCCTGGTAAGTTGGCATATCCTGTGGGAAAAATATCCTTAGAAGTGGCTTTTGGCGGTGAACATGACTACAAGGCAGAGACATTGTGGTTTGAGGTGGTTAAAGTCAAGAGCCCGTGTCATGCCTTGTTTGGGCGTCCAGCTTATGCCAAGTTTATGGCTCGGCCTTGCTATGTTTATTTATAGTTCAAGATGCCAGGGCGTAAGGGTACTATCACGGTCTATGGTGATCATAAAATTGCTCTGGAATGTGAAGAAGGAGATGCTGCTTATGCCGAGTCGGCTTGCGCCACAGAAGAGCTTAGGTTTTATAAAGATAATGTTGACCCAGTGGATATGAACCCTCTAAAGAAACCCACCACTGAGCAAGACCTTTTGCTGAAGTCTAAGTTGGCTGATGATACTAAGCAGGTTGACTTTGTCCCTGGCGACTCATCTCAGCAGTTTACAGTGCGGGCTAATATGGATCCCATATAGGAAAGCGCACTCATCGAGTTCATCCGTGAGAATCAGGACATCTTTGCATGAAAACCTACTGACATGCCGGTTGTATCGAGAAAATTCATTGAGCACACTCTTAATGTGGATCCTAAGTTTAAACTGGTCAAGAAGTTTCTTCGTTGTTTCAATGAAGAACGACATAAGGCTATTGGAGAAGAGGTGGCCCGGTTCTTGGCAGCCGGGTTTATCATGGAGGTCTTTCATCCGGAGTGGTTGGCTAACCCGGTGCTGGTGCTTAAGAAGAATGGCACTTGGCGTATGTGTGTTGACTACATAGATCTTAACAAAGCTTGCCCAACTGATCTGTTTGCCCTCCCTCGTATTGACTAGATTATTGATGCCACGGTGGGTTGTGAGAGTTTATGTTTCCTAGAGGCTTATTCTGGTTATCATCAGATCAAAATGGCAGTTAAAGACCAAGAGAAGATGTCTATTATCACCCCTTTTGGAGCCTTCTGCTATGTCTCTATGCCTTTTGGGCTTAAGAGTGAACAGGCGACTTATCAACGTTGTGTTCAGAATTGCTTTCACAACCAAACTAGGCGTAATGTGCATGCTTAAGTGGATGATATTGTGCTTAAATCCAGGAAAAAGGAATCACTCTTGGAAGATCTAAGGGAGACCTTTGACAATCTCCGGGTCTCTAAGATGATGCTTAACCCGGCCAAGTGTGTTTTCTGGTCTCGGAGAGAGGTATAGTAGCTAACCCAAAGAAAATTAAGGCTATTACTTTGTTGGCTAAGCCAGCGTGTATCAATTACGTCCAGTGTCTGGCGGGTCGTATCGTGGCTCTAAGCCGGTTCATAATCCTCCTGGGAGAGAAGGCTATTCCCTTATACTAGATGATGAAGAAAACATATAACATGGAGTCGGGCGAACCACTCGCCCGGGGTTGATAATCTGGGTCAGCTGGCATTGGTGGTAGCACCACAAGTTCGGGGTTATAAATTCACTAAGATGCTCATGGTTGGCGGTAGCAGTATTAACATCCTCTATTATAACACATTCCAGCGGATGAATTTGACGGACAAGGATCTCAAGCCATCTTCAACAGTCTTTGATGGTGTAGTGCCTGGTAAGTCGACATATCTTGTGGGAAAAATATCCTTAGAAGTGGCTTTTGGCGATGAATATGACTACAGGGCAGAGACATTGTGGTTTGAAGTTGTTAAAATCAAGAGCCCGTGTCATGCCTTGTTTGGGCGTCCAGCTTATGCCAAGTTTATGGCTCGGCCTTGCTATGTTTATTTACAGTTCAAGATGCCAGGGCATAAGGGTACTATCACGGTCTATGGTGATCAGAAAATTGCTCTGGAATGTGAAGAAGGAGATGCTGCTTATGCCGAGTCGGCTTACGCCACAGAAGAGCTTAACTTTTATAAAGATAATATTGACCCGGTGGATATGACCCCTCTGAAGAAACCCACCACTGAGCAAGACCCTTTGCTGAAGTTTATGTTGGCTGATGATACTAACCAGGTTGACTTTGTCCCTGGCGACTCATCCCAGTAGTTTACAGTGGGGGCTAATATGGATCCCAAATAGGAAAGCGTAATCATCGAGTTCATCCGTGAGAATCGGGACATCTTTGCATGAAAACCTTCTGACATGCTCGGTGTATCGAGAAAATTCATTAAGCACACTCTTAATGTGGATCCTAAGTTTAAGTTGGTCAAGAAGTTTCTTCGTCGTTTCAATGAAGAACGACATAAGGCTATTGGAGAAGAGGTGGCCCGACTCTTGGCAGCCGGGTTTATCATGGAGGTCTTTCATCCGGAGTGGTTGGCTCACCCGGTGCTGGTGCTTAAGAAGAATGGCACTTGGCGTATGTGTGTCGACTACATAGATCTTAACAAAGCTTTCCCAACTGATCTGTTTGCTCTCCCTCGTATTGACTAGATTATTGATGCCACGGTGGGTTGTGAGAGTTTATGTTTCCTAGAGGCTTATTCTGGTTATCATCAGATCAAAATGGCAGTTAAAGACCAAGAGAAGATGTCTTTTATCACCCCTTTTGGAGCCTTCTACTATGTCTCTATGCCTTTTGGGCTTAAGAGTGCCCAGGCGACTTATCAATGTTGTGTTCAGAATTGCTTTCACAACCAAATTGGGTGTAATGTGCATGCTTAAGTGGATGATATTATGGTTAAATCCAGGAAAAATGAAACACTCTTGGAAGATCTAAGGGAGACATTTGACAATCTCTGGGTCTCTAAGATGATGCTTAACCCGACCAAGTGTGTTTTCTAGTCTCGGAGAGAGGTATAGAAGCTAATCCGGAGAAAATTAAGGCTATTACTTTGTTGGCTAAGCCGGCATGTATCAATGACATCCAGCATCTGGCGGGTCATATCACGGCTCTAAGCCGGTTCATAAGCCGCCTGGGAGAGAAGGCTATTACCTTATACCAGATGATGAAGAAAACATGTCATTTTGTCTGGAGTGACGCTGCAGATAAGGCGTTTGAGGAGCTCAAAAAGTAGTTTGCTGAGACGCCCATCCTTGCAACCCCCAATGATAAGGAACCCTTGCTCTTGTATGTGGCTCCTAATAGTAAGGTTGTCAGTGTGGTGATTGTAGTGGAGTGCAAGGACGCGGGTAAGGAGTACCCAGTCCATTGGCCGGCTTACTATGTTAGTAAGGGTCGGTGAGGTGTTGATTGAGTCTAACCAATGATATCCACATTGGCATAAGTTGGTATATGGGGTGTTCATGGCAAGTCGCAAGCTGAAGCACTATCTTCTTGGTCATCCCAATACTGTGGTCAGCTCTGCTCCTTTAGGAGACATTATTGAAAACAGAGAGGCCACTAGCCGGGTTGCTAAGTGGGCAATAAAATTCGGACCTCATGGTTTGAAATACGTACCAAGAACAGCTATCAAATCTCAGGCTCTGGTGGATTTTATCAATGACTGGACAGAATAACAGACACCTGAAGAGAAGCCTGATAACACATATTGGCCGAAACGATCCATTTTGATGGGTCTAGGCAGCTGGAAGGCTCGAGGGCTGGAGTAATTTTAACTTCCCCACGAGGTGACAAATTTTGTTATGTTTTAGGGCTGATGTTCCCTTCTACTAACAATGCACCTGAATATGAGGCTTTACTCCACGGCCTTCGAATGGCCAAAAATATGAATTTAAGCCGGATCAGGTGCTTTGGCGACTCAGACCTGGTGGCTCAGCAAGTTTCAGGTACATGAGATTCCAAAGACCCTCTCATGGCAGCTTATCATTGGGCAGTTGATAACATTGCTAGTCACTTCAAGGGTCACCATGTGGAGCATTTGGATCTAAGGAAGAATGAGTCAGCTGACGCCCCGAGCCGGCTTGGGTCTCAACGTAAGCTGGTGCCTCCTAATATATTTTTGGATGTATTGCATCATCCTTCAGTCAAGTTGCCATCAGAAGAGGATCTTGCTATTCCTGACCAGGAGGCGCAGTTCGTGGCGGCTCACCATGCTATTCCTGATTGGACGCTTCCCTACTTGGCTTATATAACCCAGGGCGAGTTACCTGAGGATGAAACTTTGGGAAGGCAAATCACCAGGAGATCCAAGTCTATGACTATTGTCAATGGTGAGTTACACCGATGCAGTGTCATAGGCGTGTTCCGACATTGTGTTTCTCCTGAAGAGGGCCGTGAAATTTTAAGGGAGATCCATGAAGGTGATTGTGGTCATCACGCCAGCTCTAAATTTTTAGTGGCTAAAGCCGTTCATCATGGGTTTATTGGTTGACAGCTCACGCTGATGCAGAGGATATCGTCAGTAAGTGCGATCGATGTCAGAAATTTTCTCGACGGGCTCATGTGCCAGCTCAAGAATTGAGGATGATTCTAGTTACTTGGCCGTTTTCGGTCTGGGGGCTTGACATGGTTGGACCCTTCAACAGGTCTAAGGATAAGAAAACCCACCTCTTGGCGTCAGTTGACAAATTCACCAAGTGGGTTGAGGCAGAGCCGGTCAGCAAGTGTGATGCAGCAACTGTAGTCCAGTTTGTTAAAAAACTGATCTTCCATTTTGGTTACCCTCATAGTATCATTACTCATAATGACATTAATTTATCTAAAGGCGCTATGAAGGAGTTCTGTCAATGAGAGCATATTCGTCTTGATGTTTCTTCTGTGGCTCATCCACAGTCTAATGGTCCAGCTGAAAGGGCTAACCAAGAAATTTTGAGAGGCATAAAACCTTGGCTTATGGTTCCTTTGAAGCGAACACCGGGTTGTTGGGTTGAGGAGTTACCTTCAGTACTCTAGAGTATCAATACCACCCTTAATAGGTCAACAGGCTATATGCCTTTCTTCATGGTCTGTGGTGCAGAGGTGGTTCTTCCAAGTGATATCCATCATGACTCACCCCATGTGGCGGCTTATGTTGAAGCTGATAATGAGATGAGGAGCGTGACCTTGCGGCGGCTCATTCGGCAATATATCACCAAGACCTGCGTTCGTATCATAGCCACAAAGAGTTAAAACACGGGCGTTTCAAGAAGGAAACTTGGTGCTTCTGCTGATCCAAGATCAAATAGATATGCACAAGTTATCCCCACCTTGGGAAGTGATACGTCCCCAACGTATCTATATTTTTTGATTCTTCCATGCTATTATACTATCTGTTTTGGATGTTTTATATGCATTAATATGCTATTTTATATTATTTTTGGGACTAACCTATTAACATAGAGCCCAGTGCCAGTTTTTGTTTTTTGCCTGTTTAGAGTTTCGCAGAAAAGGAATACCAAACGGAGTCCAAACGGAATAAAACTTTTGCAATGAACTTTCTTGGACCAAAAGCAAACCAGGAGACTTGGAGATGAAGTCGGAGACGCAACGAGGCAGCCACAAGGGTGGAGGGTGAGCTCAGGGGGGTAGGGCGCTCCCCCTACCTCGTGGGCCCCTCGTGGGTCTCCCGACCTAATTCTTTTGCCAATATATACTCTTCTACCCAAAAACCATCAGGGGGAGCCACGAAAACACTTTTCCACCACCGCAACTTCGGATGTCGGGTTCCGACAAAACCATTGAGGTTCGAACACTCGGGTGCGCATGAAGATTTCCCCCTACCGAATCTTGCTCTCAGCCTCGCAGCGATCCCTAAGCTTAACTAAACGAAATCACAGCACAAGAGACACGAGGTTTATACTGGTTCAGGACACCAATGTGGTGTAATACCCTAATCCAGTGTGGTGGTGGTGGATTGCCTCTTGGGATGATGATGAATAGTACAAGGGGAAGAACAGCCTCCTGAGGGGAGGTGTTCTTGTGCTCGGTGAGTGGTTTTGGTCCGAATGGATCCGTGGGTTCGTCTCTGTGTTTCCGCGTCTATGGTGGTGGCTAGTCCTATTTATAGAGGCCCTTGTCCTATCCCCAAATATTGAGTGGGAAGGGATCCAACAACGGCCAATTTGAAGGGGGACATCTAGTACAAGCTATCCTAACTAAAGGTGGTCTTCGCCTGCCAAAGGCTCTGGTGATGACGCTGTCTTCGGCTCCATAGTGACCTCCGTCTTGCTGTCCTGCTAGTCCTGGTCTTGTTGCACCGATATGGAAACCTTTGCCTGATGCCTTGCTACTCTGCGCCTGCGCTTGCCCCCTTAGCACCAAAGGGGAAACTAGTACACTGCACGCACTAGCGCATGCTTGGGGCCCGCCTGGCCTTGGTCGTCATGGCTTGCGTCACGGGATCCTCGCGAGGTACCCCTTGCCTTGATCTCTCTGCCTCCCTCATGAGCCTGCCTGATGAGGCCGCTCCTGAGGAGGCCTTGCATCATCCGCCCCGCTAGGCTTGGCCCCTTGCGAGGGTCTTGAATGTTTGGCTGATGAAGACACGCCGCACTGGGCCACTGGTGGAGCCATGCCGCGGGCCGCAGGTAGGCAAGTCTGGTGACCCCCATTCCCAGAACACCGATAGTAGCCCCCGAGCCCAAGGCGCGCTCATACTTGGCTTAGTGTCAAAGCCAAGGGGAAAGTGTGGAGTGTCGCGGGCCCCCAAAGCCTACGGCCTTGGTTGACACGTGGCGACTGATTGGATGTGGGCATCTCTGCTTCCCCATGTCGCCTCAATATCCGCCTGGCTAGGCGGCACCGATGCCCTATGCAGTTATTACCTCGTCGTAGGCAGCGTGCTTCCCATCATTCCTTCCTCCTCGAGCCTCTGCTTCCGTTCTCAATCTGATTTGCACTCTTCCCCCTCCATTTCCATGGCGCCGACTAGCACGAAGAAGGGGAAGACGCCTCTGCTCTCAGCCAACCCGCCTCCGACAACTGAACCCGTCGGTTGGCCAGTCGCGGGTGCTCAACCTGGAGGCCATGGGCAAGGTCGGCCCGGCGCTCGCCTCCAGCTTCAACGAGTGAGGGAAGATGGTGGCTTGACCTGCGTCTCGTGCCTCCATTGACAGGTCAGTCACCGAGGTTCGGTTCTTTGTCGACGCCTTGTGGGCTGGCCTGGTTCCCTCCTTCTATGCCTTCTTCAACGCAGTGCTTTCTTGATCCTCAATCCGTTGCCCTTCTCGCCATTTTCGCCTTTGTTTGCGAGGCCATGATGGGCATTGCTCCTTCCGTTTCCCTCTTGCGCCATTTCTTCTCACTGCATCTGACCGACCCCTCATAGTGCTCGGGGTGCGTGAGGTTCCAGGCTGTGGTGGAGACGGCCGCCTAGGAGATTGATTTTTATCTCCTGCCATGCGCGAGCGGGTTCTGGACGCGCTGGGTGTACGTTGATGTTAGGGTGCTCAGCCCCTTGCTCTCGCCTCCATCGTTGCCCGCCGTCCCCAACTCCGGCTGGGGCCACGAGAAGCTCAAGAGCTCTCGCCTTTCCTTCGTCTGGCTCCGGTTGAAGAGGCTGAGGGACCTTGGCATGACTGTGCCTCAGGTGGTGAAGGAGTTCCTCCATCGTTGCATTGCTCCTCTCCAGCGCCATTCCCGGCCGATGTGGGCCCTGGCTGGTGACCGGGATTGCATGAGGCTTCAGGAGTCGGGGCTCCTACCCGAAGCATAGAGGATGGTGCTCGAGGTCTTGACTGGCAACCCCTCGCTGGGCGACATGTTGCACAGGTGCGGCCTCTTGTATCTCTACTCGAACAAGGTCGAGTTCACGAGCCAGATTCCTTCCTTCGATGAATGGGGGCTGCGTATGGTCGGCCTTTCGGGGCCTCACGAGAATCCCATCATCGTGGCTCCCCTCCTCGCCGTCAGCACCGAGCTTGCCCTGAGAATGGGTGCGGGGAGGCAAGCATCGCTCGAGGCCTGAGGCACAGGTGTCGAGGTGTTGGCGCTTGATACGTCTCCAACGTATCTATAATTTATGAAGCATTCATGCTATTTTATTATCTGTTTTGAATGATTACGGGCTTTATTATACACTTCTATATTACTTTTGGGACTAACCTACTAACCGAGGCCCAACCCATATTGCTGTTTTATTGCCTGTTTCAGTATTTCAAAGAAAAGGAATATCAAACGGAGTCCAAACGGAATGAAACCTTCGGGAGCATGATTTTTGGGAAGAATATCATCCGGGAGACTTGGAGTTCACGTCAGAAGAGCCTTGAGGAGGCCAGGAGATAGGAGTGCGCGCCCACCCCCCTAGGCACGCCCCCCTATCTCGTGGGCCCCTCGAGCACGCCCCAGACCGACTTCTTTCACCTATATAAGCCCACGTACCCTAAAAACATCAAAGGAGAAGATAGGTCGGGAGTTCCACCGCCGTAAGCCTCTGTAGCCACCAAAAACCTCTCGGGAGCCCATTCCGGCACCCTGCCGGAGGGGGGATCCCTCACCGGTGGTGTCGGCGTTCTGGGAATGGGGGTCCCCAGAATTGCCTGCCTGCGGCCTGCAGCGTGGCTCAAGGGGCAGCCTAGCATGGCCCATCTTCGTCAGCACGAGCTCAAGACCCTCCGAGGGGCCAAGCCTCGCGGGGTGGACGACAGGAAGCTTCCTCAGGCAAGGCCTCGTCAGGCTGGCTCACGAGGAGGCGGAGAGATCAAAGCGGGGTACCTCACGAGGTGCCCATGACGCAAGCCATGACGACAAAAGCCAGGCAGGCACCAGGCGGGCGCCGGCCTGCGCAGTGTCCTTGTTTCCTCTTTGATGTATAGGGAGCAAGCGCAGGCAAGAGTATCAAGCAAAGGCATCCATTTCGGTGCAACAAGACCAAGACCGTCGCAACGGCAGGAAGGAAGTCATCGTGGAGCCCAGGAAGGTGTCATCGCCAGAGCCTTTGACAGGCGAGGACCAACTTTAGTCAGGATAAGTGTACTAGATGTTCCCGTTCAAAATGGCCAATTGTTGGCGCCCTTCCCACTCAATATTTGGGAAGTGGCCCAGGGCCTTTGCCTATAAATAGGACTAGCCACCCACAAGGTAGGGAGATCCAGGAGGAGGAGATTAGGTAGATCATCATCAGGAAACCAGTAGAGAGAGCGACTGAACTCCCTCTAGCAGTTCATCGCACCAGCCAAGAACAGACCCTCGCGAGGCTGTTCTTCCTTGTATTGTTCATCATCAGCCCAAGAGGCAATCCACCACACCACACACTGGAGTAGGGTATTACACCACAATGGTGGCCTGAACCAGTATAAACCCTGTGTCTCTTGTGTTGTCCCTTTGATTGCTTAGATCCTAGCGAGGCGGTGAGGTGCAGGTAGGTAGTGGGAGAAATCTCCGCGCGCACCCCAGTGTTCGAATCTAGAGGGTATGCCGGAACCCGAAACCCGACATTTGGCGTGCCAGGTAGGGGGTGCACCGGAATTCGTCTTTCGCCGCCCTGTTCTTCCCCGACCATCGCATCAATGTCATACGCTCGTCGGGCCCGCGCCGAGCGCCGAGCCGCTCTCGCTTCCCGCTTCGCCCAGATGGCCCCGGTCGGCGGCCACATCCGCCGTTCCCCGTCGCCTGCCGTCAATGCCGCCACCGGCCCAGCGGGGAACAAGCAGCAAGCTTCGTCCCATCATCCGTCCATGAGGAGAGATGGCCGTACTGCTACGCCCTCGCTCGCCCCAGCTGGTTCTTCATCCCGCGCACCCCGCGCGGCCATGGAGGCCCGAGCTGCGCTCCTCGTGGCAAACAAGCTCCTGCGCTACCACACAGTCGACGACGTCTATGAAGAGTGGCTCGACCGCATCGCCGAGCTCATCCGCGCCGCAGGGGGCTCCCCCGCGCCATCCTTCTCACTGCACCGCGCCCCGCCCTGCGCGGGCAACGAAGCTCCGGGGGCGCCTTAGCCGCCTCCCCCTCAAGAAGGCGCCCTGGCCCCAAGGTGCGTGGCCCCTGGGCAGAACCCGCTCCGTCCGGCGCCAGCGCAGCAAGAGCGGAGCTGCCAAGAGGTCCCTCGCCCCCAAGAAGGTGCCCGGGTGCTCCCTGCTCCGGCCCGTCACGACCACGCTCCTGTCCCAGCATGCCAAGACCCCGCGCTACTCCCAGCTGCAGCGCATGGGGACCCACAAGACCGAGCTCTTCGTCACCAAAGGCCTCCAGTGGCCACAGCAGGCTGCCTCGCCTTCACCACCGAGCTGCGTAGCATCGCGTGGCCCTGCAAGTTCAAGCCAGACCTGCCTCCTCGCTACGACGGCACGGCCGACCCTATGGAGTTCCTCCAGCTCTACGAGCTGGGCATCAAAGTCGCCAACGGGGACAAGAAGGTCATGGCGAACTGGTTTCCCATGGCACTCAAGGACGGGGCCCGCACCTGGCTCTTGATCCTGGCTCCTGGCATGATGTCCTCCTGGGACGAGATGCACACCTATTTCATCGCCAACTTCCAAGGTACTCGTGACTGGCCACCCGCCGTAAGAGACATGCGCCGCATCAAGCAGCAACTAGGGGAGACCCTGCAGAAGTACATCCAGCGCTTCAACAACGCACGTCTCAAGATTCCCAAGGTGACCGAGGATGCCATCATCTCAGCCTTCTCCGACGGTGTGTGTGACGTCAAGATGAAGGAGGAGCTGGCGATGCATGAAGATCTGTGAACTTCCTTGGAGTTGTTCAACTTGGCGACCAAGTGCGCCAGGGCTGAGGAAGGCCGCCTTTCCCTCCTCGAGTTGCCAGCCGCAGACCCAGAAGAAAAGAAATCCAAGGACAAGGATGTGAAGTGCAAGGGGGCTGCCATGCTTGCGGCAGAACCAGACACCAAGCGAGGCAGAGATTAGCGAGAGTCTTTCAAAGGCAGCCGGTACTGTGTGTACCACGACCTCCACACCCACAACACCAACGAATATCAAGAGCTCCGAGCCATGCGAGAAGGAAGGATCGGCCGACGCCCCGACCGCAATGATCGCAGCTACGGCCGAGGAGGAGGAAGGAACGCAGGACGCTGGGAAGACCGCGGCCCTCGCCAAGGGTGGTGCGACCGACCTCGCGAGGATCGCTGGCAGTATCAGCCTCGCGAGGGAGACTGGAGGGATCAGCCTCGCGAGGACCGTCCGCAAGGAAACGCAGGCCTCTCTCCACTACTGCCGCAGCCAAGGAGAAACGAGGACCATCATCAGCACGAGGGGGCTGGGGGCTTCCAGGAGCCGCGTGTGATCGCTTGCATCCTGGGCGGAGCTCAAGCCCCAGCCTCTCAACGCATCTTCAAGCAGTTTGCCCGTGAAGTGAATGCAGTCCTCCCCAAGCTCGAAGCCACGCGCCCTCTCAGGTGGTCGGCGTGCGCCATCATGTTCAGCTCAGCGGATCAGCTCAAGTGCACGGCCACAGCCGGAGTCCTCCCGATGCTTTGCCCCCCAGTCATCAGCAACGTGCAAGTCACCAGGACCCTCATCGACAGCGGGGCAGGAATGAACGTCCTGCCCGTAGAGACATTCAACAATCTCCAAGTGCCTTACAATAAGCTTCAGCCAACCAAGCCTTTCTCCGGAGTCACCGATGGCTCCACGGTTCCGATTGGGCAGGTCCGCCTCCCTGTCACCTTCGGGGCGCGCAACAACTACCGCACCGAGCTCATCGACTTTGACGTCGCCCACATTCGCCTGCCGTACAACGCCATCCTTGGGTACCCAGCTCTCGCCAAGTTCATGGCCGTGACCCATCACGGCTACAACGTCCTCAAGATGCCAGGAAGTGGCGGAGTCATCACGGTGCCCTGTGAAGAAAGAGACGCAGTGTGCTCCCTGGAGCGAGCTTTTCAGGCCGCATCACTTGAAGACCCGGATCGCGGGAGCGGGAGGCTCCCTGAGATCGCTCCCAAGAAGAAGAAGACATCGCCAGGCCCGACCCCTCAGGGGGCAGGCCCCTCAGGGTCTGCGCCTGCTCAAGGGGCACCTCCTTCTGTCGCATAGGAAGGCGCGCCCGACACCCTCCTCAAGGATGGCTTGGGGGCTCCCTCCTGGGGGGCCACCGACCTTGCTAAGGTCACGAGGGAGGCGCTTGGGCACCACTTGGAGGCGTGTTTCAGAGCATGTTTCCCTCAGGAAGGAGCAAGGCAAGGAGGACCAAACCCACAGGAGTTCGTCAGTCAGATCACGCAAGAGTTGCAGGACTCAAGAGTCATGAGTGGCATTCGCCGCTTACCCGCCGCAGCTCCCCATCTAGGCGAGGATGGTGGGTTGCGCGTCTGCATCGACATTCCAGGGCTCAACGGAGCCGCCTCTCAGGAGCGCTTCTGGCCCTCACGAGTGGGGCGCTGTGAAGGCCCACCCCACAGCCACGTTCGCTTGCCCTACGGCTTGCCGAACACGGCTGTTGTGCGCCAGCGCCTCATGGGAAGCATCCTGGAGGCTCAGGAGGCCAGGCGTTCCACAGTCCTGGCAGAGATGGAGACAGTTCACGAGGAGCCACCAGCGCCTCCGGAGCCTCCCGAGGCTCCTGGGCCTGGGGGCTCGTGAAGATCGGCTTCCGCAGCCCGCGACGCCCGCTACTTCAACACCCCTTCATCTTTAACTCTATCAGGTGACATCCTTCAAGTTTGTTTCCAGTTGGGAGCGCCCTCAGGGCTGCATCATTCCCAGGCCGCGTGGGTCCGTCCCTGCGGCGTGTATCCCTTTTGTTCATGTTTTTAGCTTACCTTGTTGGGGGCGCCCTTCAGGCTGCATCATCCCCAAGTCGCTCGGGTCAGACCCAGCGGCATGTACCCCTCTTGCGTTTATTTTCGGGCTATGCATTCGACCCATCATGCTTGTTATTTGATACCCGTCCGCGGCACCTCTTCTTTCTTCATGTCGGCCACTTGCAGGTTAAAGGGGGGTGCCTGAGCATCGCAACTCGGGGCTCCTACTGGCTCTCCAGCCCTCACCCTCTAGCTTTGTCCACGGCATCGCGACCTGGCAAACCAGCGACGGCTGAGACCCGCTCGAGGGCCGGGACCCGAGGATGTAGAGCGTCGGCATCTAGCCAAATTCGTAGGAACACATCATAAGATACGGCCTAGTGCCAGGCGGAACCTGCCTTGAGGTAGGGCCCCGTGAGTCCCTCGCTGGCTCACGGGTGCCCGGATACACCTCGTCAGGCCTTTAGTGCCTCGTCGCCTCTCCAAAGCAACTAACGGCTGACCACCGCTCGTCATAGCGGACTCTTGTTCTTTTTGTGGTGGACCTGCAGGATCCCTTCAAGGAGCAGCGCCAGGCGAGGCCCTCAAGGCGTCCTCTTCACTCCCGTCCGCGAGAACCGCTTGCACGTTAAAGGGGGGGTACCTGAGCATCGCGACTCAAGGATCCTACTGGCTCTCCAACCATCACCCTCTGGCTTTATCCACGGCATCGCGGCCTGGCAAACCAGCGACGGCTGACATCCGCTCGAGGGCCGGGACCCGAGGACGTAGACCAGAAAGGGGAGCAAAGGCGAGAGGGAAGAGGCACGCGGGGACCTCGCCAGGCAACACTTCGCCGGCCAATGCACGGACTTAGCGCCACACTAGGAAGCGGTTCCTGACTCTCGATATAAGTCACCCTCCGGAAACACTAGCTATCGCAGCACCGTCCCCGCATCCAATGCAATCTCGTGCTAGAAACGCCGCACTCCTTTCTCACCGAACGATGGCCGCTTGAGTGCTAAAGGGGACCTCCTGAGCATCGCGACTCAGGGGCTCTTACTGGACCCCGGGCCGCTCACCTCCTGGCCTTGACCATGGCATCGCGACCTAGCATACCAGCGACGGCTAAAGCTTGCCTTGGGACCAGGACCTGTCGGCGCAGAGCATCGAGCCCTCGCGAGGTTCGAAAGGAGGAACTAAGCTAAGGCGGGAAGAGCGTCTCACACTGCTTCACGATAAGGATCATATTAACAAAAGGGACTACAGACACCTTACAAGCGCACACGGGGTGTGTTCTTGGCTCCTCGCAGGGAGAAGAGACGCATATCCTAAGGAGTCCTAACTACAGGAACCGGGGCGGCAGACGCCATCATCAACAGTGGGCCGCGTGAGGCCCGGTGCCAACCTCATCCAGATCAGAGGCAGCGGCGGCCTAACGAGCCCGTCCTGCTCCGAGAGCGGCGCAGGCTCCGGGGCTCGTAGCTGTCGTCACTTGTCTCCGGAGTCGTGAAGAGCTCAGCGGAGTCGCTGGATCCTCCAGCACCCCCGTCACGTGAGGAGCTGCTGAGGGAGCATACGGCGAGCCCGGTCCTCGCCACGGCGGGACCCCAACCACCTCTCTCAGGGCAGCACTCCAGCCGACGCCCATCTTCGTCGAAGACCTTGAAGAGCATCAATGAGGTGCCATCGTAATCTAGCTGGATCACGAGGGCCCCCTCCGATCGGCAGACCCGGGCGATCTCGCCCCAACCCCGGGTCATGTAGACCTTGCCTGGAGCAACGACCTCGACATCCGCATCGATCGCAGGAGTCTGGCAGTCGGCATGCTGTAGCCAGAGCCTGAAAGGCCCCCTTGGCGGAATCTCGAAGGCGAAGGAAGGAGGAAGGCGAATCCAAGAGCGAGGAGGCATGGCGGCGTGAAGCACATACTCTCGGGAGGAGCTCTCGACGTGATTCCAGGAGGGACAACACGCACCGCAGTGACCCGCCGTGATTCCATGGCGCTCGACATCAACTCCTGGAGGGCCCTCAAGGTGGGCGTACAGGGGCAGCGGGAACCCTGGCGGTGGCCGCTCGCACCAAGGCCTCGACACCTCCTGCCGCGCACCCTCATCTTGGCGGCAGAGGACCAACCGCTTCTTCGGTGGAAGCGGGTCAGGACCCTCTCGGGGGCCTTTCCCTTCTCTTCTGCAGAGAACCGGCGGATCGGAGCCATTTCGGCAAGGCGGAGCAATGGCGAAGATGAAGAAGAGGAGGAGTAGCAGAGGAAGATGAAGTAGAATGGCTCGCGCCGTTCCGTACTTATAGCCAGAGGAGGCCAACCGTCGGCTTCCACGATCGCAGGTAATCATGACCCGTTTTTGCATGCAGGGACTTGTCCATTCGTGCGGTTGCCGAGGCGTCGAGGGGGAGCGGGGCCGCCCACATCCAACCAACAGCCACGCGGCGCCCGAGGCCGCAGGCTATTAGGGCTCGCGACGCTTCGCACTTGCCCCTTCGCTTCTCTGCTCAGCCAAGTCCGGGCGCGCCTTGGGCCCGGGAGCTACTGTCGGCATTCTGGGAATGGGGGTCCCCAGACTTGCCTGCCTGCGGCCTGCGGTGTGGCTCAAGGGGCAGCCCAGCATGGCCCATCTTCATCAGCACGAGCTCAAGACCCTCGCGAGGGGCCAAGCCTCACGGGGTGGACGACAGGAAGCTTCCTTAGGCACGGCCTCGTCAGCCTCGCTCACGAGGAGGCGGAGAGATCAAGGAGGGGTACCTCACGAGGTGCCCATGTCGCAAGCCATGACGACCAAAGCCAGGCGGGCGCCGGCCTGCGCAGTGTCCTTGTTTCCTCTTTCATGTATAGGGAGCAAGCGCAGGCAAGAGTATCAAGCAAAGGCATCCATTTCGGTGCAACAAGACCAAGACCGTCGCAACGGCACGAAGGAAGTCATCGTGGAGCCCAGGAAGGCGTCATCGTCAGAGCCTTTGATAGGAGAGGACCAACTTTAGTCAGGATAAGTGTACTAGATGTTTCCCTTCAAAATGGCCAATTGTTGGCGCCCTTCCCACTCAATATTTGGGAAGAGGCCCAGGGCCTTTGCCTATAAATAGGACTAGCCACCCACAAGGTAGGGAGATCGAGGAGGAGATCTAGGAGGAGGAGATTAGGTAGATCATCATCAGGAAACTAGTAGAGAGAGCGACTGAACTCCCTCTAGCAGTTCATCGCACCAGCCAAGAATAGACCCTCGCGAGGCTGTTCTTCCTTGTATTGTTCATCATCAGCCCAAGAGGCAATCCACCACACCACACACTGGAGTAGGGTATTACACCACAATGGTGGCCTGAACCAGTATAAACCCTGTGTCTCTTGTGTTTTCCCTTTGATTGCTTACATCCTAGCGAGGCGGTGAGGTGCAGGTAGGTAGTGGGCGAAATCTCCACGCGCACCCCAGTGTTCGAATCTA
This sequence comes from Triticum aestivum, assembly GCF_018294505.1. Classification (NCBI taxonomy): domain Eukaryota; kingdom Viridiplantae; phylum Streptophyta; class Magnoliopsida; order Poales; family Poaceae; genus Triticum; species Triticum aestivum. The sequence continues at coordinate 560,698,939 of NC_057798.1, forward strand.
GAGGGTCTGCCGGAACCCGAAACCCGACAGGTGGCCATCTTCATCACGCCGGCGCTATCCATGACGAGGAGGGAGTAGTTCACCCTCGAGGCTAAGGGTATGAACCAGTAGCTATGTGTTTTATCTCTCTCTCTCGAGTTCTCTCTCGTGTTCCCTCTATGGCACGATCTTGATGTATCCCGAGCTTTGCTATTATAGTTTGATCTTATGATGTTTCTCCCCCTCTACTCTCTTGTGATGAATTGAGTTTTTCCTTTGAAGTTATCTTGTCAGATTATGTCTTTAATGATTTGAGAACACTTGATGTATGTCTTGCGTGGGATATTTGTGGTGACAATGGGGTATTCTATTGATCCACTTGATGTATGTTTTGGTGATCAACTTGCAGGTTCTGCCCATGAACCTATGCATAAGGGTTGGCACATGTTTTCGTCTTGACTCTCCGGTAGTAACTTTGGGGCACTCTTTGAAGTACCTTGTGTAGGTTGAATAGATGAATCTGAGATTGCGTGATGCATATCGTATAATCATGCCCACAGATACTTGAGGTGAAAATGGAGTATCTAGGTGACATTAGGGTTTTGGTTGATTTGTGTCTTAAGGTGTTATTCTTTTACGAACTCTTGAATAGATTGATCCGAAAGAATAACTTTGAGGTGGTTTCATACCCTACCATAATCTCTTCATTTGTTCTCCGCTATTAGTGTCTTTGGAGTGACTCTTTGTTGCATGTTGAGGGATTGTTATATGATCTATCTATGTTATTATTGTTGAGAGAACTTGCACTTGTGAAAGTATGAACCTTAGGCCTTGTTTCCACGCATTGCAATACCGTTTACACTCACTTTTATCATTAGTTACCTTGCTGTTTTTATAATTTCAGATTACTAATACCTTTATCTACCATCCATATTGCACTTGTATCACCATCTCTTCGCCAAACTAGTGCACCTATACAATTTACCATTGTATTGGTTGTGTTGGGGACACAAGAGACTCTTTGTTATTTGGTTGCAAGGTTGCTTGAGAGAGACCATCATCATCCTACGCCTCCCACGGATTGATAAACCTTAGGTCATCCACTTGAGGGAAATTTGCTACTGTCCTACAAACATGTGCACTTGCAGGCTCAAAAACGTCTACAAGAAGAAGGTTGTGTAGTAGACTTCAAGCTCTTTTCTGGTGCCGTTGCCGGGGAGGTGAGTGCTTGAAGGTATATCTTTAGATCTTTCAATCGAATCTTTTGGTTTCTTGTTTTATCACAAGTTTTTATTCTATAAAAGAAAACTACAAAAAATGGAATTGAGTTTGTCTCATACGCTTCATCTTTTTAATATCTTTCGTGAGAATGATGGTAGGGAAAATTGTTCTCAAGTGCTAGAAGAAGAAATCTATAAAATGTTTGGCACTAAATATTTGAATGATGAGCATGATTGCAATGTTATTAGTATGAATTCTTTGAATACATATGATGCTAATGATATGCAAAGCCACAAGCTTGGGGATGCTATGTTTGATGAATATGATATTTTTTGTCCCCCAAGTTTTGATGAGAATATTTGTTATGATGAAAGAATGCCTCCTATTTATGATGATTATATTGTTGAAAGTGGGTTTGGAAGAGTGTCAACTTTAGGTAGTATTGATCCCACTATTTTGGAGGATATTGAATCTTATTGTGATGAATATGAAAGTGGATTTGGAAGAGTGTCAACTTTATTTAGTGATGATTCCGCTATTTCAGAAGAGGTTCCAATTGATTATGAGAACAAAGTTGCTATCTATGATGATTATTGTGATGACTTGTATGCTATTAAGAATAATGATAACCATGCAACTTGTCATCATGATTTTATTTTTCAATTTGATTAAGCCTCACATGAAATATTTTGTTGAGTTTACTCCCACTATTACGAATGAGAAGAATTTTGCTTATGTGGAGAGTAGTAAATTTTATATTCTTATAGATCATGAAAAGAATGCTTTAGGTGCTGGTTATATGGTTGAATTCATTCATGATGCTACTGAAAATTATTATGAGGGAGTAATATATGCTTGTAGGAATTGCAATAATATCAAGTTTCCTCTCTATGTGTCGAAAATCTTGAAGTTATGCTCGTTTTGCCTTCCTATGCTAGTTGATTGTTGTTCCCATAAGTTGTTTTCTCACAAAATACCTATGCATAGGAAGTGGGTTAGTCTTAAATGTTCTAGTCATATGCTTCATGATGCTCTCTTTATGTTTCAATTCTTATCTTTTATGTGAGCATCGTTGAAATCATCATGCCTAGCTAGGAGCGTTAAATGTTAGCGCTTGTTGAGAGGCAACCAAATTTTACTTTTGTTTCTTAATTTTTGTTCCTTTTTAGTAATAAATTATTCATCTAGCCTCTATTTATATGTGGTTTTATGTTTTAATTAGTGTTTGTGCCAAGTAGAGCATTTGGGAAAACTTGGGTGAAGTCTTTATGATCATGCTGTAAAAAACAGAAACTTTGCGCTCATGAGATTAGCTGTCATTGTTTACTGGAGAGTGCTTTCAGGTTGATTATTTTTTCAGATGATCAATAGACAAATTCCTCAGGTCCAAAAATTTATTTCATAATTTTTGGGGTTCCATAAGTATACTTTTGATACAGATTACTACAGACTCTTTTGTTTTTTGACAGATTCTGTTTTCAATGTGTTGTTTGCTTATTTTCATGAATCTATGAGTAGTATCGGAGGGTATGAACCATAGATAAGTTGGAATACAGTAGGTTTAACACCAATATAAATAAAGAATGAGTTCATTACAGTACCAAAGTGGTGGTTTGTTTTCTTGTACTAACGGAGCTTACGAGTTTTGTTTTGAGTTTCGTGTTGTGAAGTGTTCAAGTTTTGGGTCCAGATTCGATGGACTATGGAATAAGGAGTGGTGAGAGCCTAAGCTTGGGGATGCCCAAGGCACCCCAAGTTAATATTCAAGGACAACCAAGAGCCTAAGCTTGGGGATGCCCCGGAAGGCATCCCCTCTTTCGTCTTCGTTCATCGGTAACTTTACTTGGAGCTATATTTTTATTCACCACATGATATGTGTTTTTCTTGGAGCATCATTTTATTTTATTAGCATTTGCTGGATGATTGTTTAGAATAATATTTTGCATCTATATTTTCAATAAAAATGTCAAGGATAGCCTTTACCATGGTTATTTTGCTAGTATACATGTTGCTATTTGAAAACAGAAAGTTTACCGCTGTTTCAAAAATTCCCTAGAAAAGTCAGAGAGTGATATAATGTTGAATATTTTTGAATAATGAGATCTGATAAATCTTTTACAGCTTAGTATTTTTCTTATAATTTTTGGAGTTAGGGAAGTATGATTAATCTTGCATTCTTTACAGACTATACTGTTTTGGCAGATTGCTGTTATGTTTGCATTGTTTGCCTATGCTTGCTTGTTTAATGATTCTATTTGAGGATAGGAGTATTAAATATGCAGAGACATTTAGTATTCAATGTTGAATAATAATGTTGGTAATTTGTTACAGTAGAAAATGATAAGGTTTTGCATTGTTTTATACTAACTTATCTCACGAGTTCTTGTTGAGTTTGGTGTGAACGAAGCTTTCGAGATTTAGGAAACCGGGATATAAAAGGAATTAAGGAGACAAAAAAGCTCAAGCTTGGGGATGCCCAAGGTACCCCAAGATAATATTTCAAGAATTCTCAAGAATCAAAGCTTGGGGATGCCCCGGTAGGCATCCCACCTTTCTTCTTCAACAATTATCAGTTAGTATCGGTTGAACCTAAGTTTTTGCTTCTTCACATGAGTTGTGCTAGCCTTTCAATGTCATTTTGTTTTGCTTTGCTTGCTGTTTGAATACAATACCAAGATCTGAAATTCTTAAATGTTATAGAGTCTTCACATAGCTACATAATTATTTAGCTACTCATTGATCTTCACTTACATCTTGTTGGAGTAGTTTGTCATTTACTCGTGTGCTTCACTTATATCCTATGAGTAAATGGTTGAATGAGTTGAATGTCATAAATCTGAAATTATATACGATTCATTTTCTTATCCCATGGGGAGTGATGACTTCACATCTAAGAAGTAGAGGTTGTAAATTTATTGAAGGTTAGCAAGCATTGTATTGGTCATTTGAACAATTCATGAAAGAATATTAAAGAACGAGAGATTCCACATATAAATATATTATCATGGACATCTTTTATAATTGTGAGCACTCATTAAGTATGACATGCTAAAGGGTTGATGTTGGACAAGGAAGACAACGTAATGGTTTATGTTTTCTCACATTTCAGTTAAAGTATATTGTCATGGATCATTCAAACATGTTGAGCATGCCAACTCCCTCATGCTAGCCTAAATATCTGTACTAAGCGGGAATACTGCTTGTGCATCCAAATTCCTTGAATAAGTTTTTGCCATGAGTGTCCACCATACCTACCTATATGCGGTATTTACCTGTCGTTCCAAGTAAATTTGCATGTGCCAAACTCTAAACCTACAAATTATAATCTGTTTTGTATGCCCAAATTTCTCATGTAGCAACTAGGGGCTGTCAGTGTCTTCCATGCTAGGTGGGTTATTCTCAAGATGAGTGGACTCCGCTCATCATTCACGAGAAAACTGGATGGTATTCGGGATGCCGAGTCCCATGATCAAAAAGATCAAAATCAAATCAAAATAATTGCAAACAAAACTCCCCCAGGTTTGATGTTAGTTGGAGGCACCCGCTATTTCGGGCAAGCCATGGATTGATGATTGTTAGTGGAGGGGGAGTAAAAAACTTTTACCATTATGTTTGGGAAGCGCCTATAATGTATGTAGTATGGAAGATATTGGGAACTCTTGGTTGTTATGTTGACAATGAGATCATACCTCTCAAAATTATTTATCTCTATTTCAAAATCGAGCTCTGGCACCTCTGCAAATCCCTGCTTCCCTCTGCGAAGGGCCTATCTTTTACTTTATGTCTTTTACTTTATGCAAGAGTCAAGGTGATCTTCACCTTTCCCTTTGACAAGCACTTTGTTTTAGGGTGATCCTGATATATATATCCAATTGAATGTAAGTTAGCATGAACTATTATTGTTGACATCACCCAAAGGGGAATACGTTTGGAGGCAACATTATAAGCCCCTATCTTTCTCTGTGTCTGATTAAAACTCCATAACCACAAGTATTGCGTGAGTGTTAGCAATTGTAGAAGACTATATGATAGTTGAGTATGTGAAGTTTGCTAAATCAAAGATCTGACATAGACCCTTCCTGAAAATAAGATGAATTGCAATTGTTTGATGACTAAGAATGAAGTTTGCTAGTTTTCAAGAAAGTTTATGGTCTATGCTTTGACATGTGAATAGCTTGTTACTTTATCATGAAAAGTTGTATGAGATGAACTACTGTTATGACATATAAACATGCTAGAAAAGGTGATTGAAATTATCATTGATCAAACTTGTGCACCTGCTAGCATTCACACTTCATAAATTCTTTCTTTTATCATTTACCTACTCAAGAACGAGCAGGAATTAATCTTGGGTATGCTGATACGTCTCCAACGTATCTATAATTTATGAAGCATTCATGCTATTTTATTATCTGTTTTGAATGATTACGAGCTTTATTATACACTATTATATTACTTTTGGGACTAACCTACTAATCGGAGGCCCAGCCCATATTGTTGTTTTATTGCCTGTTTCAGTATTTCGAAGAAAAGGAATATCAAACGGAGTCCAAACGGAATGAAACCTTCGGGAGCGTGATTTTTGGGAAGAATATCATCCGGGAGACTTGGAGTTCATGTCAGAAGAGCCTTGAGGAGGCCAGGAGATAGGAGGGTGCACCCACCCCCCTAGGCGCGCCCCCCTGTCTCGTGGGCCCCTCGAGCACCCCCCGACCGACTTCTTTCACCGATATAAGCCCACGTACCCTAAAAACATCAAAGGAGAAGATAGATTGGGAGTTCCACCATCGTAAGCCTCTGTAGCCACCAAAAACCTCTCAGGAGCCCGTTCCCGCACCCTGTCGGAGGGGGGATCCCTCACCGGTGGCCATCTTCATCATCCCGGCGCTATCCATGACGAGGAGGGAGTAGTTCACCCTCGAGGCTGAGGGATGTACCAGTAGCTATGTGTTTGATCTCTCTCTCTCCCGTGTTCTCTCTCGTGTTCCCTCTATGGCACGATCTTGATGTATCCTGAGCTTTGCTATTATAGTTGGATCTTATGATGTTTCTCCCCCTCTACTCTCTTGTGATGAATTGAGTTTTCCCTTTGAAGTTATCTTGTCGGATTGAGTCTTTAATGATTTGAGAACACTTGATGTATGTCTTGCGTGGGACACCTGTGGTGACAATGGGGTATTCTATTGACCCACTTGATGTATGTTTTGGTGATCAACTTGCGGGTTCCGCCCATGAACCTATGCATAAGGGTTGGCACATGTTTTCGTCTTGACTCTCCGGTAGAAACTTTGGGGCACTCTTTGAAGTACTTTGTGTAGGTTGAATAGATGAATCTGAGATTGTGTGATGCATATCGTATAATCATGCCCACGGATACTTGAGGTGACAATGGAGTATCTAGGTGACATTAGGGTTTTGGTTGATTTGTGTCTTAAGGTGTTATTCTAGTACGAACTCTTGAATAGATTGATCCGAAAGAATAACTTTGAGGTGGTTTCGTACCCTACCATAATCTCTTCATTTGTTCTTCTTTATTAGTGTCTTTGGAGTGACTCTTTGTTGCATGTTGAGGGATTGTTATATGATCTATCTATGTTATTATTGTTGAGAGAACTTGCACTAGTGAAAGTATGAACCTTAGGCCTTGTTTCCATGCATTGCAATACCGTTTACGCTCACTTTTATCATTAGTTACCTTGCTGTTTTTATAATTTCAGATTACAAATACCTTTATCTACCATCCATATTCCACTTGTATCACCATCTCTTCGCCAAACTAGTGCACCTATACAATTATCCATTGTATTGGTTGTGTTGGGGACACAAGAGACTCTTTTTTATTTGGTTGCAGGGTTGCTTGAGAGAGACCATCTTCATCCTACACCTCCCACGGATTGATAAACATTAGGTCATCCACTTGAGGGAAATTTGCTACTGTCCTACAAACCTGTGCACTTGCAGGCTCAACAATGTCTACAAGAAGAAGGTTGTGTAGTAGACATCAACGCTGCTTGGGGTTCCCAAGGCGTCATCTTCCGAAACTCGTGAGGCTCGCCCTGAGGCGGTCGTCGGGGAGATGGAGCTTGCGGCTCCCGAGGCCGTAGCTCCTGAGGCCTCGGCAAGCCAGCATGAGGCGGGGCCTGGTTGCTCTTCCCAGCTTGGCGCTCCTGAGGTCAACCACCTGGGTGCCTCTCCCGTCATGCGCCACGCTGGCCCCCATGTCTAGCGCCTAGGCCGGTTCCGCGTGGACGTCGCTGCGCTCCGCAAGAGGAAAGAGTCCTCGAGCTACAGTGGTGGCACCATCCGACCGTTGAAGCATAGAAAGTACTTCACCATGGACGAGTAAGTACTTTGTCCTTATAATTCCTCGACTGCTGCTTCCTCTCCTGACTGTAGCTCTTCAGGGACCCTCTTGCCAAGCTTGCGGGATCTCCTGAGAAGCAGCCTCTTCAGGCCTCGTCTTTATCGCTGGCCTTGAGCGCTCCAAGCCTGCACGCCGCCCCTAACGCGGGGCTAGCCAGAGGAGCGAACCTGCCTGCGAGGTGCCTTGAGCCCGTGCCCTTGCCTTCTTTCCTTCGCGACCTTACCTGGAGTGCAGCCAGCCTACCCAGGGCTCCTTGTCTGGTCATGGACGGCCAATGGTGGGCATCCATCCTAAGCTCCTCTTCAAGCAGCGAGTCTGCGCTAGCCCGGGCCCCTTGCGGGGCCTGCCCAGTGACCATGGGGGAGCCAGCCCCCAGCCGAGAGGGGGCTAACCGCTTCGTACCCTGCCGACGACGCCCATGACGGGGGACGACATCAGCAACTTGCTTAAGCTTGCGCGCGAACGGACGTGATGGGTCAGCTTCGTGGAGAACTTGCAGATGTTGATGCACGCCTTGAGGCCGAGGCCCTGCAGCTAGTCGAGGAGCGGCATAAGCTGAAGGTGGCCATCAACCTCGCGCGCCACCGGCGCGAGCTTGACAACACGAAGGCCGAAGCATCCCTTGCAGCCTCGCGAGAGTCCTGCTCATGAGCTTTGGAGGAGGCCCGGGAAGCAGATCATTGTCGCCAGGTCACGGAGAAGCGTCTGTGGGAGCTCCAAGCCTGGAGCGCCTCTTTGGAGCAGCAAGTGGAGCTGCGCCAAGCCGCTCTTGTGTTGCTGAGGGGGACGCCTGTCGAGGAAGAGGAGATCCGAAAGCGTGAGGAAGCACTGACACTGGAGGCCACTGATACGTCTCCAATGTATCTATAATTTTTGATTGTTACATGCTATTATATTACTTGTTTTGGATGTTTATGGGCTTTACTTTACACTTTTATATCATTTTTGGGACTAACCTACTAACCGGAGGCCTAGTCCGTATTGTTGTTTTGTTGCATATTTCAGTGTTTCAAAGAAAAGGAATATCAAACGGAGTCCAAACGGAATGAAACCTTCGGGAGCGTGATTTTTGAAACAAATGTGATCTAGAGGACCTGGAGTGCAAGTCAAGAAGCTCCTAAGGCGGCCACGAGGGTGGAGGGCACCCCCCCTACTGGGCGCACCCCCCTATCTCGTGGGCCCCTCGAGCATCCACCGACATACTTCTTCCTCCGATATATACCCATGTACCCCGAAACCATCAAGGGAGCCACTGAAAAACTATTTCCACCACCATAACCTTCTGTATCCATGAGATCCCATCTTGGAGCCGTCGGCGGCGCTTTGCCGGAGGGGGAATCTACGACGGAGGGCCTCTACATCAGCTCCAAGGCCTCTCCGATGAGTTGTGAGTAGTTTACCATAGACCTTCAGGTCCATAGTTATTAGCTAGATGGCTTATTCTCTCTCTGTGAATCTCAATACCATGTTCTCCTTCCTCTTCTTGGAGATCTATTCGATGTAACTCTTTTTGTGGTGTGTTTGTCAAGATCCGATGAATTGTGGGTTTATGATCAAGTTTATCTATGAGAAATATTTGAATCTCCCCTGAATTCTTTTATGTGTGATTGAGTTATCTTTGCAAGTCTCTTCGAATTATTGGTTTGGTTTGGCCTACTAGATTGATCTTTCTTGCCATGGGATAAGTGCTTAGCTTTGGGTTCAATCTTGCGGTGTCCTTTCCCAGTGACAGCAGGGGAAGCAAGGCACGTATTGTATTGTTTCCATTCAGGATAAAAAGATGGGGTTTATATCATATTGCTTGAGTTTATCCCTCTACATCATGTCATCTTTCTTAAAGTGTTACTCTGTTCTTATGAACTTAATTCTCTAGATGCATGCTGGATAGCGGTCGATGTGTGGAGTAATAGTAGTAGATGCAGGCAGGAGTCGGTCTACTTGTCACGGACGTGATGCCTATATACATGATCATACCTAGATAATCTCATAATTATTCACTTTTCTATCAATTGCTCGATAGTAATTTGTTCACCCACCGTAATACTTATGCTATCTTGAGAGAAGCCACTAGTGAAACCTATGGCCCCCGGGTCTATCTTTTATCATATAAGCTTTCAATCTACTTTTATTTGCATCTTTACTTTTCCAATCTATATTATAAAATACCAAAAATATATTTATCTTATCATATTATCTCTATCAGATCTCACTTTCGCAAGCGGTCGTGAAGGGTTGACAACCCCTTTATCGCGTTGGTTGCGAGTTCTTTGTTTGTTTGTGTAGGTGCGTGGGACTTGTGAGGAGCCTCCTACTGGATTAATACCTTGGTTCTCAAAAACTGAGGGAAATATTTACGCTATTGTGCTGCATCACCCTTTCCTCTTCAAGGAAATCCAACGCAAGCTCAAGACGTAGCAAGAAGGATTTTTGGCGCCGTTGCCGGGGAGGTCTTTGCTCAAGTTAAGACATACCAAGTACCCATCAAAAACTCATCTCCCTCGCCATTTGCCATTTGCCTCTCGTTTTCCTCTCCCCCACTTCACCCTTGCCGTTTTATTCTCCCTCTCTTTCCCAATCTCCTCTCTTTTCCGCTTGCCTTCTTCCTCTCTCTCTTGCTTGCCTTTTTCTGTTTGCTTGTGTGTTGGATTACTTGTCGCCATGGCACAAGATAATACCAAATTGTGTGATTTCTCTAATACCAATAATAATGATTTCCTTAGTACTCCGATTGCTCCTCTTAATGATGTTGAGTCTTGTGAAATCAATGCTGCTTTGCTGAATCTTGTTATGAAAGATCAATTCTCCAGCCTTCCTAGTGAAGATGCCGCTACCCATCTAAACAACTTTGTTGATTTGTGTGAGATGCAAAAGAAAAAAGATACGGATAATGATATTGTTAAATTGAAGTTATTTCCGGTTTCACTTAGAGATCGTGCTAAAGTTTGGTTTTTGTCTTTGCCTCAAAATAGTATTGATTCTTGGAACAAGTGCAAAGATGCTTTTATCTCTAAGTATTTTCCTCCCTCTAAGATCATCTCCCTTAGGAACAATATTATGAATTTTAAACAACTTGATCATGAGCATGTTGCCCAATCTTGGGAAATAATGAAATTGATGACTCACAATTGCCCTACTCATGGTTTGAATTTATGGATGATCGTACAATTTTTTATGCCGGATTGAATTTGCTTCTATAAATCTTTTAGATTCGGCCGCCGGAGGCACGTTTATGGAAATCACCTTAGGAGAAGCTACAAAACTCCTTGATAATATCATGACTAATTATTCTCAATGGCACACCGAATGATCTACTAGTAAAAAAGTGCATGCTATAGAAGAAATTAATGTTTTGAGTGGAAAGATGGATGAACTTATGTGATTGTTCTCTACTAAGAGTGCTTCTATTGATCCCAATGATATGCCTTTGTCTACTTTGATTGAGAATAATAATGAATTTATGGATGTAATTTTTGTTGGTAGGAATAATTTTGGCAACAATGCTTATAGAGGAAACTTTAATCCTAGACTATTCCCTAGTAATTCCCCTAATAATTATTGAAATTCCTACAATAATTCTTATGGTAATTTTAATAATATGCCCTCTGATTTTGAAAATAGTGTGAAAGAATTTATGATCTCTCAAAAGAATTTTAATGCTTTGCTTGAAGAAAAATTGCTTAAAGTTGATGATTTGGCTAGGAACATTGATAGAATTTCGCTTGAAGTTGATTCTTTGAAATTTAGATCTACTGCTCCTAAGCATGATATCAATGAGTCTCTCAAAGCTATGTGAAATTCCATTGACGAGTGCAAAGAAAGAGCCGCTAGATTGCATGCTAAGAAAGATTGCTTTGTTAAAGCGTGTTCTTCTTGTTTCCATGAAAATAATGATGCAGATTTTAAAGTTATTGATGTGTCCCCTATTAGTTCTTTGTTTTGCAATATGAATCTTGATAATAATAGGACTGGAGATGAGTCAACTATAATTATAAGGCGTCCCAATAATTCAGAGTTTTTAGATCTTGATGCTAAATTTGGTAAATGTGGGATTGGAGAGGTCAAGACTTTAAATAGCATTGAACCCACTATCTTGGATTTCAAGGAATTTAATTATGATAATTGTTCTTTAGTTGATTGTATTTCCTTGTTGCAATCCGTGTTGAATTCTCCTCATTCTTATAGTCAAAATAAAGCCTTTACCAAACATATTGTTGATGCCTTGATGCAATCTTTTGATGAAAAACTTAATTTGGAAGTTTCTATACCTAGAAAACTTAATGATGAGTGGGAACCTACTATAAAGATTAAAATTAAAGATTATGAGGGTTCTGCTTTATGTGATTTGGGTGCTAGTGTTTCCAGAATTCCGAAAACTTTATGTGATATTCTAGGTTTCCATGATCTTGATGATTGCTCTTTAAATTTTCACCTTGAGGATTCCACCATTAAAAAGACAATGGGAAGAATCAATGATGTCCTCATTGTTGCAAATATAAATTTGGTGCCCGCAGATTTTATCGTTCTTGATATAAATTGCAATCTTTCTTGTCCTATTACTCTTGGTAGACCTTTCCTTAGAACTATTGGCGCGATTATTGATATGAAGGAAGGGAATATTAGATTCTAATTTCCATTAAGGAAAGGCATGGAGCACTTTGCAAGAAATAAAATTAAATTACCTTATGAATCTATCATGCGAGCTACTTATGAATCAAGTGTCAAAGATGGCACTACTTAGATCTATCTTCACTTTTATGCCTAGCTAGGGGCGTTAAACGATAGCGCTAGTTGGGAGGCAACCCAATTTTATTTTATTTTGTTTTTGTTCCTGTTCAGTTATAAATTTTGCATCTACTTTCTGTTTAGATATGTTTTCATGTTTTATTTAGTGTTTGTGGCAAGTAGAACCTATAGGATAACCTATGGTGATAGTTAATTTGATTCTACTGAAAAACAGAAACTTTCCACTCACGAGAAAAAATTCAATACATCACAGAAAAGTTCTTTTGCATTGATTATTTTTGCTGTAGATCAACATACAAATTTCGTACGACGTCCTATTTTGGTAGGATTTTTGGAGTTCCTGAAGTAACCGAAAGTTACAGATTTGTACACACTATTCTGTTTTTGATAGATTCTGCCTTTCGTGTGTTGTTTCCTTATTTTGATGCATATATGGCTAGTATGTAAGGGCATGAACCATAGAGAACTTGGAATACAGTAGTTTTAACACCAATATAAATAAAGAATTAGTTCATTACAGTACCTTATGTGGTGGTTTTTCTTTCTTGCACTAACGGAGCTTATGATATTTCCTGTTGAGTTTTCAAGTTTCGGGTAAAGATTTGATGGACTATGGAATAAGGAGTGGCAAGAGCCTAAGATTGGGGATGCCCATGACACCCCAAGATATTCAAGAATAGCCAAAAGCCTAATCTTGGGGATGCCCCGAGAAGGCATCCCCTCTTTCGTCTTCATTCATTAGTAACTTTACTTCGAGCTATATTTTTATTCGCCACATGATATTAGTATTTGCTTTTTAGTTTACTGCAATAATCCTTGATGTACACACCTTTTGGGAGAAGCCCACTTGATTGGAATTTATTAGAATACTCTATGTGCTTCACTTATATCTTTTGAGCTAGATAATTTTTGCTCCAGTGCTTCACTTATATCTTTTAGAGCACGACGGTGGTTTAATTTTGAAGAAATTGTTAATCTCTCATGCTTCACTTATATTATTTTGAGAGTCCCTTAGAACAGCATGGTATTTGCTATGGTTATAAAATTGGTCCTAGAATGGTAGGCATCCAAGTTGGGTATAATAAAAACTATCATAGGAAGTGAATTGGATGCTATGATCAATTTGATACTTGATAATTGTTTTGAGATATAGAGGTAGTGATATTAGATTCATGCTAGTTGGGTGATTATGAATTTAAAGAATGCTTGTGTTGAAGTTAGCAAGTCCTGTAGCATGCACGTATGGTTAAAGTTGTGTAACAAATTTGAAACATGAGGTGTTCTTAGATTGTGCATCCTTATGAGTGGCGGTCGGGGACGAGCGATGGTCTTTTCCTACCAATCTATCCCTCTAGGAGCATGCGCGTAGTGCTTGGTTTTTGATGACTTGTAGATTTTTGCAATAAGTATATGAGTTATTTTGAATAATTTTGAGTCCATGGATAATACACACTTTTATCTTTCCATCATTGCTAGCCTCTTCGGTACCATGCATTGCCCTTTCTCACCTTGAGAGTTGGTGCAAACTTCGCTGGTGCATCCAAACCCCGTGATATGATACGCTCTATCACACACAAACCTATTTATATCTTCCTCAAAACAACCACCATACCTACCTATTTATGGCATTTCCATAGCCATTCCGAGATATATTGCCATGCAACTTTCCACCATTCCGTTTATCATCATGACATACATTACTATTGCCATATTGCCTTGCATGATCATGTAGTTGACATCGTATTTGTGGAAAAGCCACCATGCATAAATTTTCATACATGTCACTCTTGATTCATTGCCCATCCCTGTACACCGCCGGAGGCATTCATATAGACTCATATCTTGTTCTAGTTTCGAGTTGTAATTCATGAGTTGTAAATATATAGAAGTGTGATGATCATCATTATTAGAGCATTGTCCCTAAATAAAAAAAAGAAAGGCCAAAAAGAAAAAAAGAAAGGCCAAAAAGAAAAAGAAAGAAAAAAAGAAGAATAGAAAAAAGGGGCAATGTTACTATCTCTTTCCACACTTGTGCTTCAAAGTAGCACCATGTTCTTCATATAGCGAGTCTCATATGTGGTCACTTTGATATACTAGTGGGAAGTTTTCATTATAGAATTTGGCTTGTATATTCCTATGATGGGCTTCCTCAAACGCCCTAGGTCTTCATGAGCAAGCAAGTTGGATGCACACCCACTAGTTTCTTTTGTTGAGCTTTTGTACATTTATAGCTCTAGTGCATCCGTTGCATGACAATCCCTACTCCTCATGTTGACATCAATTGATGGCCATCTCCATAGCCCGTTGATTATCCTCGTCAATATGAGACTTTCTCCTTTTTGTCTTCTCCACACAATCCCCATCATTATTATATTCCACCCTAGTGTTATATCCATGGCTCACGCTCATGTATTGCGTGAAAGTTGAAAAAGTTTGAGATTATTTAAGTACGAAACAATTGCTTAGCTTGTCATTAGGGGTGTATAAGATGGGAGCATTTTTGCGTGACGAAAATGAAGCATAGCCTAACTATATGATTTTGTAGGGATGACCTTTCTTTAGCCATGTTATTTTGAGAAGACATGATTGCTTTGATTAGTATGCTTGAAGTATTACTATTTCTTATGTCAATATGAACTTTTATTTTGAATCATTTGGATCTGAACATTCATACCACAATAAAGAGAAATACATTGAGAAATATGCTAGGTAGCATTCCACATCAAAAATTCTATTTTTATCATTTACCTACTCGAGGACGAGCAGGAACTAAGCTTGGGGGTGCTTGATACGTCTCCAATATATCTATAATTTTTGATTGTTCCATGCTATTATATTACCTGTTTTGGATGTTTAAGGGCTTTACTTTACACTTTTATATCATTTTTTGGGACTAATCTACTAACCGGAGGCCTAGCCCGTATTGCTGTTCTTTTGCCTATTTCAGTGTTTCGAAGAAAAGGAATATCAAACGAGGTCCAAACGGAATGAAACCTTCGAGAGCGTGATTTTTTGGAACAAACGTGATCTAGATGACTTGGAGTGCATGTCAACAAGCTCTCGAGGCGGCCACGAGGGTGGAGCCCCCCCTACTGGGCGCGCTCCCCTATCTCGTGGGCCCCTCGGGCATCCACAGACGTACTTCTTCCTCCTATATATACCCATGTACCCCGAAACCATCAAGGGAGCCACCGAAAAACTATTTCCACCATCGTAAGCTTCTGTATCCGCGAGATCCCATCTTGGAGCCATCGCCGGCGCTCTGTCGGAGGGGGAATCCACCACGGAGGGCCTCTACATCAACTCCAAGGCCTCTCCGATGAGTTGTGAGTAGTTTACCACAAACCTTCGGGTCCATAGTTATTAGCTTGATGGCTTCTTCTCTCTCTTTGAATCTCAATACCAGGTTCTCCTTCCTCTTCTTGGAGATCTATTCGATGTAACTCTTTTTGTGGTGTGTTTGTCGAGATCTGATGAATTGTGGGTTTATGATCAAGTTTATCTATGAGAAATATTTGAATCTCCTCTGAATTCTTTTATGTGTGATTGAGTTATCTTTGCAAGTCTCTTCGAATTATCGGTTTGGTTTGGCCTACTAGATTGATCTTTCTTGCCATGGGAGAAGTGCTTATCTTTGGGTTCAATCTTGCGGTGTCCTTTCCCAGTAACAGCAGGGGCAGCAAGGCACGTATTGTAGTGTTGCCATCGAGGATAAAAAGATGGGGTTTATATCATATTGCTTGAGTTTATCCCTCTACATCATGTCATCTTTCTTAAAGTGTTACTCTGTTCTCATGAACTTAATACTCTAGATGCATGCTGGATAGCAGTCGATGTGTGGAGTAATAGTAGTAGATGCAGGCAGGAGTCGGTCTACTTGTCACGGACGTGATGCCTATATACATGATCATACCTAGATAATCTCATAATTATTCGCTTTTCTATCAATTGCTCGACAGTAATTTGTTCACCCATCATAATACTTATGCTATCTTGAGAGAAGCCACTAGTGAAACCTATGGCCATGAAGGGACTGACAACCCCTTTATCGCGTTGGTTGCGAGTTATTTGTTTGTTTATGTAGGTGTGTGGGACTTGTGAGGAGCCTCCTACTGGATTGATACCTTGGTTCTCAAAAACTGAGGGAAATACTTACGCTACTGCGCTACATCACCCTTTCCTCTTCAAGGAAAACCAACGCAAGCTCAAGACGTAGCAGCCGCCGAGCATAGTCTTGATCTTGAGCGGTTGGAGACAAGGGAGTGCCAGGTCGCCCAAGCAGAAGACAATGTGGTCGCGCGAAGCCCGGATCTAGGAAGAGGTCGACCGCCACGTGGCCGAGGCTCGCGTAGATCTCGTGAGCGGCTATGACCTGAAGCTGAAGCTGGTTGAAGCCGAAGTTGCGGGCAGGACTACCACCCTTAGGTCCAAGCTAGCTGAAGCTGAACAGCGCGTGGAGGCCGCCTCAGCCGCCCTGATCTCGGCGCAACTGCTTCCTCTTCAACAACGGGTTGGCGATGCCGACTCCATCGCGTAGCAGAACAGGGAAGAAGTGATCCAGCGGCGGACGCTGGAGCGTATGCACGCCCCTATGCTCCAGGGCCTCAGGAATAGGGCCAATGTGGCTCTAGGCAACATCTGCAACGAGAACACCCCACACCCCCACGTGATTGACTACACCAGCCATCACCGCTTCTTCACTGATGTGGTGACGCGCTTGGAGAACCTCTCAGAGAGAGCTCAGCACCTTGTTGAGGAGAGGAGTCGCAGCCTGCTCGGGCGCGCATTTTCTTGCGTCTTCAGCCATCTTCAGAACACCTATCCCGCTTTTGACTTTGACGCCATCATCGCTCCGGTGTCGGACGCCATCCGGGGTGACCTGGCATGGTGGGTGGAGGACAACGTGGATGCGCTTGTTAGGGCCCTTCGCGTCCGACGATGACGGGGTGGTAGTCGCGTCGGATGGAGGCGATGTGGTTGACGGTGGCGCCGGTGATGGTGATGCCAGTGACGGTGCCAGCGGCGCCAGCGATGAGTCTGAAGGTGACCAGGAGGATGCGGTGAGAGACATGTCTGATTGATCCCGTGTTTCGCTGCTATTTGTCATGCACACAAAGGCTCGGGTGCGGCCCCAAAGGTTGTAAGAGCATTTTGAGAGGGGAAGCCCCTCATGTAAAAAGATTACCGTCTATATGGTTTTAGGAATGATGCTGATCATGCGCCCCCATGATCCTACGTGCCCTACAGCGAGCATGTTGTTGTAGTTTACCTTTAGCCAGGACAAGTCCTAAATCCGCTCGCGAGGTCGTGAGCCCCGAAGGATCCCCTGAGGGACTTGTCGACCCGGTCGAGAAGGCCTCGCGAGAGCGAGCGTCGGCCGCGGCGTGGCATGTGCGCAGTGTGCGTGCGCTTTGCCCAGCCCCGCCCGCGAGGGGCTCGCAAGGGGGTGGCAGCTGATGCAAACTCCAGATTAAAGCGGGAACCAGAACGCAAGAAACACAGGAACGCGAAAAGTCACCCTCCCCGCACACAAGCGAAAATTCAACTCCAATTTAAATCCGAAGTAAAGGAAGCACAACCACAGACAGGGAATCCAAAAGCAAATGGCTGCGTCCGACACCTAATCTAGTCTTCAACGTCTTCTCACCAGCGTGGAGCTAAGTGCTGCCACTGGGCATGGGCGGGAGCCCCCGAGGCCCAAGGGCAGCCTCCGGAGACTTCGGGGCATTTACAACCCCATGCATTATTACGTGAGAGTGTCACAGGCGGCGAGCTTCATAGGCGCTGGGCCTTCTTCATAGGTACCCGACCTTGCTTCATATTGCCAAACGAGGGGCCCGCCTTACGCCTTCCTCGACCTCCATTGACGGCGACTGGAGACCAGGACGACGCCAACGGGGGCAAAGGGGACGCCAGCGGCACCCTCGGCGACCACGGGTCCTCTGCCGAAGGTATGCTTTGCAGCACCTGCCCAGCAGAGGGCCTACCTCCGGGGAGCGTCTTCCTCCGTGCGCCGTGGGGAGGGGCCCGGCTCCCGGCCCCTCTCCTGCAGCCCCCAATTCGCCCCTCCTGGCGGAAGGGAGGCTGTCGAGCTGGGGCAGCCGTCCGCTGCTGCCACCTGAACCTCCTGAGACCCATGGTTAGCGTAAGCTTGCTCTTAAGCAATTAGTGGTACCTGGTAGCCGCTGCTGCCGGTGCGGTTAGCGAGGCTCCCTTGAGGTTCATGAAAAGGCTCGGCTTCTAGCGTCTCTTCCTCCCAACCTGGTCCGAGGAACAAGCCAGGGTCGTCTTCCAGTGCGTATTCCCGATCCATCATGCGGGGCACGTAAGCCTCCGAAGCCGCCGCCTCGAAGACCTCACTATAGTCCTCCACACTCCACGTCGCCTGGCCTTGCACGCCGTCTTGAGGATGGTAGAGTGGCGGCGGCCCGCCCGGGCCGTAGGCCACGTGAATGCCCTGATGAATCGGAGGTGGTGGTGGCGCGATCTGGCGCCCGACACCGATGGTCGAACTGGCAGCAACGAAACCTTGCAGCACGCTTGGGGGCATGCGGGCATGGAGAGGCTCGCCGTGCGATCCGGCCGGGGCCCGGGGTGGAAGCTGGAAGCAGAAGGGCGGCGACCCCAGGGCCGCGGCGTCCAAGAGCTCGGCAACACGCTCCAGCAACGCATCCTGACCGCTCTCCATTAACCTGCACCGTAGCAGCTCCCGTGCCACTGTGAGCGCGGCTCTCATGTTTGCTTGTTCCCACCAGGAGTGCAACGTCGTGGACGTGGCGTGGTTTGAGGCCCTTGTAGCTGCCCGCACCTGCCGCGGAGTAAGGGCGGGCGGCGTGTGACCGCGCCGCTCTCGCCCCACGGCGCTCTACGGTGCGCGAGCCGCCTGGAGCGAGTGGTTGAGATCTTCTTGGGTAGGCGGCTTGGCTCGGGCTGGCCAAGCCGCCGGTGGTCGGTGCTGGTCATCGGATCGCCGGACATGGATGCAACAAAGTGACGGGACGCGAGTCAGCGGAACGAATGACTCCGGTGCACCCCTACCTGGTGCACCAAATGTCGGATGTCGGGTTCCGGCAATACCCTTAAGATTCTAACACTCGGGTGCACACAAAGATTCCCCCCTACCGAATCTCGCTCTCAGCCTCGCCGCGATCCCTAAGCTTAACTAAACAAAATCACAGCACAAGGGACACGAGGTTTATACTGGTTCAGGCCACCATTGTGGTGTAATACCCTACTCCAGTGTGGTGGTGGTGAATTGCCTCTTGGGCTGATGATGAACAGTACAAGGGGAAGAACATCCTCCTGAGGCGAGATGTTCTTGTGCTCGATGAGTGGTTCTGGTCCGAATGGATCTGTGGCTTCGTCTCTGCGTGTCCGCGTCTATGGTGGTGGCTAGTCCTATTTATAGAGGCCCTGGTCCTCTCCCCAAATATTGAGCGGGAAGGGATCCAACAACGGCCAATTTAAAGGGGGACAACTAGTACAAGCCATCCCGACTAAAGGTGGTCTTCACCTGCCAAAGGCTCTGGAGATGACGCCGTCTTGGGCTCCATAGTGACCTCCGTCTTGCAGTCCAGCTAGTCCTGGTCTTGTTGCACCGATATGGAAATCTTTGTCTGATGCCTTGGTACTCCGCGCCTGTGCTTGCACCCTTAGAACCAAAGGGGAAACTAGTACACTTCGCGCGCTGGTGCCCGCCTGGCGCTCGCCTGGCCTTGGTCGTTGTGGCTTGCGTCACGGGAACCTCGCGAGGTACCCCTTGCCTTGATCTCTCTGCCTCCCTCGTGAGCCTGCCTGATGAGGCCCCTCATGAGGAGGCCTTGCGTCGTCCGCCCCGCGAGGCTTGGCCCCTCGCGAGGGTCTTGAATGTTTGGCTGATGAAGACGGGCCGCACTGGGCCGCTGGTGGAGCCACGCCGCCGGCCGCAGGTAGGCAAGTCTGGGACCCCCGTTCCCAAAATGCCGACAGCAACCTTTTGTACCCTGAGATCCCATCTAGGGACCATTTTTGGTGTCCTGCCAGAGGGGGATTCGATCATGGAGGGCTTCTACATCAACACCATTGCCCTTTCGATGAAGCGTGAGTAGTTTACCACAGACCTACGGGTCCATAGATACTAGCTAGATGGCTTCTTCTCTCTCTTTGGTTCTCAATACCATGTTCTCCTCGATGTTCTTGGAGATCTATTTGATGTAATACTCTTTTGCGGTGTGTTTGCTGAGATCCGATGGATTGTGGATTTATGATCAGATTGTCTATGAATATTATTTGAGTCTTCTGTGAATTCTTATATGCATGATTTGATATCTTTGCAAGTCTCTTTCAATTATCGGTTTAGTTTGGCCTACTAGATTGCTTTTTCTTGCATTGAGAGAAGTGCTTAGCTTTGGGTTCAATCTTGCAGTATCCTTTCCCAGTGACAGTAGGGGCAGCAAGGCACGTATTGTATTGTTGCCATCGAGTATAAAAAGATCGGGTTTTCATCATATTGCTTGTGTTAGTTCCTCTACATCATGTCATCTTACTTAATGCGTTACTCCGTTCTTTATGAACTTAATACTCTAGATGCATGTTGGATAGCGGTCGATGTGTGGAGTAATAGTAGTAGATGTAGAATCGTTTCGGTCTACTTGACACGGAAGTAATACCTATGTTCATGATCATTCCCTTAGATATCGTCATAATTATGCGCTCTTATATCAATTGCTCGACAGTAATTTGTTCACCCACCATATTATTTGCTATCTTGAGAGAAGCCACTAGTGAAACTATGGCCCCTAGGGTCTCTTTCCATCATATAAGTTCTATTTTCCATCTTACTAGTTTCTGATCTACTATTTTGCAATCTTTTACTTTCCGATCTATAAACCAAAAATACCAAAAATATTTACTTTACCGTTTATCTATCTCTATCAGATCTCACTTTTGCAAGTAACCATGAAGGGATTGACAACCCCTTTATCGCGTTAGGTGCAGGTTTGTTTGATTGTTTGGGCAGGTATTCGGTGACTTATGCGTTGTCTCCTACTGGATTAATACCTTGGTTCTCAAATTGAGGGAAATACTTACTCTACTTTGTTGCATCACCCATTCCTCTTCAAGGGAAAAACCAACGCAAGCTCAAGAGGTAGTAGGAAGAATTTCTGGCGCCGTTGCCGGGGAGATCTACACTAAGTCAAGCCATACAAAGTACCCATCATAAACTCTCATATCTTGCATTACATTATTTGTCATTCGCCTCTCATTTTCCTCTCCCCCACCTCTCAAACAATTTTCGAAAAGATTTGCCTTTTCTTCGGCCCTCTTCCATTCGTCTTCTTTGCTTGCTTTTTGTGTGATCGTGTGTTGGATTGCTTGCTTTGTCATGATGGCTCAAGATAATACCAAATTGTGTGACTTTTCCAACACCAACGACAATGATTTTATTAGTACTCCGATTGCTCCCACTACTAATGCTCAATCTTGTGAAATTAATGCCGCTTTGCTGAGTGTTGTTATGGAAGATCAAATTTTTGTCCTTCCTAGTGAAGATGCCGCATCCCATCTGAACAACTTCGTTGATTTGTGTGACATGCAAAATAAGAAAGATGTGGATAATTATATTATTAAATTGAAGATATTTCTGTTTTCGCTTAGAGATCGTGCTAAAACTTGGTTTTCATCTTTGCCTAAAAATAGTATTGATTCGTGGAACAAGTGTAAAGATGCTTTCATCTCTCAGTATTTTCATCCCGCTAAGATCATCTCCCTTAGGAACAATATTATGAATTTTAAGCAACTTGATCATAAACATGTTGCACAATCTTGGGAGAGGATGAAATTGATGATACGAAATTGCCCTACACATGGTTTGAATTTATGGATGATTATACAAAAAAATTATGCCGGATTGAATTTTGCTTCTAGAAATATTTTAGATTCGGCCGCGGAAGCACTTTTATGGAAATTATTTTAGGGGAGGCTACTAAACTCTTAGATAATATTATGGCTAATTATTCTTGATGGCACACCGAAAGATCCACTAGTAAAAAAGTGCATGCGATTTAAGAGATTAATGTTTTGAGTGGAAAGATGGATGAACTTATGAAATTATTTGCTAATAAGATTGCTTCTTTTGATCCTAATGATATGCCTTTGTCCACTTTGATTGAGAATAATAATGAATTTATGGATGTGAATTTTGTTGGTAGGAACAATTTTGGTAATAACACATATAGAGGTAATTTTAATCTTAGGCCATTTCCTAGTAATTCCTCTAATAATTATGGTAATTCCTACAACAATTCTCATGGAAATTTTAATAATATTCCCTCTAATTTTGAGAATAGTGTTAAAGAATTTATGAGTTCGCAAAAGAATTTCAATGCTTTGATTGAAGAAAAATTTCTCAAGATCGATGATTCGGCTAGGAATGTGGATATAATTTCTCTTGATGTTGATTCTTTGAGACTTAGGTCTATTCCACCTAAGCATGATACCATTGAGTCTCTCAAAGCCATGATAATTTCCATTGATGAGTGGAAAGAAAGAGCTGCTAAGATGCATGCTAAAAATTATCGGTCTATAAAAGTGAGTTCTTCTAGTTTTCATGAGAATAATAATGAAGATCTAAAAGTGATTGATGTGACTACTATTGAATCTTTGTTTTCCAATATACATCTTGATAAATATGGGACTGGATATGAGTCAACTTTAGTTAAAAGGCGTCCCAATGATTCCAAGTTTTTAGATCTATATGCAAAAAATGATAAAAGTGGGATTGGAATGGTCAAGACTATAAGTAGCAATGAACCCACTCTTTTGGATTTCAAGGAATTTTATTATAATAATTGTTCTGTAATAGATTGTATTTCCTTGTTGCAATCCGTGTTGAATTCTCCTCATGCTTATAATCAAAATAAAGCTTTTACTAAACATATCGTTGATGCTATGATGCAATCTTTTGAAGAAAAGCTTGAATTGGTAGTTTCTATCCCTAGATAACTTTATGATGAGTGGGAACCTACTATTAAGACTAAGATTAAAGATTATGAGTGAGTGCCATGCTTTGTGTGATTTGGGTGCCAGCATTTCCATAATTCCAAGAACTTTGTGTGATGTGTTATGTTTTCGTGAATTTGATGATTGTTCTTTAAATTTGCTTCTTGCATATTCCACTATTAAGAAACCTATGGGAAGGATTAATTATGTTCTTATTGTTGCAAATAGGAATTATGTGCCCATAGATTTCATTGTTCTTGATATAGATTGCAATCGTACATGTCCTATTATTCTTGGTAGACCTTTCCTTAGAACGATTGGTGCAATTATTGATATGAAAGAAGGAAACATTAGATTCCAATTTCCGTTAAGGAAGGACATGGAACACTTTGCTAGAAAGAAAATTAAATTGCCATCTGAATCTAACGGAGGTCATGATATTTTCTGTTGAGTTTTCTGTTGTGAAGTTTTCAAGTTTTGGGTAAGGATTTGATGGACTATGGAATAAGGAGCGGCAAGAGCCTAAGCTTGGGGATGCCCAAGGCACACCAAGGTAATATTCAAGGACAACCAAAAGCCTAAGCTTTGGGATGCCTCGGAAGGCATCCCCTCTTTCGTCTTCGTTTATCGGTAACTTTACTTGAGGCCATATTTTTATTCACCACATGATATGTGTTTAGCTTGGAGCGTCTTGAATTATTTGAGTCTTTGATTTTTTAGTTTACCACAATCATCCTTGCTGTGCACACCTTTTGGGAGAGACACGCATGAATCGTGATTTATTAGAATACTTTATGTGCTTCACTTATATCTTTTGAGCTAGGCAATATTGCTCTTGTACTTCACATATATCTTTTTAGAGCACGACGGTGGCTTTATTTTATAGAAATTGATGAACTCTCATGCTTCATTTCTATTATTTTGAGAGTCTTTTAGAACAGCATGGTAATTTGCTTTGGTTATAAATTTAGTCCTAATATGATTATATCCAAGGGGGATATAATAAAAACTTTCATATAAAGTGCATTGAATACTATGAGAAGTGTGATTCTTTATGATTGTTTTGAGATATGAAGATGGTCATATTAGGGTCATGCTAGTGGAGTAATTGTGAATTTGAGAAATACTTGGGTTGAGGTTTGTGTCGGTGGGAAACGACACCTATGGGATTATAGGAATCCCTTCTATGGTTCGGTGGGCGCGAGGTTGTGAAAAGTGCG
Source organism: Triticum aestivum (assembly GCF_018294505.1). Lineage (NCBI taxonomy): Eukaryota > Viridiplantae > Streptophyta > Magnoliopsida > Poales > Poaceae > Triticum > Triticum aestivum. Next base: position 560,723,446 of record NC_057798.1, read on the forward strand.
GGATCAACAGTTAGCAAGCACACAGATCGTTTACCCAGGTTCGGGCCGCGGTGATGCGTAATACCCTAGTCCTGCTTTAGTGTCTATTTGAGTGTTCTTGGAGTTCTTGAGCTAGCTACGATGCGTAACTTGTCCAAGGGTCCGAATCCCTCTCCAGTATGCCTTGGGCCTCCTTTTATAATCAAGGGGATCGCAATAGTGGCACACATGAGGTGGAAAGGTGTACAGTGGCTGAGCTTATCGCTAGTCATTACGGGATAAGACACATTTAATGCGCCCCTTAGGTGTCCCCTTTCTTTATCGGGGACGGAAACCAGGCCCGTCCCATCCGTCGCCGCTCCATCTTGCGTTGACACGCGTCCAGGCCAATGAGGCGTGCAGTGCCATGTAGGCTGGCAGGCTGCTGAGTTGGCGCGGTTGTAGGGTCTTCACAAAGATCTGCATGCCACCATGTAGGCGCTTAGTGAGTTTGCATGGAGGCCTCACGTTGACACGCAGGTGCCTGCCTAGTTGGTGGGCTGGCAGCCGCATGGGAACGGCAGTGGAGTCTTGGCGGGCGTGGGGCTGGCTGTGGCCCCGCGGATGTCCTCGGCAAGGGTCTTGCCAGGGCCCTAGAAAGAGCCTTGCCGTGGCATTGCGGTCGTCCCCCGCAAGGGTCTTGCCGGCGGTCTCGTGGATATCCTCGGCAAGGATTCTACCGAGGATCATCGTCTTCTGATCCTCATCTAATCTTGTGTGTTTATGATCTTCACAAAGATCTGCATGCCATCATGCAGGTGCCTCCCGAGCCCTGGTTCCAAGGTGGTTGAAGGCGCTGGAACCCCATGGGCTCAAGCATGGTGCGCTCTGCTAGCGTTGGGCAGGTTGCCCCGGCAAGGCTCTTGCCAGGGCTGCGGAGGCTGCCCCGACAAGGATCTTTCCGGGGGAATCCACCTCGCTGTCGGTGTCAAAACCGGCAGATCTCGGGTAGGGGGTCCCGAACTATGCGTCAAAGGCTAATGGTAACAGGAGGCTAGGGACACGATGTTTACCCAGGTTCGGGCCCTCTCGATGGAGGTAATACCCTACTTCCTAGTTGATTGATCTTGATGATATGAGTATTACAAGAGTTGATCTACCACGAGATCGTAGAGGCTAAACCCTAGAAGCTAGCCTATGATTCTGATTGTGCTTGTCCTACGAACTAAACCCTCCGGTTTATATAGACTCTGAAGGGGGCTAGGGTTACACAGAGTCGGTTACAGAGAAGGAGATCTACATATCCGAATCGCCAAGCTTGCCTTCCACGCAAAGGAGAGTCCCATTCAGACACGGGACGAAGTCTTCAATCTTGTATCTTCATAGTCCAACAGTACGGCCAAAGTATATAGTCCGGCTGTCCGGATACCCCCTAATCCAGGACTCCCTCAATAGCCCCTGAACCAGGATTCAATGACGATGAGTCCGGCGCGCAGATTGCCTTCGGCATTGCAAGGCGGGTTCCATCTCCGAATACTCCAAAATAAATTTCGAACACTTGAATTGTGTCTGGCTCCGCAAAACAAATTTCACATACCACCGTAGAGAGAACAATATTCCACAAATCTAATCTGCTGACAACTTTACATAGCGTGACATCACACCACGGCCTGGTCATTACTCAAACCGTTTTTTCACAACCAACCACCACACATATTGCAAGGCGGTTTCTTGGCTTTTCTTGTCGAAGCAGAGATCGTGTCCCCTTATCACGGGATTCTCATCAATACGGGTATGGGTAACCCAACCGTGCCATCAATCGTGGCGCTTGGAAAATGAGTGATTTCAACAGGCAAGTGGGGAGGCGCACAATTTCTACTGCCTTTATAAAGATATAGGGATTCCCTGTTTTCACCCACGCCTTCTTCCTCCTTTACTCATCCATTCTCGCACCCTCGAGCTCCAGCGCCCAAGTTCTCACCTTCTCCGTGAATCTATTTGCAACATGTCCGGAGCGGGAGGCAAGTGGATGGCCTCCTCCATTACGGAGGATGACATTATGAAGCTTCGAGAGGCCGGATACCTGGCCGCAAACATCGTGCACAGGCTTCCGACGGAGGGGCAGATCATCCCCACTCCGAAATATCGAGAAAGAGTAGTATTCCTCTCTCATTTCGTCCGTGGAATGGGTTTTCTACTTCACCCATTTGTCCGCGGGATCATGTTTTACTATGGGTTAGATTTTCATGATCTGGCCCCAAATTTCGTCCTCAACATCTCGGCATTTATCGTCGTGTGCGAGGCCTTCCTCCGCATCAAGCCCCACTTTGGCCTGTGGCTACAGATCTTCAATGTTAAACCGAAGATAGTGAGTGGCCAGCAAGCGGAGTGCGGAGGTGCCATGGTGGGAAAGATGCCCAACGTTACCTGGCTTGAAGGCTCCTTCGTGGAGACCGTGAAGGGGTGGCAATCGGGGTGGTTCTACATCACCGAGCCGCGTGACACCAATGGGGTGGCGGCCCCCGAATTTTGATCCCACATCCCCATGCGGCTCACCTCCTGGGAAAAGAAGGGCTTAGCCTGGGGCATACCTGTGGAGCTGACAGGACTCCAAAACTGCATCAAAAATATGATAGACAAGAAGATCAAGCTTGTCAACGTGGTCCAGGTCATGCTCTTTCGCCGGATCCTCCCATGTCAAAGACGGACGTTCAATATGTGGGAGTTCGATCCGGCCGAACACCAGATGCTGCGAGAGCTCTTCAACACAACGCATAAAGACGTCTGGAAGGTGCTGTTCAAAGTCGCCGATGTACCTCCTCCCACTTTCGAGGACTGCAGACTCAGCGCAAAGCGCTCCACCAATCCGGTAAGCCCTCTAAATATCACAAGATGTGCCTTTCCTAGCATATTTGTGGGAGGATTTGAAGTCACCACGCTGACCAAACAGGATTATGTGGCGACGACGGAGCGGATCGACTATCTGGCTCTGCTACCTGAAGATCCAGCAACCACGCTCCTGACGGAGATGTTGGTTCCGGCGCCTTATGAGATGCCGGATGTCGGTGTCAAAACCGGCGGATCTCGGGTAGGGGGTCCCGAACTGTGCGTCTAGGCGGATGGTAACAGGAGACAAGGGACACGATGTTTTACACAGGTTCGGGCCCTCTACGTCCTGCTTGATTGATATTGATATTGTGGATGTTTACAAGAGTGGATCTACCACGAGATCAAGGAGGCTAAACCCTAGAAGCTAGCCTATGGTATGATTGTAATGGTTGTTGTTGTTGTTGTGTCCTATGGACTAGAGCCATCCGGTTTATATAGACACCGGAGAGGGCTAGGGTTACATAGAGTCGGTTACAATAGTAGGAGATCTACGTATCCATATCGCCAAGCTTGCCTTCCACGCCAAGGAAAGTCCCATCCGGACACGGGACAAAGTCTTCAATCTTGTATCTTCATAGTCTTGGAGTCCGGCCGATGATGACGATAGTCCGGCCGATGATGGTATTCTGGCTATCCGGACACCCCCTTATCCGGGACTCCCTCAGTAGCCCCTGAACCAGGCTTCAATGACGATAAGTCCGGCACGTATATTGCTTGGCATTGCAAGGCGGGTTCCTCCTCTGAATGATAGAAGATTGTGAACACCAGGATAGTGTCCGGCTCTGCAAAATAAATTCCACATCCCACCGTAGAGAGAATAATATATACACAAGTTCAATCTGTTGACGTTTTTTGCGGCATGACGTCACGCCACTACCAAGCCATTACTTGAATCGTTTTTTACTCTACCACCTCAGCGCATTTAGCGAAGCGGTTTCCTTGGCACGTCTTGTCGAAGCAGAGATCGTGTTCCCCCTTAATCTGGGATTCTCATCAATACGAACGTGGGTAACCCAACCGCGCCATTGATGGTGACGCTTGGGGGATAAGCGAGTTTTACCAGGCCGGTGGGGGACGCGTAGACTTCGCCTGCCCATATAAGTGATAAGGATTCACCTTTTCACCTACGCCTTCTTCCTCCTTTGCTTATCCATCTCCGCGCACTCGAACTCCAGCGCCCAAGCCCGCACATCTCGTCTCAACCTTCCTCAGTCATGTCTGGAGTGGGAGGCAAGTGGATGACCTCCTCCGTTACGGAAGAGCACATCGAAAGACTGCGCAGCGACGGCTACCTGTCCGGCAACATTGCGCACCGGCTGCCCGACGAGGGGCAGCTCATCCCCACCCCCAGGCCCCATGAGAGGGTCGTTTTTCTTCCCCACTTCCTCCGCGGACTGGGCTTTCCACTTCACCCCTTTGTCCGGGGGCTCATGTTCTACTACGGCCTGGATTTCCATGATCTGGCGCCGAACTTCATCCTCAACATCTCGGCATTTATCGTCATGTGCGAGGCCTTCCTCTGCATCCAGCCCCACTTCGGCTTGTGGCTCAAGACCTTCAATGTCAAGCCAAAGGTAGTGAAGGGCACTCAAGCGGAGTGCGGAGGCGCCATGTTGGGCAAGATGCCCAACGTCCTTTGGTTCGAAGGGGCCTCCGAGGAATCCGTCAAGGCGTGGCAATCGGGGTGGTTCTATATCACCGAGCCGCGCGACCCTACGTGGGAGGCGGCCCCCGAGTTCAGATCTGGTATCCCCATGCAGCTCACCTCCTGGAAAGAGAAGGGCTTGCTGTGGGGTAGTTCGGAGGAGCTGACAGGACTCCAAGCCTTTATCCAAAAGCTAGTGAAGAAGCTCAGGCTGGTTAACATGGTCCAAGTCATGCTCGTCTGCCAGATTCTCCCATGCCAGGCGCGGGCATTCAATCTGTGGGAGTTCAATCCGGAGCAGCACCAGGCGCTGAGCGGGCTCTTCGACACGACGTACGAAGGCGCCTGGAGGGTGCTGTTTAAGGGCGCCGAAGCCCCCGTATCCGCGACTGAAGATCGCGGATTTCACTCGCAGCGTCAAGCCGACGAGGTAAGTGATTCTACCCCTTTACGGGACACTTGCTTTTCATAGTTTGACTCTATGCGGGTTTTAATTTCCCCTTTTCCTTTGACAGGACTGGATGAGGAAGGCGGAGCAAATTATCCGCCCGGCTCCTATGCCAGAAAACCCAGTAGACGCCCATCTAGCGAGGCTGCTGGTTCCGGCACCGCACGTGGTGCCGGAGAAGAAGGCAAAGAAGGAGGCCACGGGTGCTTGAAAGAGTTCCCATTTTCAGGTGTCCGACGACTCCGAGGCGGACTCCTCCCCTGAAAACGAGGAGGAGAAAGAGGACTCTCTCCCAGAGGAGGGAGAGAGGAAGAGGAAGGCTTCCCCAACAGGGGAGGCCGAAGGGTCCAAGAGGGAAAGGACTATTCCCCCGGACAGCTCTGCCAACATCAACGTTGGCAAGGAAGAATGGCCTTCAAGGGCCAGGCCTCCGGCGAGATCGTAAGTATCCGGATTCCTGAATGATTTATAATTTCTTTTTCTGCGTCACATAGTGTCATTCTGATGCCGCATGCTGCCTGTAGTCCGGCCAATGATGATCTCCCCGCTTCTTCTAGCGGGTCGTTGGCTCCGTCGGATGTAGACTCCATCCCGACCGCCTCCACCCCTCGTGACACCGAGGACGCCGAGGTGGGATCCCAAGAAGGGACCCATCAGGGGGAGGCTCCGGAGGTGCCACAAGGCGGCCTCCCGGACTTTGCGCCGGACTCCACATCAGAACCCGCAGTGGTTCCGAAGTTCGGCCGGCGGCCCCTTCGCACGAAGGCAAGACCGGGACGCCGGCAGCTTCCGTCCAACCAGAGGCGCCGGACAATTTGTTGGAGGTGCTGCAGAGCGCTTCCATCAAGGAAGAACACCGCACTATTATGAGTGCGGTGATTCAGAAGGTACAGCTTGCCAAGAGCGGGCTGACCGAAGCCAGCAATAGCCTTCTATCACGCTTTGAGGTAAGAGGTTAAAAATATGCAATGTAATACCGCATAGACAGTAGCCCCTGATGCTCGGTTCGGTGTTCGGAAAGAAAAGGCGGACTGAGGATCTGAAAAAAAGAAGATATACGCAGGGTTGCTAAAAAATTATGTCAATATGGGTTGCAGGCTGCGCTGCTGACCTCTGCCGCACTGACTGCGGAGGTCGGTGCTTTGAAGCAGGAGCTCGAGCGGTCCGAGCAAGAGCTCGGCCGCGCCAAGAAGCAGCTCTAGGACAAAGAAGGTGAGTAACACCACTTTGAACTTGTACCTTACAGAACAGGATTTAGGTTGCGACAAAAAATAACAAGGATAACATGGGTACTGCAGGGGCCACGAACGAGGTGGCGACTCTGAAGGAGGCTGTGTCCGCGGCCGAATGCAATGCGGCCGCGGAACGGGCAGAGCGAGAAAAGCAGGAGGCGCGGGTGGTGGTTGTTCGGCAAGAGCTCCAGGCTCTCATGGAAAAGCATCAGAGCTTGGAGCATGACTCAAAGACTCGAGAGTCTGAGCTTTCCTCGGCTCTCGAAAGTGCCAAAACTGCCAAGGCCGATGCCCATAAGTCCCTTCAGGAGATTGAGTTGGTGAGGAAGATAGCGGCGGGTAAGACATTTTTCATGCAAAGCAAGCATGTGAATGTAAATTACGTGTTACTTACCCGAATTCGAAGCTTTCTAGGGGCGTTTGCAGATCTGCCTCACAGCGTGTCTGATGCCGCTGCATTCTACCGAGCTGAGGAAGGGAGCTCACGGAGAAGTTCTTCTGGTCTCAGTATGCTGAGGCCGGCCATCCGGTGCCCCCTAGCGACCAGCTGAAGCAGCTGGTCGAGCTCCACAAGATGGCCGAGCAGGCCATGAAGGGCCTCATAGTCCGGCTGTGGCCCGGAGTGGCCATGCCTGGGAGCTACTTCAGCCTCGTGCGACGGTTGGTGGATGCGTGCCCCTGGGTGGAGGTTATCAAGCGCTCCGCCTGTCTTGAAGGTGCTCGTCGGGCCCTTGCCCGTGCAAAGGTGCATTGGGGCAAGCTGGATGCGGAGAAGCTCATCACTGACGTGCCACCAGCGGGCAAGGAATATCGTACGCCCGAGATGTACTATAAGAATGTCCTGAAGGGTGCCCGCAAGATTGCGGATGAGTGCCCCAGGGATGTAATTATCGAGTAAATTCGCAATGTGTTATCCTGTGCGCTGAAAACTTTGTTCATATGCGCTAAGCAACGCTTGTTAATTTAAAATATTACCTTCTGTGCGGCCGTTTACTAAATCTGAGAGATGGCAAGTCGTCGGCTTCAGCCCCCATGCCACGAGTGCTGGGGTGTTCGGTATAAACTTGAGCACTCTTGTTCCCATTTTTGGGTCCATCTAGGGAGGCGCTCAACACAACGAACAAGGCAACTGGACTTATAGTGCTTGAACACTCTCACTTAGCCATAGAATTCTATAATTTTAAATTTCGGCGAAGCCCCTAGTATTCGGAAGACCGAATTCGGGGCGCTATCCACGCCTTCGTCGGACATTATCCGGTACTTCGCTCGAAGCGGCGTAGGTCTTTAAGGACCCGAAAAGACCTCTCGAACAGTGACCAGTCTCTCGCCTTATCATGATGGTTAGTTTTAGCTTTCTCCACTGAGGCGTTAACCCGGCTCAACCGGGGCACAATCGCAGTGGTTCTCCCAGTGCTACCTTAGCCGATAGAACGGAACATAAGGTGCCAAACATGGGAGCCGGGCAAACCCAACTATTGACCCAAGACATGATTCGGAGCCGATTCATATAATGCTATAAGTTCGGAGTGCCGCACTTGTGAAAGTGTGCGGACTTTATCACACCATAATGCGGGGAACATAAGCCCCTGGTGTATTTGGCCGTACCAAAATGTACGGATGCAACATGTCGTAAATGAACATATATATATATAAGGTAATGCAATTATGGGCAAAAAGTGCTGCATTTTATTCGAGAAGATTTTCTATGAGTGCGGAATGATACAAATAGTGCGGAAAGCAAGGGATTGGACGAATTAAAGGCGTCTCCCACCAGGGGTAGGCCGCGGAATGGCGTATTTAACAAATTTAATGCTCGTAATGGAGACCACCTGAGTGTTCGTCGCAGCCTTTGTCCGTCCCTGGCTGTTGCATCATGAGTTCGGCAGGTTCGCCGCCGGACAGAGTTCTGTATAAAAAAGAGAGAAATAAAAGATAAAAAGAGCGACACACTTGGGAGCCCCTGGTGTGGTCGAACCGCACTCTGGGTCTGTTGTGGTTGTGCTTCTCCCCCTATGCCCATGGTATATCCAGGGCGTAATTATGTACGCAGAGAGTTTGTCTTACAATTGTGCGAGGGCTGGGGTTGAGGCCGCATTGCTACGCGTGCTCAGAACGTGCCAGGTGGTCTTGGTTGATGTTGCTCCGGGCGCGTTTGGCCGTGTCCGGTCGTTTAACGGCCGGACTCGAAAATTGCCTTAAAAGGCGGCTCTGTACTTCTGCCGCGAGAGCCGCTGTATGTTCCTCCATTCGGAGGGAGCGTTCCATGTTTCCATTAACCGTGATGACTCCATGAGGGCCTGGCATCTTGAGCTTAAGGTATGCATAATGCGGCACCGCGTTGAATTTTGCGAACGCGGTTCGTCCGAGCAGAGCGTGATAGCCACTGCGGAATGGGACTATGTCGAAGATTAACTCCTCGCTTCGGAAATTATCCGGGGATCCGAAGACCACTTCCAGTGTAATTGAGCGTGTACAACTGGCCTCGACACCTGGTATGACGCCTTTGAAGGTTGTCTTTGTAGGTTTAATCCTTGAAGTGTCTATGCCCATCTTTCACACTGTATCCTGATAAAGCAGGTTCAGGCTACTGCAGCCGTCCATCAGGACTCTCGTGAGGTGAAATCCATCGACGATTGGGTCTAAAACCAATGCGGCGAATCCGCCATGGCGGATACTGGTCAGATGGTCTCTTCGATCGATAGTGATCGGGCAAGAGGACCATGGGTTGAATTTTGGGGCGACTGGCTCCATCGCGTATACGTCCCTTAGTGCACGCTTCCGCTCCCTCTTGGGTATATGCGTTGCGTATATCATGTTTACCGTCCGAACTTGAGGGGGGAATCCCTTTTGTCCTCTGTTGTTCGGCGGCTGGGTCTCTGCCTCGTCATCGCTGTGTAGCCCCTTGTCATTGTTTTCGGCGATTAATTTGCCTGCCTGCTTGAATACCCAACAATCTCTATTGGTGTGGTTAGCTCGCTTTTCGGGGGTTCCATGTATTTGACAGGAGCGGTCGAGTATTCGGTCCAAATTGGACGGGCCTGGAGTGGTTCTTTTGAATGGCTTCTTCCGTTGACCGGGCTTGGAGCCTCGGAATCCGGCATTGACTGCCGTATCCTCATTGCTGTCGCCGTTAATGCGGCGTTTGTTTTTGTTTCGACGCGACCTGCCATTGCGGTCCTTGGTATCCGGACTGCCAGCGTTTTTGCTGAGGTTGTTGCTGCGAGCTAGCCAGCTATCCTCTCCCGCACAGAAGCGGGTCATGAGTGATGTGAGGGCTGCCATGGATTTTGGCTTTTCCTGTCCTAGGTGCCGGGCCAGCCACTCATCGCGGATGTTATGTTTGAAGGCAGCGAGGGCCTCTGCATCCGGACAGTCGACGATTTGATTTTTCTTTGTTAAGAACCGTGTCCAGAATTGCCTGGCCGATTCGTCTGGCTGCTGGATTATGTGGCTTAGGTCATCTGCGTCCGGTGGTCGCACATACGTGCCCTGGAAGTTGTCGAGGAATGTGGCTTCCAGGTCTTCCCAGCATCCAATTGACTCTGCGGGCAGGCTATTAAGCCAATGCCGAGCTGGTCCTATAAGCTTGAGCGGGAGATATTTGATGGCATGAAGATTGTCGCCGCGGGCCATATGTATATGGAGGAGATAATCCTCAATCCAAACAGCGGGGTCTGTTGTGCCATCGTAGGATTCGATATTAACGGGTTTAAACCCTTCAGGGATTTGATGATCCATTACTTCGTCAGTGAAGCATAGTGGGTGCGCGACACCTCTATATTGAGTAATATCGCGACGTAGCTCGAGAGAGCGTTGTCTGCTGTCTTCGGCCCGGTCGGAGTAGTTGTATCCGGCGCGACGGTATTCGTCGTGGGTCTTCGGGCGCCCACGTGATCCATAAATAGATCTGGATTGTCTTGCCTTGTCCTCCAATATATCCCGCAAGTCCGGCGCGTTCCCCCGTGGCTTCATGCTTTTTGAGCGGTGCCGGGGTATGGTTTTGGTGGAGGGCTTGCACGCCTCTCTGTCACGGCCACGAGGTGGTTGGAATGCCGTATTGTGCACTGGTGATGCAGGTTTGTATGCTTCCTCCTCTAGTCGGGGGAGCAACTTGCGTTTTGGGTAACTTTTGGAGGGGCGTTCGAGTTCATACTCTTCGGCCGTGAGGACCTCGGTCCATCTATCAGCCAGTAGGTCTTCATCAGCTTGAAGCTGTTGCTGCTTTTTCTTTAGGATATTTGCCGTGGCCATTAGCCTGCGTCTGAAACGCTCTTGTTCGACGGGATTCTCAGGCACGACGAATTCGTCGTCGTCGAGGCTTGCCTCATCTCCGGAGGGAGGTAAGTAATTATCATCCTCAACCTCTTCGTTTGCCGCCCTCTCGTGAGGGCTTGCTTCTGCCTCCTCCTGCGCTGGATCGTGCTGGAGGGGGTTGTCTTCGGCACTTTCTGGGGTGTTATTATCTCCTGTGCCGGAATCTCTATTCTTGCTGTGGCGGGATTTAGAGTGGCGCCGCTGATGTCGGCGCTTGGGCTGTTTCTTTAAGGAATCGGCCTCCGTTGCTTCTTGGCCGTCCCCATCTTTTGGGGTGTCCACCATATATATGTCGTATGACAAGGTGGTCTTCCAGTGTCCTGTAGGCACTTGTTCTTGATAGTCTCCGGCATTGTCGTCCATACCGTCGATGTCTTCGGAGTCGTAGTCGAGTACGTCGGTTAGATCGTCGACGGTGGCTACGAAGTGGGTGGTGGGTGGGCTCTGAATTTCTTCGTCGTCCATGTCCCAACCATCCTGGCCGTAGTTCGGCCAGGGCTCTCTGGATAGCGAGAGATGCTTCAGCGAATTTAAGATATCGCCGAAGGGTGAGTGCTGAAAGATGTCCGCAGCGGTGAATTCCATGATCGGCGCCCAGTCAGATTCGACTGGCAGGGGCGCAGGAGGTTTGGAGTCCGGCAGGGAGTCCGGCACCTCGGAGTCATGAGCTTTATGCGGGACAAGGTAAGTGTTCGGCTCCATCGCCGTAGAAGTTGCAGCTCCCGAGGCGGTGTCCAGCCATCCGTCCTTGATCTGAGCGATCGGCTCCGGACTATGGGTCGAAGCGGATTCGTGTGCGGCCTCCAAGGTGCTGTCCGGCGGCAGAGTTAGGTTGTGCCCATCGTGACAGCGCGGCACGCTCGGCTGTGGCTAGATCCATCGAAGATCAAGTCCCCGCGGATATCGGCCATGAAGTTTAGGCTTCCAAACCCGACCTGACGGCCAGGGGCCTAGCTTTCGATCTGCTCCAGATGGCCAAGTGAGTTGGCCTGTAGTGCGAAGCTGCCGAATACGAAGATCTATCCGGGGAGAAAAGTCTCACCCAGGACTGCGTCGTTGTCGATTGAAGAGGCCATCAAGCCTATCAGTGACGACACAGAGGAACTCTCAATGAAAGCACCAATGTCGGTGTCAAAACCGGCGGATCTCGGATAGGGGGTCCCGAACTGTGCGTCTAGGCGGATGGTAACAGGAGACAAGGGACATGATGTTTTACCCAGGTTCGGGCCCTCTTGATGGGGTAAAACCCTACGTCCTGCTTGATTGATATTGATATTGTGGATGTTTACAAGAGTGGATCTACCACGAGATCAAGGAGGCTAAACCCTAGAAGCTAGCCTATGGTATGATTGTAATGGTTGTTGTTGTTGTTGTGTCCTACGGACTAGAGCCATCCGGTTTATATAGACACCGGAGAGGGCTAGGGTTACATAGAGTCGGTTACAATAGTAGGAGATCTATGTATCCGTATCGCCAAGCTTGCCTTCCACGCCAAGGAAAGTCACATCCGGACACGGGACGAAGTCTTCAATCTTGTATCTTCATAGTCTTGGAGTCCGGTCGATGATGATGATAGTCCGGCCGATGATAGTTCGGCCGATGATGGTAGTCCGGCTATCCGGACACCCCTAATGTGGGACTCCCTCACCGGAGAAGAAGGCCAAGAAGGTAGCCATGGGGACCAGGAAAGGTCTCCGGCGCCGGGCCGTAATAGACTCGTCGTCCGAGGACGCCAAGGCAGGTTCCTCCCACGAAGGCGGGGAGGAAGAAGAGATACCCCCTCCCCGCACCGGGGAGGAGAAGAAGAGAAAAGCTGCCCCATAGGGGGAGGCTAGGACGCCTAAGAAGGGAAAGACATCCCTTCCGGACTACTCCACCACGGCCGCTTACAGCAACGAGGAGTGGTTGCCCAGGGGCAAGCCCCTGGCGAAATTGTAAGTATTCGTACTCCATAGTACGTTTAACGCGTCTTAGCTTCATTGTTTGTTACAACACGGAGCTCGCATGTGCAGTCCGGCCAAGTCCCACCTCGAGGTATCCTCTTCTGATGGGTCCTTGAGTGAATCGGAGATGAATAACTATTCACTCTCGACGGCCACCTCCCAACGGCCTGCGGATGATACTAAGGTGTTGTCCCACAGAATACCGGAATAGGGGGTGACGGTTCTGGAGATGCCACAAGGTGAAATCACAGACGCCGGGCACATGGGGGGTAAGATCCCCATGGATTATGCTGACGGGAGCCGCAACAAGTTTGGATCCCAGCCAGATACTGTGCCGGAACCCCCAATGGTTCCGGATTCAAGTAAGCAGCCCCTCGTTAAGGAGGGCGAGCCGTCAGTGCCGATGACCTCTGTCTAGCCGGAGGCATCGGTTAATTTGCTGGAAGTGCTTCGCGGCGCTTCCATCAACGAAGAGCATCGTACTCTTATGAGTACGGTGATTGAGAAGGTTCGGTCCGCCAAAAGCGGATTGACCGAAGCCTGCGCCAGCCTCCTAACAGGCTTTGAGGTAAGTAACGAAAGTGTAAGAAAATATCACCTGATAGACAGTAGCCCCTGATACTCTGTTTGGTGTTCGGAAAGAAAAGCCAAACGGAGGGTCAATTTTTGTCCGCAGGAGTCTGACAATAAATGTCTATGTGAATAAGCAGGCGTTGCTGCTGGCCGCTGCCGCCCGTACTGCAGAGGTCGCCAGACTGAAGTGGGACCTGGGGCAGGTCGAAGAAGAGCTCAGCCTCACGAAGAGGCAGCTCGAAGAGAACAAAGGTAAGTGATACCCCGTCCGTGTGTCACATAAAGGAAAAAAATTGGTGATGCTAACAGAAACATCATGAATTTTAATAGGGGCCACGACCGAAGTGGCGGCCCTGAAGAAAGTGCTATCTGAGGCCAAAGACAAGGCAGCCAAGCAGCGCAGCGAGAGTGAAAAACAGGATGCTCGGGTGAGCGAGGTATAGCAAGAGCTCCAGGACTTCGACAAAAAAATCGAGTCCTTGGAGCATGACTTCAAGACGCAAGAGTCCGAGCTTGCGAAGGCCCAAAAGGCCCTCTAGGAAATTCAAGTGGCCAAAAAGATAGCGGCGGGTAAGGCATTCATTATGCAAAGCAAGCATGTGGTGGAGACATTTCTTTTACTTACCCGAATTCGGAGCTCTCCAGGGGCATTCGCAGATCTGCCACGCAGCATATTGGATGCCAGGGAGTTCTATCGTGCCGAAGAGGGGAGCTCGACGGAGAAGTTGTTCTGGTCACAGTATGCCGGGGCCGAACATCTGATGCCCTCGAGTGACTAGCTGAAACAATTGGTCGAACTCCACAAGGCGGCCAAACTGGCCATGAGGGACTTCATAGTCCGGCTGTGGCCCGGCGAGACCCTGCCCGACAGCTACTTCGGCCTTATAAAGCGGATGGTAAATGCCTATCCACGGCTTGAAGGGATTAAGCGATCCGTCTGCATTTAGGGTGTCCGTCGAGCCTTTGCCTGTGCGAAAGTGCACTAGGCCAAAATGGATGTAGAGAAGCTATTGACGGAGGGACCGCCGGAGGGCAAGGCGCATCGCCACCCCGAGAAGTGTAAGTGCATCTAGTGCCCCTTAGTGATTTTGGTGTATTGAAGACTTATAGGTTAAGGGACTAATGCGTTTGTGAGTATACACAGGTCTATAAGGCTATGAGGATTTTGATATTTACAGAGAAAGTCGACCCCTAAAAATGAAGTTCTTCAACTGAAGACTTTGATATTCTGAAGACTTTCTGAAGACTTTGAAAGTGAAGAAATTGGTGTGACCTTGAAGACTTGGTATTCATTTGTGGAACATGAAGCATGAAGACTTTTGTTTTCGTAGTTTCATTTTCTCTTTCTTGAGTCATAGGAAACACCATACTGTTAAAGGGGGTCGAGGAAATACTAAGGAAAAATTTCCATGTGATGCTCAACTCAAAATCCTACACCTACCAATCCCTTCGAGTGAAGCCTTTGGAAATATCATACAGTTCAGTCACTTTCTTCAGTGACAGAGACGAAGTTCTTCTGGTCACTGATGAATTTGTTCTGACTGAGGAGTTAGGAATTCGTCAGTGCGAATTACCTACACAGTGAGGAACATGATAGCCCTGAGGAATTTGAGAGTCAAATTTCCGACCGTTGCTGTGCTGCGCGCCAGCTGTCCCAAAATATCTTATCCACCTAACGGTCATATCATTGAGGGGCATTTATGTCTTATCATGTCGGGCTGCTCCCTAGGCTATAAATAGCCGCCCCCTACAACCACTAGCTGGTTGGCTGCTCCGAGAGAACTTGACACTTGTCATTTCAGAGCAACCCATCCTCCGAGGACTTTGAGCGAAAATCATCAAGTGAGGAAAACCCAAAACCAAACCCCTACAAACCCAAAGTGGTTGAGCATCACTGAAGAAATTGATCCTGCGTGGATCCGATGCTTGTTACCTTTGAAGACTGTGCTTCTTCCAGACGGTTAGGCGTCAAGGTCTAGAGCATCCAAGAGGAATTGTGGATTGCCGAGTGACCAAGTCTGTGAAGGTTTGGAAGTCGCCTGAAGACTTACCACGAGTGATTGGACGAGATCTGCGTGATCTTAGTTCAAGGAGAATACGGTGAGGACTGGGTGTCCTGAGCTGCGTGCTCAGAGACTGGGTGTCTGGGACTGCGTGTCCTCGAGTTTAAATACTCAGCCGCTCCAACTAGACATACAACTGAGACAGCAGTTGGAACTGGTCTACCAAATCATTGTCTTCACCAACCTAACTGGTTCTATTTCCTCAACCCTTTCATTTCCTCATTACTGTGTTGAGTGTTTGTTCATATCTGTGTTTGAAGACTTTGACTGAAGACTTTCTCAATTTCCTCAGTTTAATTTCTTCAGTCTATTTGTCTTCATCTTGTGTTATCTTGTGATTACGCTTTCTGTACTCTGTGCTAGTCTTCATTTCATCATGATGACCATGCTTGTATTCTGTTATGCTTACTTCTGAGTACTTATTCCGCTGCTAATAGATCTTCGCTAAGGAATTTCCTCACCGGCAAATTCCTCAGTGAAGAATTCATAAAAATCGATCACCCCCCCCCTCTAGTCGATGTAAAGCACTTTCAATTGGTATCAGAGCAAGGTACTCCCTTGTTCTGTGTGATTTTGGTTTAACCGCCTGGAGTTTTAGTTATGTCGACCGCAGGTATGAAGAAAGTGACATGCCCTATCTTTGACGGTCATGATTATCCCAAGTGGAAGGCCATGATGAGGAAGCGCCTGGTGGTAATGAACAGCGAGCTGTGGACCGTCACTGACATTGGTCTTACTGATCTATGCAAGATGGCGGACGCTGATGATATTCACAAGTACACTCGACTTGACATCTTGGCGAAGGATATCATCTGTTCCTGCCTATCCAGAGATCAATTCAGGCTCATTATGCATCTTTGCAATGCAACGCTTATCTGGGACCGAATCTCTAATGTCTATGAAGGTCATCGAACCCGTCATGATCCTTGGTTTGAGGACTTCAAGGAATCTCTCAAAACGATGACTTTCGAACCAGAATCATCATCTTCTGCATCATGTCTCATGGCAAAAGGTGACGAGGTAACCGAATGTTCCTCATCTGAATTCAGTGACTGTGAATCTGATGATGATGAATCTGATGATGATATTGAACCTAGCTATACCAAACTTGTTTGCATTGCCACCAAACAACAACATGCCTTGGAAAAGGTTCAAAACATGCTAGACAAAAGTGATGATATGTTGGGTGAAGAAATGGATCGCACTAAAGCCCTGACTGAAAATCTTCAGAGACTTCAGTCTAGGTTTGATAACCTTCAAAGTCATCATAACACTCTCTTATCTGATCATGAGAAACTTTCTTATGAATTTCTTCAAAGAAAGCAAGATCTTGAGAAGCTAAGAGTGAGTTATGAAGATCTTCAGAAGGAGCGCGATTCATTACTAGCTCAATAAATCAGCGCTTCTCAGGAAGAATTTGTTCCTCCATGCTTAAAGTGCATTGAACGTGAATCTGCTAATTCTTCACCTGAATGTTCAAATGCTTCAACTGTTACAAATTCTTCAACTGCCTATGCTATCACTAATTCCTCATCTGTGGACATTGCTAGTACCACTGACGATGCAGGGCTGAAGGAATTGTACACAACAGGCATGTACAAAAGCCTCAAAGGGCATCAGATTCTTTGTGATGTGCTCAAAAAGCAGATCCTCAACAGAAACCCTAGGAAAGAGGGTATTGCCTTTGAGAGGAAACTTAATGCTGATGGAACATATTGGAAGCCTGAGCAGTACCCCAAAACCTCATGGGTTTCTGCAAAGGGACCTCCAGTTGATCCATCTAACTTATCTGGCTTTACATGTGAATCTTCTCATTCTTCTCATGAGTCATTTGACTCCAACTATAAACTGTTCAAAAATCAGAATGGTGAAGTATTTGCTAGATATGTTGGGACTAACTACAGGAACCGTTCCCCTATGAAGAAAATCCGGGTTCCCAAAAGTTATGTTGAAAGTCTTCAGGTGAATGTCCTCATGACACCACCTGTGAAGAACAGGAACCCCAGATCAAACTCTTCATATGGACCTAATTCTTCATATGGATCCAAGTCCTCATATGGACCAAATTCCTCAAATGGATCAAAGTCCTCATATGATTATCATCGTGCTAACAACTCTGTTTCGCAGGGTAGAGCTAAGGGCTATGAATATGCACATTATTCTTCAAATCATTATGTTCATAAGCCCTCGAAGAATTTCTCTACTTATTCATATGCTTACCCTAACCCCTCTTATGTGAAACGAAATGGTTTGGCCTCTATGCCACCCTTCTCTTATGGTGCTCGCAGAGTGATGAACTCTTTGCCACCCCTTCAGATGTGGGTGGTGAAGAAAAAGAACTAATCTCTTCTGCAGGGTCGGGTCTCCAGACGTGCTTTAACGTCTGAAGAATTTGCTGGGGACCTGACAAAATTGCCTGAAAGGATGCTGGCTAATCATGATGAAATTCATCTGATGAAGTTGATATCATATTCTTCATTGATGAAGCATATGAGATTGTAAGTTACACTAATTCAGCTGCAGGATGATCAACCCAAAACCACTGAATGGGTCCTCGATAGTGGATGTACAAATCACATGACTGGTGACAAGAATCTTTTGATGGATGCTCCCTTATCACCGTCACATCTGAAGCACATCATCTTTGCTGACAAAGGCAAAAGTCAGGTATTGGGTCTTGGTAAGGTTGCGATCCCTAAGGATAAACACATGGACAAAGTCATGCTTGTTGAGTCCTTAGGATACAACCTCATGTCAGTCTCAATGCTTTGTGATCTTGATATGGTTGTTGTCTTTGGCAAGTATCGCTGTGTTGTGATTATGGAAGCGGACAATTCCAAAGTCTTCGAAGGCTTTAGGAGAGGAGACTTGTATATTGTTGATTTATCTACAGGACCACAACCAGCCGTGTGTCTACTTGCAAAAGCTTCAGAAGGCTGGCTATGACATCGAAGACTTGGTCACGCAGGCATGAGGAATTTGCGCACGCTTGCAAAGAAGAAGCATGTCATTGGCATTGAGAATGTCAAATTCCTTAAGGATCACTTATGCGGAGCCTGTGAAGCTGGAAAAATGACCAAGGCCAAGCATCCAGCGAAGACTATCATGACCACTACTCGTCCATTCGAATTGCTTCACATGGACCTCTTCGGACCCAATCATTACTCAGCAGTCACTAATGCTGCATCTCTATATGGTTTTGTCATTGTTGATGATTACTCTCGATATACATGGGTACACATTGTTACTTACAAACATGAAGTGCAGGAAGTCTTCAAACGATTTTCCTCGAGGGCTTCAACCAACTTTGGTGTGAAGATCAAGCACATCAGAAGTGACAATGGAACTGAGTTCAAGAATTCCGGTCTTGCTGACTATCTTGATGAACTTGGTATTACTCATGAGTTATCTGCTCCCTATACTCCTCAGAAAAATGGCGTCATGGAGCGCAAGAACAGAACTCTTGTGGAGATGGCTCGCACTATGCTTGATGAATAAAAAACGCCTCATTATTTTTGGATTAATGCAATTGATACTGCGTGCCACATCATCAATAGAGTATATCTTCACAAATTCTTCAAGAAGACGGCCTATGAACTCCACACTGACAAGAAACCCAATGTGAGTTATTTCAAAGTCTTCGGTGCTAAATGTTGGATTAGAGATCCACACCACAATTCTAAATTTGCACCGAAAGCACATGAAGGTTTTATGCTTGGTGACGGAAAGGACTCGCACACCTACAAAGTCTTCAACAATGCTCTTCACAAGGTTGTTGAAACTGTAGATGTGCGGTTCGATGAAACTAATGGCTCGCAAAGAGAGCACCTACCTTCTCTGTTAGATGAACCAGCACCTGAGGATTCTATCAAGTTCAAGGCAACAGAGGATGTCATTCCTACTGAAGAATTTGCTGAAGAATTCATTCCAGTACGCGAAGAACGTCGAGCTGATGCACCTGAAGATAATGCCGAAGACAATGGTGCTGAGGAAAATGATCAAATACCTCGATGACAACCAGCTCATCCTCGCGTTGCAAAAGTAGTTCAAGTTGACAAGATCATCGATGACATTGAAGTGCCAGGTCCTCTCACACGCTCAAAAGCTTCACATTTATCTAACTTTTGTGGGCACTATGCTTTTGTCTCTATCACAGAGCCCACTAAGGTAGATGAAGCATTTCTGGAGCCGGAGTGGATTCAGGCTATGCAAGAAGAATTACATCAGTTCGAGCTCAACAATGTCTGGGAACTGGTCAAACGTCCAGATCCTTGCAAGCATAATATCATTGGCAAAAAGTGGTTCTACCGCAACAAGCAAGATGAAAATGGCCTTGTGGTGAGGAATAAGGCACGACTGGTAGATCAAGGCTACACACAGGTTGAAGGAATTGATTTCGATGAAACTTTTGCACCTGTTGCTAGACTTGAGTCTATTCGCATATTACTTGCTTATGCTAACCATCATGATATCATCTTATATCAAATGGATGTGAAAAGTGCATTCCTCAATGGTAAGCTTGAGGAAGAAGTATATGTTGCTCAACCCCCAGGTTTTGAAGATCCAAAGAATCCTGACAAAGTCTTCAGACTCAATAAGGCCCTCTATGGCCTCAAGCAAGCCCCTCGGGTGTGGTATGATACATTGAAGGAATTCTTCATGAAGAATGGCTTCACACCCGGTTCACTCGACCCTACTCTCTTTACTAAATCTTATGATGGTGAACTGTTTGTGTGCCAAATATATGTTGATGATATTATCTTTGGCTGTACTGACCAACGTTATAGTGATGAATTTGCCTATATGATGAGTGAAGAATATCAAATGTCTATGATGGGAGAGTTGAAATTCTTCTTAGGTCTTCAAATTCGTCAACAGCGCAATGGCATATTCATATCTCAGGAGAAATACCTCAAAGATGTACTGAGGAAATTCGGCATGCAAGATTGCAAAGGCGTCAAAATTCCTATGCCCACAAATGGCCATCTATGCACTAATGAAAATGGTATTGACTTCGATCACAAGGTATACCACTCCATGATTGGTTCTTTATTGTACTTATGTGCATCTAGGCTAGATATAATGCTTAGTGTTTGCATGTGTGCCCGATTTCAAGCTGCACCGAAGGAATCACACCATAAGGCTGTGAAGCATATTCTTCGATATCTAGCTCACACACCAACACTAGGATTATGGTACCCCAAGGGCTCTACCTTTGATCTCATTGGATATTCTGACTCTGACTATGCTGGTGATCGTGTGGACCGCAAGTCAACTTCTGGCACTTGTCATTTCCTCGGACGATCTTTAGTCTGTTGGTCCTCGAAGAAACAGAACTGCGTATCACTATCCACTGCGGAAGCTGAATACATTGCTGCTGGCTCTTGCTGTGCTCAACTGCTTTGGATGAAGCAAACACTCAAGGACTATGGCATCAACGTGAAGAATGTGCCTCTCCTCTGCGACAATGATAGTGCCATCAAGATTGCTCACAACCCAGTTCAGCACTCAAAGACAAAGCACATTCAGATTCGTCATCATTTTATTCGTGATCATGTGTTGAAGGGCGACATCTCCATCGAGCACGTGAAGACTGAAGAACAGCTAGCTGATATCTTCACTAAGCCCTTGGATGAGAAGAGATTTAGCAAGTTGCGGTGTGAGCTAAATATCTTAGATTCTTCGAATGTTCTTTGAAAAGGACACACATCCTAACACTTATGCAAAATTGATGACTTAGATGTGCAACACATGAAGAAACGTTTTTCTTCAATCAATGAAGAATAACACTCTAAGTGTGAAGAAATTAATGAAGAATTTGATCCTCAGAACCCTACGACAATTGTACGCGGTGTCTGAAATCATCATTCTTATACGGTGGGTCACGCCACCACAAAAAGTTGAAAATCTTCACTTTGAGTTTTTCCTCAGTTTTGAAATTCTTCAGTTGTTCAAATTCTTCAACTTTTCAAAATCTTCACTGTTTCCTTCGTTTTTCTTCATTGGCTATATATATATAAGAGTTTATGTCCTCTACAGCATTCACTTATAGCTATTTCTTCAAGTTGCTTCTTCTGCTAAGTGAATGTGATCGGACCCTTCCCCCTCTATGCTATACTCAACCCAATCTATTCACAAATTCTTCATGTGCGTTCTATTTGAAACTCGTTCAAAATCTTCACTGTGTCCTTGTCAGCTGAAGAAATTGCGAACGAAACTTTAAAACAAATCTTATCCAAATTTTCGGTTTTGCCGCTCAAACTGTTCCGCATCCCACGATGCATTATTCTATTCACCCACGATCGTACACGATCTCCACTACACAATACGTGGGTGACACATGTCGTGAGAAGGAGAATGGTCAGGGGCACGTTCGTCCTAAATCTTCGGGCGAACAGTTTTTCACTGCCTCTATAAATATCCCTGTCTCCTTCCTCACTTCATTTACTCCGCTCGACCTCTCTCTCCTGCTCGAGCTCCTCAAACCCTAGCACCGCCACTACTCCATCATCGCCGGTGAGGAAGAGCTTCGCTGCCTCGACCACGTCGCCGTCGTACACATGCCGACCGCGGAAATCTTCACTCCGCCGCCGTAGCTGTCTTCCTCTGCCAAGTTAGGGTGTGGGAGATCTAACCTGATGAACGTCTCATCTGTTCTTCTCAGTTCATCGTGTTCTTCACTTCGGGTAATTAAAAGTTACTTTTATTACTCGCTTTGATTCTCAAGCTTTCTTGAAAATCTTCAAAGGTGTTTATTCTACAAATCTTCACACATATGAACACCTCACACGTTATATGCTCTTGATTAGTTTCTCTAAGCATCATTTTTCTTCAAGATTCCTCAATTGTGTGGATTTTCAATCTGTACAACTCTGGAACCTAAGACAAAGAACGCTTAGTGAAATTCCTCAAGGCTCATCTGGTCAAATTCCTCAAAACTTGTTCTTTTCGAAAAACCTTCTGAGAACGCATATGACCTCTCCAAATTCCTCGCACCTGTACTCTGTTCACAGGTACTCATGTCTGCTGCTGAATCACTAGGTTCTCATCAACTTAACTCATTTGCAGCGTTCCTTGAAGAAAAACTGCATACTTCTTCAGAGAACTCGATTGTTCAAATTCCTCAACTGAAGAATATGGCAGACGGAAAGAAGCCGCAGAAAGGAGGAAAGAAACCTGAGGTTATGACTGCGTTTGAAATCCCTGAGGAAATTTACACTGACTATTGCACACCTGATGAAGCAAAATTTGGCAAAGAAAACAAAAATCAGCGCAAGGTGCACATTCAGAAGATTGAACGGAGATGGGCAAGGGAATGGAGGGAATACAGATATGTGACTCCAAAGTACATGAAGAAATTCGCCCTCAATCCTCCATGCCCAAGAGCTCCATTGGCACCTGGCCAAGTAGCTGACCCCACAAGCATCAAACGTGGTGAGGACTTTCCTGAAGAATTGGCTAAGTGCCAAGCTAAATTGGCAAGACAAGCCAAGGAGGCAGTGAAGAAATTCAATGAGGATTCTGCCACTGCTACTGCTACTGAGGCCTCGGTCAAACGAAGGAAATCCATGCCAAAGAAGCCTACTCGTAAGCCAAGTGCTTCACCAACAGCGCCCTCACGGCCAAGTTCCTCAGCAATGCCCTCACGGCAAATTCCTCGCACTGCCATAGCTCCACCAAAGTCCTCAACAGCTCCTTCAAAGTCCTCAGCTCCTGTGCATCTGGCTACATGTCAAAGGACTGCAGGTTTCTCGATTCCCTCTGGTGTTTTAGCAAGTTCCTCAGCTGCACCAATTTCATCATCTGGCCCCACACTATTGAAGACCAAAGTAACAGCTGGACGAGGTTCTCGGCCAAGTCCAAAGAAGAAACAGGTCGCATTCCATGTGCCTTCTGATGATGAAGCTTCTGATGATGAACTTGCAGAAATCATCAGAGACAGACAGGTGAAGGCCGCTAGAGCCAAAGGCACATCTGTGCCACTGCTGTTGGATCCGAGAAAAATCCTCGATTACATTGAGCTCTGGCACAAGGATCCAAACACCCCAATGCCTGATTTTCATCTGACTCCTGGACAAAGTCATATGTTGTCCCATTTCATCACTGAAGAGAAATGGAAGTTTGAAAAGGCAAGAGAGATCAAGAAAGCTCAATACAGAAAGGAGAAGCTCCTAAAGAAAAACGTAGTCAGAATGACACCTGAGGAACTTCTCCAGACTCAGTCTGAAATTCAAGCCCTCAGCAAAGACTTTGATGCCTACTATGCTGATTGGCAGAGAGCTAAAGTAAGATTCGTCAATCTGACAAAGAAATTCACGAATGTTGCAGCCCCATTGCAACAAGAAAATCTTCAGGCTGTAGACTCTACTCAGCCTGCTGAAGAACATGCCAGCACCGCTGATGACTTTCAGCCTGCTGAAGAACATGCTCGTTCTAGGGCTGGTGAAGAAATTCCAGCTGCTGAATAAATTGCCAGGGCATCCACTAGTGGTGTGCCTAAAGAAACTGAAGAAGTCAGGGCAACTGCATCAGTTGCGCCTGAAGAAAATCAACCAGATTCCTCAGCTCCATCTGCACCTACACCAACTCCAATTCTTCCATGTGCATCCGATGTGAAGAAGACCAAGGGAGCAGAGCGAGCTGCAGTGAAGAAAAGGAAGGCATCAGCTGCGTCAAATTCTTCGGCTGCGAAGAAAATGAAGCCAATGACCAGCTCACTCGAAAATCCAATTGATGCTGTTCCGATTTCCTCCATGCCATCAAAGGACCTTGTTCCTTTTGGAGAAGACTATGTGATCCCAAGTGGATCTGATGAAGAACATCATTCTGCTGCTTCGTCAGAGCAGGTTGATGAAGAAATTGAAGTGGAAGCAATCCCTTCAACCCCAATCATTTCCTTGCCTATGCCTCAGTTCATAGCTGAAGAGGCCGGTGTTGAGGAACTTGAAGAAGATGTGGATATTGGAAGCACAACGCCAGTGATGAACGATGACTTTTGGGAAAGTCAGCATCCAAATTCTCCACTCTTCACCCCACTCCAACAGATACCTCAGTCCCCTGCACCAACAGTTCAAATGGGCTCTAAAGAAACTCATCCCACTCCATCTGTCCATGAAGAAATTCCAGCCACTAGTGCTGATGAACCTGCTGCTGCTGATCCTCAGACTGCACCTATTGAGGAACAAGAAATTCCTCAGCCTGAAGAACCTGAGCTCGCGATTCTTGAGGTGGTGATGCAACTCACTGATACCCCTCTGCCAAAGCCAAAGAATCCATTCTCAAGCAAACAGAAGTTCAAGGCTGAAGATTTCTTTGCCGAGCATGTATTCTTCACTGATTATAATCCATATGATTCTGCTCGCATAAGGAAGAGGCGTTTCTGGACTCCCAGCCAAGCCAATTTCTATTCCTCAGTGCTTTTCGGCAAAGACAAAGTCTTCGATCATGCACATATTCCTCATGTGGACATGGAATCTCTGCCCGGCTTTGAGCCAGTCCTCAGTGTTCTTCATGATGCAGGACTTCTGAATTTCTGCATTGATATCTGTGACTGGAATGAAGAACTCATTCTTCAATTCTATGCAACTCTGCACATCACCGGAGACGCTGAAGACGTGAACTCATGGGTATTAGACTGGATGTCTGAAAATACTCAATACAAGGCACCAGCAACTGAATTGCTTTGTACTCTACCACTCAGTCCTCCACTTGATGGTGCTCGTTGTATCTACAACGAACCAGAACTTTCAGATCACTATATGCAAGTACTGATGAAGCCTTTGAAGCCAAGGCAGGCCCCACGAACCAAATTCCTCGTCAAGGAATTACTCTATGTGCCTCGGACTGTCTATCGAATTCTGACGAAGGCAATGAGTCCCATCAGAGGCCATGACTCAAATGATGAAGAAGTCGTTGGCATCATGAATAATATGCTTTTCAACATCATTCATGGCGTTCCCGTCAACTTCCATGATTTCTTCATGAGGACTCTGGCCAATATTGCTATGTCACCATTCGAGCTGAAGCCCTATGCTCCTTCGATTATGAGATTCATCAGGGCAAGATCTTCACTGAATTACAAAGCTGACACTCTGAACCACGGTAGCTACTTGCCTCCCATTGAAGTCCTCAAACGGACAGTTTCATCAGCTGATGATAAAGGCAAGGCCGCTGCTATGATCGATGAAGGCATTCGTCCATTGGATGGTCAATTTCGCAAGGCTGCATCTTACTCTACCAATGACGATTCTGCCACACATGACTCTGCCGCAAATACCTCAGCTAAGCAAAATCCTCAAGCCACAGCACCCAGGGTGATGACTCACCGTGAGTTACTCCTCAGTCTTCATCAGAAGGTTGATCGCAATCACAAATGGGTAAAGCGTCAGTTTGGTGCACTTCTTCACAATATGACCTCAACACATAATGCAGTGAAGAAGAACCAATACTACCTTCATGAAACCTTCAACTGCACCTGGGCTGTCCTCAGTCATGTCTACAGCGCTGAAGAACTGAAGACTATGGGTCTCAAGGAAGAATTTGACTGGTCTGCACCTCCTCCGAAGAAATTCAAGAAGGTCAAAATTCCTCCACTTGTGGCCAACTCTTATTCTTCATCGCGTGACACTGATGAGTATGAAGATTTGAACGACAATGCGGCAAGCCCTGCTACAACAAACAACCCCGACAACGCTGGCGCTCCTCCATCGACTTGAAATTCTTCAGGGGCGTTAGTCCTCAGTTTCAATCCTTTTGGTCATTTGATGACAAAGGGGGAGAAATCTGAGTTAATCTTCAAGCGGGTCTGTATTAAGGGCATTTTTTTAAGTTACAACTCTCGTTCTTCTGAAACTTTTATTTGGATCGAGTTGTAATCTTAAACCCGATGGTGCGCTGATACTTTTGTTGCATTATGCTTTGCATGCTTATTCCTCGTTAATGACATTGCACGCATGCTGAATCTCATCAGGCACCATATTTCATCATGCATTTCAAATTCTTCATATTATATATCAAATGCGTGTATGAATTACAAGATATAGGGGGAGATCTCCATGATTCAACTCTTCAAATGTGCATTGCCTCAAAAGCAAATTCCTCACTATGCACATCTTCAGGGGGAGTTCTACTATATCTTGTAGTCAAATTCCTCAATATCAGTGTATACACTTCATATGTTTATCCCCGTTGAAAACTTAACCTATGTTGTCATCAATCACCAAAAAGGGGGAGATTGTAAGTGCATCTAGTGCCCCTTAGTGATTTTGGTGTATTGAAGACTTATAGGTTAAGGGACTAATGCGTTTGTGAGTATACACAGGTCTATAAGTCTATGAGGAGTTTGATATTTACAGAGAAAGTCGACCCCTAAAAATGAAGTTCTTCAACTGAAGACTTTGATATTCTGAAGACTTTCTGAAGACTTTGAAAGTGAAGAAATTGGTGTGACCTTGAAGACTTGGTATTCATTTGTGGAACATGAAGCGTGAAGACTTTTGTTTTCGTAGTTTCATTTTCTCTTTCTTGAGACATAGGAAACACCGTACTGTTAAAGGGGGTCGAGGAAATTCTAAGGGAAAATTTCCATGTGATGCTCAACTCAAAATCCTACACCTACCAATCCTTTTGAGTGAAGCCTTTGGAAATCTCATACAGTTCAGTCACTTTCTTCAGTGACAAAGACAAAGTTCTTCTGGTCACTGATGAATTTGTTCTGACTGAGGAGTTAGGAATTCGTCAGTGCGAATTACCTACACAGTGAGGAACATGATAGCCCTGAGGAATTTGAGAGTCAAATTTCCGACCGTTGCTCTGCTGTGCGCCAGCTGTCCCAAAGTATCTTATCCACCTAACGGTCATATCATTGAGGGGCATTTATGTCTTATCATGTCGGGCTGCTCCCGAGGCTATAAATAGCCGCCCCCTACAACCACTAGCTGGTTGGCTGCTCCGGGAGAACTTGACACTTGTCATTTGAGAGCAACCCATCCTCCGAGGACTTTGAGCGAAAATCATCAAGTGAGGAAAACCCAAAACCAAACCCCTACAAACCCAAAGTGGTTGAGCATCACTGAAGAAATTGATCCTGCATGGATCCGACGCTTGTTACCTTTGAAGATTGTGCTTCTTCCAGACGGTTAGGCGTCAAGGTCTAGAGCATCCAAGAGGAATTGTGGATTGCCGAGTGACCAAGTCTGTGAAGGTTTGGAAGTCGCCTGCAGACTTACCACGAGTGATTGGACGAGATCTGCGTGATCTTAGTTCAAGGAGAATACGGTGAGGACTGGGTGTCCTGAGCTGCGTGCTCAGAGACTGGTTGTCCGGGACTGCGTGTCCTCGAGTTTAAATACTCAGCCGCTCCAACCAGACGTACAACTGAGACAGCAGTTGGAACTGGTCTACCAAATCATTGTCTTCACCAACCTAACTGGTTCTATTTCCTCAACCCTTTCATTTCCTAATTACTGTGTTGAGTGTTTGTTCATATCTGTGTTTGAAGACTTTGACTGAAGACTTTCTCAATTTCCTCAGTTCAATTTCTTCAGTCTGTTTGTCTTCATCCTGTGTTATCTTGTGATTACGCTTTCTGTACTCTGTTCTAGTCTTCATTTCATCATGATGACCATGCTTGTATTCTGTTATGCTTACTTCTGAGTACTTATTCCGCTGCTAATAGATCTTCGCAAAGGAATTTCCTCACTGGCAAATTCCTCAGTGAAGAATTCATAAAAATCGATCACCCCCCCCTCTAGTCGACGTAACGCACTTTCAATTGGTATCAGAGCAAGGTACTCCCTTGTTCTGTGTGATTTTGGTTTAACCGCCTGGAGTTTTAGTTATGTCGACCGCAGGTATGAAGAAAGTGACATGCCCTATCTTTGACGGTCATGATTATCCCAAGTGGAAGGCCATGATGAGGAAGCGCCTCATGGTAATGAACAGCGAGCTGTGGACCGTCACTAAGATTGGTCTTACTGATCTATGCAAGATGGCGGACGCTGATGATATTCGCAAGTACACTCGACTTGACATCTTGGCGAAGGATATCATCTGTTCTTGCCTATCCAGCGATCAATTCAGGCTCATTATGCATCTTTGCAATGCAAAGCTTATCTGGGACCGAATCTCTGATGTCTATGAAGGTCATCGAACCCGTCATGATCCTTGGTTTGAGGACTTCAAGGAATCTCTCAAAACGATGACTTTCGAACCAGAATCATCATCTTCTGCATCATGTCTCATGGAAAAAGGTGACGAGGTAACCGAATGTTCCTCATCTGAATTTGGTGACTGTGAATCTGATGATGATGAATCTGATGATGATATTGAACCTAGCTATACCAAACTTGTTTGCATTACCACCAAACAACAACATGCCTTGGAAAAGGTTCAAAACATGCTAGACAAAAGTGATGATATGTTGGGTGAAGAAATGGATCGCACTAAAGCCCTGACTGAAAATCTTCAGAGACTTCAGTCTAGGTTTGATAACCTTCAAAGTCATCATAACACTCACTTATCTGATCATGAGAAACTTACTTATGAATTTCTTCAAAGAAAGCAAGATCTTGAGAAGCTAAGAGTGAGTTATGAAGATCTTCAGAAGGAGCGCGATTCATTACTAGCTCAACAAATCAGCGCTTCTCAGGAAGAATTTGTTCCTCCATGCTTAAAGTGCATTGAATGTGAATCTGCTAATTCTTCACCTGAATGTTCAAATGCTTCATCTTCATCTTGTGTTATCTTGTGATTATGCTTTCTGCACTCTATGCTAGTCTTCATTTCATCATGATGACCATGCTTGTATTCTGTTATGCTTACTTCTAAGTACTTATTCCGCTGCTAATAGATCTTCGCTAAGGAATTTCCTCACCGGCAAATTCCTCAGTGAAGAATTCATAAAAATCGCCTATTCACCCCCCCCTCTAGTCGACGTAACGCACTTTCAAGAAGTATTATGACGGTGTTATGAAAGGTGCCCGCCTTGTGGCTGATGAATGTGCCAAGGATGTACTTTTTGAGTGAATGTACTCATGTCGTCCTGTAATATGAAAATGAGTTCGTGTGTGATATAATGCTTTTTGATTTAAAATATTACCTTGTGTGCAACCGTTTATAAAATTCTGAAAGTTGGCCAGTTGTCGGCTTCCGCCCCCATGTAACTAGTACTGGGGTGTTCGTGGTAAACCCAAACACTCTTTATCCAAATTTTTGGTCCTTTAAGGAGGTGTTTAGCGCAACGAACAAGGTAATCGGACTATGCGGCTTTATCACTCTCACTTAGCCATAGAAGTCTACAATTTTAAATTTCGGCAAAGCTCCTAGTATTCGGAAGGCCGAACTTGGGGCGCTATACATGCCCAAATCGGACAAGGCCGATTCCTTGCCTAAAGCGGAAAAAGTCTTTAAGGATTTAAGACCTCTCGAACAGCGACCAGCTCTCGCTGCATCATGACAGTCAGTTTTTGGCTTTCTCTACTGAGGTGCTCGTCCAGAGGAACCGGGACACAATCACAGTAGTTCTCCCTGCGCTACCTTAGCCGATATAGCGGAATGTAAGGAACCAAAAAAAGGGAGCCTAGCAAACCCAACTATTGACCCAAGACATGATTCAGGGCTGATGCATATAATGCTATTAGTTCGGGGTGCCGCACAGTTGAAAGTGTCCGTACTTTACTTGCCGTGTTATGGGGCACACTGAAGCCCCTGGCGAACTTAAGTACCAAAGTGTACATGTGTGATTTGTATTAAATAAGCATTCAAGGGAAAATATTAAGAAAATAGTAATAAGCTGATGCTGTATATTTTCCCATTGTTATTTAAGTAATACGTCAAAGCTTATGTTTACAAGTAATGCAATAAGCAAAAATAGGACTATTTGACATGTCCTATCCAAGGGCAGGCTGCGTGTGGGTATGTAAAACAGGTATAACGATCGTTAACAGAGACCACCTAGGTATTCCCTTGTACGCAAAACCGCTTGCCTCCTTGGTTTTTCCTTCCCATGATGAGTCCGATGATCAGGTTCTCTGAGGGAGCTTCCCGAAAGTAGGGTCCTGAAAAGAAAGAAGATGGTCAAGGTATGCGGGTCTCCTGACAGTTGAGCTGCACTATGGTCCGCATCACCGTTGTGCCTCTGCCTATGACCATGGTATTTTTAGTGCGTAATTGTGTATGCGCGGCACAAATTTTGCTGCTTGACTGGGACTAGGACGGAGGCTGAATTGCTAGTCGAGCTCTTGGCGTGCCTGGCGATCCTGCTGCAGAGTACTCCGGACTCGCTTGACGGTGTCCGGGGTTTTTATCGCCGAGTTGGCGGTCTGCCGAAGAAGGCTGCTTTGTACTTCTACTGCGAGGGCCGCAGTGTGCTCCTCCATACAGAGAGAGCGGTCTGTGTTTCCATTGACTGCTATAACCCCGCGAGGTCCTGGCATCTTGAGCTTGAGGTATGCGTAGTGTGGTACCGCATTGAATCGAGCAAATGCGGTTCGTCCTAGTAGTGCATGATAGCCACTACGGAAGGGGACAATATCGAAGATTAACCCCTCGCTTCGGAAGTTGTCCGGAGATCCGAAGACCACTTCCAGTGTTACTGAGCCTATACAGCAGGCCTCTACACCTAGGATTACACCTTTAAAGGTGGTTTTTGTGGGTTTGATCCTTGAGGGATAGATGCCCATTTTGCACACTGTGTCCTGATAAAGCAGGTTCAGGCTGCTGCCACTGTCCATGAGGACTCGCGTGAGG
Organism: Triticum aestivum; assembly: GCF_018294505.1. Lineage (NCBI taxonomy): Eukaryota > Viridiplantae > Streptophyta > Magnoliopsida > Poales > Poaceae > Triticum > Triticum aestivum. The sequence goes on from NC_057798.1 coordinate 560,754,258, forward strand.
TGGAATCCATCAGTGATTGGGTCGAGGACCAATGCGGCTGAACCACCATGACGGATACTGGTAGGATGGTCCTTGCGATCAAAGGTGATTGGGCAGGAGGACCATGGGTTGAACTTTGGGGCGACTGGCTCCATCACATAGACGTCCCTTAGTGCACGCTTCCGTTCCCGCTTGGGAATGTGGGTGGCATAGATCATGTTTACCATTTTCACTTGGGGAGGAAATTTCTTCTATCCCCCTGTGTTCGGCCGCCGGGGCTCCTCGTTGTCCTCGCTATGCAGCCCCTTATCCTTGTTTTCGGCATTCAACTTGCCGGCTTGTTTAAACACCCAACATTCTCCATTAGTGTGGTTGGCTGGTTTATCAGGGGTGCCGTGAATTTGACACGAGCGGTCGAGTATGCGGTCCAGACTGGACGATCCCATATTGTTTCTTTTAAATGGCTTTTTCCGCTAACCGAATTTGGAGCCGCTGAATCCGGCATTGACTGTCGTGTCTTCCGTGCTGTCGCCATTGTTCTGACACTTATGTCTGTTGCGCCGTGGCTTACCGTTGCTATCGCGGATATCTGAAGTGCCGAAATTTCTTGCGTGGTGCTACTGCGAGCCAGCCAGCTGTCCTCGCCCGCACAAAAGCGGGTCATGAGTGTCGTGAGGGATGCCATGGACTTCGGCTTTTCTTGGCCGAGGTGTCGGGCGAGCCACTCGTCGCGGATGTTATGCTTAAAGGCCGGTAGGGCTTCGACATCCGTACAGTCGACGATTTGGTTCTTTTTAGTTAGGAACCGAGTCCAGAACTTCCTGGCTGACTCTCCGGGCTGTTGGATTATGTGACTTAAGTCATCAGCGTCCGGTGGTCGCACGTAAGTGCCCTGGAAGTTGTCAAGGAATGCGTCCTCCAGGTTTTCCCAACTGCCAGTGGAGTTCACCGGCAGGCTATTCAGCCAATGTCGAGCCGGTCCTTTGAGCTTAATAGGAAGAAATTTGATCGCATGTAGATCATCACCACGGGCCATGTGAATGTGGAGAAGGAAATCATAAATCCATTCCGCGGGGTTTGTTGTGCCATCATATAATTCGATGTTTACGGGTTTAAACCCTTCTGGGAATTCATGATCCATTACTTCATCAGTGAAGCAGAGGGGGTGTGCGGCGCCTCTATACCGGGCTATGTCACGACGCAGTTCGAACGAGTCTGGTCTATTGTGTTCGGCCCGGCCGAACTTGTTGTTAGTGTATCCAGCATGACGGTCATCATCACGCATTGTGGCACGCCCCCGCGATCCATAGATCGATCTTGACTGTCCTCTGTGTTTTCCAATACTTCTCACAGGTCTTGCGTGTTGCCCCGGGCCGTAGTCTATTGGCGGCGGGGTGCGGGCTGGTGTTCGGGCTGATACGCCACTTTCTCTCGGCCACGAGGTGGCCGGTCAGCATCGTCCTATGCTGGTAGTGTAGGCTCTAGTGCCTCCTCCTCAAGTTGAGGTAGAAACTTGTGCTTTGGGTAACCTTTGGTTGGGCGCTCGAGTCCGTATTCCTCGGCTGCCAGGACCTCAGTCCATCTGTTTGTTAGCGGGTCTTGATCAGCTTGGAGCTATTGCTGCTTCTTATTCAGGCTTCTTGTAGTGGCTATAAGCCGGCGCTTGAAGCGCTCCTGCTCGACGGGATCCTCAGGCACGAAAAATTCATCGTCGCCGAGGCTCACATCGTCTTCGGAGAGAGGCATATAATTTTCATCCTCCAAGTCTCCGTCCGTTGCCTGTTCATCTGGGCTAGCTTGCCCGTCCCCCTGCTCGGCCTACTCGAAGTTAGGCTGGTCGGGATTGTATTCATCTTCGGCACCATCTGGATTGCTATCGTCTCCTGTGCCGGTATTGCTATGGCGGGGCTTAGAGCGGCGCCGATGACACCAATGCTTTGATTGCTTCCCT